>NC_136071.1:205461178-205783064 GCF_964261635.1 Lissotriton helveticus
AGAGTTTTTTTGTTGTCGTGGGTCAATGGTATTTGTTCAAGAATTTGATATTTCAACTGGGCAACAGTATGCTTATGATCCAAGAAATGTGCTGCAACAGTGGATTTTAAGTTACCAGTCCTAATGTTGCTCTTGTGTTCCAACAAGCGTGTCCTGATTTTCCGTTCTGTGTGTCCAATATAGCATTTGCCACAAGGACACTTGAGTAGATAAATGACATTTGCAGAGTTGCACGTGGCGTTGACACGCAGTTTAATCGGGTGACCTTTCATGGGATGATTCACAATGTTCCCTTGAATACAATTATGACAATTGCTACAGTTGTAACAAGGACGTAGGCCCTTGTAATTCACAGGTAAACATTCCAATTTGGGTTTGCATAGTATCTCCTTTAAGTTTCTTCCCCTGGTGTATGCAAACAACGGTTGTTGTGAGAAGGCTCCCTGAAAATCCGATTCCAGGCTTAGTAGTGTCCAATGTTTAGAGATGATGTCCTTGAACCGTTTGCTCAACACTGTGTACTTGGATACTACAACCATCCTAGTATTTTCAGTTTTGGTGCGAGTCTGTAATAGTTCATCACGGGTCATATTCCCACACCGGGTGACAGCCTTTTGAAGAGTTTGTGCTGGGTAGCCACGAGCCTTGAACCTCTCAACCATATTGTTCATTTCAAGTTGGCAAGTTTCATCTGATGTAACGATGCGTTTGAGGCGCATCAGTTGGGATAATGGTAAGTTCTGCTTTAACCCCAATCGATGAAAGCTTTGGTAGTGCAACATTGAGTTGCGATCAGTGGGTTTCCGAAAAATATTGGTGGTCACTGTGCCTGCATGTCTCTCAACCTTCACATCGAGGAAGTGAATGCTAGATCTATCGAAACACCATGTAAACTGTATGCGGTCGTTGACTTGATTCCATGTATTCAGAAAATCCAAGAGGGCTTGTTCAGAGCCAGACCATAACATGAAAATGTCATCAATGAATCTTAAGTACAGTTTCCCACAATTAATCCAAGCAGTTTGGTTCAGTATGTGGGATTCCTCGAAAGATTTCATAAAGGTGTTCGCGTACGACGGCGCCGTACAATTGCCCATGGCAGTCCCGCAGAGCTGGTGAAACCATTTATCAGATACGGTGAAGTAACTATGGTACAAGGTGAAGACCAATAGTTCCATCAACAGCACCTGCAAATCCGAGTCAAGATTGGAATGAGAAAGTTCATGTTCAACTGCCGTTAAGCCTAGGTCATGAGGTATAGATGTGTACAATGAACAAACGTCCACTGTGCACAATATCAAATCCTGATCTTCTAGCTCAGTAACAGCCTGTTGAAGCTTGATCAAAAAGTCAGTTGTATCCTTAACGTGAGATCTGGAGTTCAACACGAAAGGCTGCAGATATTTGTCCAAAAACTTCCCAGTGTTCTCATGAATGCTCCCTCTAGTTGAGACGATGGGTCTCATGGGTGGTTTGGTGGGGTGCTTATGCACCTTGGGTAACATGTATAGTACAGGTGGCTTCGGATTAATGGGTGTCAAGTACCGTCTTGTTCTGTCATCGATGGTGCCATTGTCAAATGCCTGACCTATGATTTTCACTAGAATTGTGGCGAACTCATTGGTTGGATCAGCAGGTAAAGTAGCATAAGTGTTCGGGTCTGACGTGTGTTTTTCAATTTGTTCTGTATAGTATGTTGCATCCATGATCACCAGGGCACCGCCCTTGTCAGCAGTTTGGCAGACAATCGAAGAATTGTTGGCAATCTTCTGAATGATGTTCTTCTCAGTTTTTGTTAGATTCTCACGTTTCACCTTGGATTGGAATGGAAGTTTAGCAATGTCACTTTTTACTAAATTCTCAAATGTATCAATTATTTTATGACTCACAGGAGCCATAAAAGTACTGTGGGGACGTAGTCCTCTCAACATGTCATCATCACGTGACGGAATGGTAATCACGTTCTGAAAATAGTGTCTCAAGCGTACATTGCGTAGAAGTTTGAAAACGCTCACTTCGAGCTCCAAGGTGTTGGTTCCAGTAGTAGGAACGAAAGATTGTCCTTTTTGTAGCACTCGAATTTCTTCCTCATTCAGTTGGGTGGAAGAAATGTTGATTACCAGGTTCTCATGGTCAATTACTTGCGTCGATTGACCCTCTTTGTTTTTGCCTGTTCTTTTGCGGCCTCTGCGGGTTTTGCCCCGCCTGGGTCGCTGGTTTGATCCTGATCCTGTTCTAAAAAATGAACCGCAGAATTCGAGGTACCAGGTTGTTGAGCTGATTGTTCAGTGGTAGGCTTCTGGGTTTTACGTGTTGTTTTGTCACCATCAGATGATGAAGTCTCATTCTCAGAGTACGGATTGTAAGGGCGATTTGGGCGTCGGCGGGCGTACACTTCTGCCCAAGTGTACACCTCGCCGAGCTTGTAATCGATGGTGTCCCTCTTATATTTCCGAAATTTCCGTTCCTGTGTCTCCCGAGTGTGTTTGTCTAGTTGGGCATTCACATCTTCCAACATTTTAGTAAGCTCGGCTGGATCCATGGCACTGTCAAGCTCAGTACGTACGGTTTGTATTTCTTGGGCCAAATCCTCCAATGTTTTGGACAGTTCCTCCACTATGAGTAGAATCAAATCCAACGAGCATTTGTTGAGGATAGCGTACCACCTCTCAACAAACCTCGTATTATTTTTGCATAGTAAGGGTTTAAGGGGGACCCGTAGCCCCCTAGGGATCCGTTGGGCGCGATGGTACCGCACGAGGGTACATGCGTGTAGTTTTTGATTCGATTCCTTCTTTAGTAAGTAGAGCAGTTGTTTAATGTTGCTCTCAGCGCTCCTGGAGCTGGTAGCCGCAGCCACATCCTCCTGAATCATGCCATAGATTTTGTCGGCATCCCCCGTCGTGAAGGCGAAGGTGTCGGCCTTGAGTTCTGTCATATTGGATACCAAATCATAATTCATTTTGCAGGTTAGAATAGCGTGCCAAATCCTCGGGACAGGAAAATAGTGGACTCACAAAGATCAGAGAGAGGTATTTGCACAGCTGTAGGTGATCTGTGATTTCAACAGGTAACGATGTGTAGCGTGCAGCCAGGGAAAAACGCTGTCTGTACCGGTCAGCGTATATTCAAAGACTATTACAAAGCTACCCCTGATGAGAGGTAGGCTCCCCAGTGCACAGCTTGAACATGACACGTGGTCTAAAGTTTTGAAACACGCTTCACATAAAGTTCAATCCACAAGATTCATTGATTCTTCATTCTTTAATGAATATACATTCTACTCCATGTATAATTCATCATGTTCCAAATATTGATAATATATATCATCCAAAAAAGTAGTTCTCAATATTCAATGATCCCAATGCATTTCGGGCTAAACCGTAGCCCTTCCTCAGGGGATAGCTCTACAAACAAAAGAAATGTCATCATCAGGTCTAATTCGATTTGACATAAATAATACTGCAAGTATGAAAGTACTGAATTATCCAGACTGTGTATAGAAATCATAAAACCAAGGGTAAAATAACGTGAAAGAACCCAACTTGCCAAAATGCATGTGTCACCACAAGCAGAAAGCCAAAGTACCAAAAATGTAAGAGTTACTACGTGCCTCAAGATCTTGAACTCGCAAAAGGAGCCACAAACAGCCCCAACTTCCTATATCCAGTTCCACCCAGGGCGTGTACAGAGCATGTAAATAAATGCGTGATACTAAAACTTAAAGAGAAGCTCAAAATGCACCTCGGTGTAATTAACGCGCAGTTCGTGAGCACAATGCCTGCAATTCTCGCCCGCATGTTAAACAAACGTCCCCCCCAGGAGATACTTACAGCAGAACGCGGTCAGCGTCAGACCGTGTTTGACATCGGGTTGACTAATGTGAACGCGCGAGTATACCGCTAGATAAGAACAACGTTACATGAACATAAAAGATGGACAATGAAACGTCCAAGATGGGCGCCATCTTGGACTGGTAAACAAACTCCCAGATCAATGTGTATATCTTCTAAGTAAAAACACAAACGGTGGAATAGGAATGTAAAACAAAAACGTTGAGATGAGAAAGTAAAGCAACATGAAACAAAGGATGAAAAGAGCAGAGAAAAATAAACAAGAAAACAGCAAGTATACAGATGAAAGGTAGATAACACAGGGATAATTCACAGATAACACAAAAACTCCATGCGATCATTGAGCCCGTGCGGCTGCATGGTCGCCATGTACCGGATCCAAAAGTTCTCTCTTTTCAACAGAGTTTTTTTGTTGTCGTGGGTCAATGGTATTTGTTCAAGAATTTGATATTTCAACTGGGCAACAGTATGCTTATGATCCAAGAAATGTGCTGCAACAGTGGATTTTAAGTTGCCAGTCCTAATGTTGCTCTTGTGTTCCAACAAGCGTGTCCTGATTTTCCGTTCTGTGTGTCCAATATAGCATTTGCCACAAGGACACTTGAGTAGATAAATGACATTTGCAGAGTTGCACGTGGCGTTGACACGCAGTTTAATCGGGTGACCTTTCATGGGATGATTCACAATGTTCCCTTGAATACAATTATGACAATTGCTACAGTTGTAACAAGGACGTAGGCCCTTGTAATTCACAGGTAAACATTCCAATTTGGGTTTGCATAGTATCTCCTTTAAGTTTCTTCCCCTGGTGTATGCAAACAACGGTTGTTGTGAGAAGGCTCCCTGAAAATCCGATTCCAGGCTTAGTAGTGTCCAATGTTTAGAGATGATGTCCTTGAACCGTTTGCTCAACACTGTGTACTTGGATACTACAACCATCCTAGTATTTTCAGTTTTGGTGCGAGTCTGTAATAGTTCATCACGGGTCATATTCCCACACCGGGTGACAGCCTTTTGAAGAGTTTGTGCTGGGTAGCCACGAGCCTTGAACCTCTCAACCATATTGTTCATTTCAAGTTGGCAAGTTTCATCTGATGTAACGATGCGTTTGACGCGCATCAGTTGGGATAATGGTAAGTTCTGCCCACGACAACAAAAAAACTCTGTTGAAAAGAGAGAACTTTTGGATCCGGTACATGGCGACCATGCAGCCGCACGGGCTCAATGATCGCATGGAGTTTTTGTGTTATCTGTGAATTATCCCTGTGTTATCTACCTTTCATCTGTATACTTGCTGTTTTCTTGTTTATTTTTCTCTGCTCTTTTCATCCTTTGTTTCATGTTGCTTTACTTTCTCATCTCAACGTTTTTGTTTTACATTCCTATTCCACCGTTTGTGTTTTTGCTTAGAAGATATACACATTGATCTGGGAGTTTGTTTACCAGTCCAAGATGGCGCCCATCTTGGACGTTTCATTGTCCATCTTTTATGTTCATGTAACGTTGTTCTTATCTAGCGGTATACTCGCGCGTTCACATTAGTCAACCCGATGTCAAACACGGTCTGACGCTGACCGCGTTCTGCTGTAAGTACCTCCTGGGGGGGACGTTTGTTTAACATGCGGGCGAGAATTGCAGGCATTGTGCTCACGAACTGCGCGTTAATTACACCGAGGTGCATTTTGAGCTTCTCTTTAAGTTTTAGTATCACGCATTTATTTACATGCTCTGTACACGCCCTGGGTGGAACTGGATATAGGAAGTTGGGGCTGTTTGTGGCTCCTTTTGCGAGTTCAAGATCTTGAGGCACGTAGTAACTCTTACATTTTTGGTACTTTGGCTTTCTGCTTGTGGTGACACATGCATTTTGGCAAGTTGGGTTCTTTCACGTTATTTTACCCTTGGTTTTATGATTTCTATACACAGTCTGGATAATTCAGTACTTTCATACTTGCAGTATTATTTATGTCAAATCGAATTAGACCTGATGATGACATTTCTTTTGTTTGTAGAGCTATCCCCTGAGGAAGGGCTACGGTTTAGCCCGAAATGCATTGGGATCATTGAATATTGAGAACTACTTTTTTGGATGATATATATTATCAATATTTGGAACATGATGAATTATACATGGAGTAGAATGTATATTCATTAAAGAATGAAGAATCAATGAATCTTGTGGATTGAACTTTATGTGAAGCGTGTTTCAAAACTTTAGACCACGTGTCATGTTCAAGCTGTGCACTGGGGAGCCTACCTCTCATCAGGGGTAGCTTTGTAATAGTCTTTGAATATACGCTGACCGGTACAGACAGCGTTTTTCCCTGGCTGCACGCTACACATCGTTACCTGTTGAAATCACAGATCACCTACAGCTGTGCAAATACCTCTCTCTGATCTTTGTGAGTCCACTATTTTCCTGTCCCGAGGATTTGGCACGCTATTCTAACCTGCAAAATGAATTATGATTTGGTATCCAATATGACAGAACTCAAGGCCGACACCTTCGCCTTCACGACGGGGGATGCCGACAAAATCTATGGCATGATTCAGGAGGATGTGGCTGCGGCTACCAGCTCCAGGAGCGCTGAGAGCAACATTAAACAACTGCTCTACTTACTAAAGAAGGAATCGAATCAAAAACTACACGCATGTACCCTCGTGCGGTACCATCGCGCCCAACGGATCCCTAGGGGGCTACGGGTCCCCCTTAAACCCTTACTATGCAAAAATAATACGAGGTTTGTTGAGAGGTGGTACGCTATCCTCAACAAATGCTCGTTGGATTTGATTCTACTCATAGTGGAGGAACTGTCCAAAACATTGGAGGATTTGGCCCAAGAAATACAAACCGTACGTACTGAGCTTGACAGTGCCATGGATCCAGCCGAGCTTACTAAAATGTTGGAAGATGTGAATGCCCAACTAGACAAACACACTCGGGAGACACAGGAACGGAAATTTCGGAAATATAAGAGGGACACCATCGATTACAAGCTCGGCGAGGTGTACACTTGGGCAGAAGTGTACGCCCGCCGACGCCCAAATCGCCCTTACAATCCGTACTCTGAGAATGAGACTTCATCATCTGATGGTGACAAAACAACACGTAAAACCCAGAAGCCTACCACTGAACAATCAGCTCAACAACCTGGTACCTCGAATTCTGCGGTTCATTTTTTAGAACAGGATCAGGATCAAACCAGCGACCCAGGCGGGGCAAAACCCGCAGAGGCCGCAAAAGAACAGGCAAAAACAAAGAGGGTCAATCGACGCAAGTAATTGACCATGAGAACCTGGTAATCAACATTTCTTCCACCCAACTGAATGAGGAAGAAATTCGAGTGCTACAAAAAGGACAATCTTTCGTTCCTACTACTGGAACCAACACCTTGGAGCTCGAAGTGAGCGTTTTCAAACTTCTACGCAATGTACGCTTGAGACACTATTTTCAGAACGTGATTACCATTCCGTCACGTGATGATGACATGTTGAGAGGACTACGTCCCCACAGTACTTTTATGGCTCCTGTGAGTCATAAAATAATTTATACATTTGAGAATTTAGTAAAAAGTGACATTGCTAAACTTCCATTCCAATCCAAGGTGAAACGTGAGAATCTAACAAAAACTGAGAAGAACATCATTCAGAAGATTGCCAACAATTCTTCGATTGTCTGCCAAACTGCTGACAAGGGCGGTGCCCTGGTGATCATGGATGCAACATACTATACAGAACAAATTGAAAAACACACGTCAGACCCGAACACTTATGCTACTTTACCTGCTGATCCAACCAATGAGTTCGCCACAATTCTAGTGAAAATCATAGGTCAGGCATTTGACAATGGCACCATCGATGACAGAACAAGACGGTACTTGACACCCATTAATCCGAAGCCACCTGTACTATACATGTTACCCAAGGTGCACAAGCACCCCACCAAACCACCCATGAGACCCATCGTCTCAACTAGAGGGAGCATTCATGAGAACACTGGGAAGTTTTTGGACAAATATCTGCAGCCTTTCGTGTTGAACTCCAGATCTCACGTTAAGGATACAACTGACTTTTTGATCAAGCTTCAACAGGCTGTTACTGAGCTAGAAGATCAGGATTTGATATTGTGCACAGTGGACGTTTGTTCATTGTACACATCTATACCTCATGACCTAGGCTTAACGGCAGTTGAACATGAACTTTCTCATTCCAATCTTGACTCGGATTTGCAGGTGCTGTTGATGGAACTATTGGTCTTCACCTTGTACCATAGTTACTTCACCGTATCTGATAAATGGTTTCACCAGCTCTGCGGGACTGCCATGGGCAATTGTACGGCGCCGTCGTACGCGAACACCTTTATGAAATCTTTCGAGGAATCCCACATACTGAACCAAACTGCTTGGATTAATTGTGGGAAACTGTACTTAAGATTCATTGATGACATTTTCATGTTATGGTCTGGCTCTGAACAAGCCCTCTTGGATTTTCTGAATACATGGAATCAAGTCAACGACCGCATACAGTTTACATGGTGTTTCGATAGATCTAGCATTCACTTCCTCGATGTGAAGGTTGAGAGACATGCAGGCACAGTGACCACCAATATTTTTCGGAAACCCACTGATCGCAACTCAATGTTGCACTACCAAAGCTTTCATCGATTGGGGTTAAAGCAGAACTTACCATTATCCCAACTGATGCGCGTCAAACGCATCGTTACATCAGATGAAACTTGCCAACTTGAAATGAACAATATGGTTGAGAGGTTCAAGGCTCGTGGCTACCCAGCACAAACTCTTCAAAAGGCTGTCACCCGGTGTGGGAATATGACCCGTGATGAACTATTACAGACTCGCACCAAAACTGAAAATACTAGGATGGTTGTAGTATCCAAGTACACAGTGTTGAGCAAACGGTTCAAGGACATCATCTCTAAACATTGGACACTACTAAGCCTGGAATCGGATTTTCAGGGAGCCTTCTCACAACAACCGTTGTTTGCATACACCAGGGGAAGAAACTTAAAGGAGATACTATGCAAACCCAAATTGGAATGTTTACCTGTGAATTACAAGGGCCTACGTCCTTGTTACAACTGTAGCAATTGTCATAATTGTATTCAAGGGAACATTGTGAATCATCCCATGAAAGGTCACCCGATTAAACTGCGTGTCAACGCCACGTGCAACTCTGCAAATGTCATTTATCTACTCAAGTGTCCTTGTGGCAAATGCTATATTGGACACACAGAACGGAAAATCAGGACACGCTTGTTGGAACACAAGAGCAACATTAGGACTGGCAACTTAAAATCCACTGTTGCAGTACATTTCTTGGATCATAAGCATACTGTTGCCGAGTTGAAATATCAAATTCTTGAACAAATACCATTGACCCACGACAACAAAAAAACTCTGTTGAAAAGAGAGAACTTTTGGATCCGGTACATGGCGACCATGCAGCCGCACGGGCTCAATGATCGCATGGAGTTTTTGTGTTATCTGTGAATTATCCCTGTGTTATCTACCTTTCATCTGTATACTTGCTGTTTTCTTGTTTATTTTTCTCGGCTCTTTTCATCCTTTGTTTCATGTTGCTTTACTTTCTCATCTCAACGTTTTTGTTTTACATTCCTATTCCACCGTTTGTGTTTTTACTTAGAAGATATACACATTGATCTGGGAGTTTGTTTACCAGTCCAAGATGGCGCCCATCTTGGACGTTTCATTGTCCATCTTTTATGTTCATGTAACGTTGTTCTTATCTAGCGGTATACTCGCGCGTTCACATTAGTCAACCCGATGTCAAACACGGTCTGACGCTGACCGCGTTCTGCTGTAAGTACCTCCTGGGGGGGACGTTTGTTTAACATGCGGGCGAGAATTGCAGGCATTGTGCTCACGAACTGCGCGTTAATTACACCGAGGTGCATTTTGAGCTTCTCTTTAAGTTTTAGTATCACGCATTTATTTACATGCTCTGTACACGCCCTGGGTGGAACTGGATATAGGAAGTTGGGGCTGTTTGTGGCTCCTTTTGCGAGTTCAAGATCTTGAGGCACGTAGTAACTCTTACATTTTTGGTACTTTGGCTTTCTGCTTGTGGTGACACATGCATTTTGGCAAGTTGGGTTCTTTCACGTTATTTTACCCTTGGTTTTATGATTTCTATACACAGTCTGGATAATTCAGTACTTTCATACTTGCAGTATTATTTATGTCAAATCGAATTAGACCTGATGATGACATTTCTTTTGTTTGTAGAGCTATCCCCTGAGGAAGGGCTACGGTTTAGCCCGAAATGCATTGGGATCATTGAATATTGAGAACTACTTTTTTGGATGATATATATTATCAATATTTGGAACATGATGAATTATACATGGAGTAGAATGTATATTCATTAAAGAATGAAGAATCAATGAATCTTGTGGATTGAACTTTATGTGAAGCGTGTTTCAAAACTTTAGACCACGTGTCATGTTCAAGCTGTGCACTGGGGAGCCTACCTCTCATCAGGGGTAGCTTTGTAATAGTCTTTGAATATACGCTGACCGGTACAGACAGCGTTTTTCCCTGGCTGCACGCTACACATCGTTACCTGTTGAAATCACAGATCACCTACAGCTGTGCAAATACCTCTCTCTGATCTTTGTGAGTCAAATTTACTATTCCCACTCTAAGGGGCATATTACGATCTCTGGCGGAAAGCCTCCACCGTCAGACAGAAGATTTCCGACCGTGTTAGAACCCTTTCGACAGACTCAGTCGGTTTACAGTCCGACCACCAGATTACGATGATTGCAGTCGGAACATTAACCAGCGAGT
This sequence comes from Lissotriton helveticus, assembly GCF_964261635.1. Classification (NCBI taxonomy): domain Eukaryota; kingdom Metazoa; phylum Chordata; class Amphibia; order Caudata; family Salamandridae; genus Lissotriton; species Lissotriton helveticus. Next base: position 205,471,863 of record NC_136071.1, read on the forward strand.
CATTCCGACTCGGTTCTGACTGACTCACAGAGTATTTCTGTTGGTCGGAGCAGCATCATAACCCCGTATGGCCAGCATTTCATCTGAATTACGATGTTGGTTTCCAACAGCTTTTCCACGCCAGGCTGTCAGAAAGTCACGTTGGGAGCCCATGGCAGGGCCCCCAAGCCTCTGTGGCAATTGTTGGTGGCCGTGGTGCTATCTATGGAACCACCCTGTAAAACCCTGCACTGTGTGGACGGCACCGTGGGGTGCTTGCAACAGGGTGCATGGTTTTACAAACATACCCCATTTCCTCTTAGGAGCCTGTGTTACGGCCGGTTCTCTGGCGTAACACGAGCTTCCATAGGAAACAATAGGAATCGGACCAAACAGTGTTTGGTTGCATCGTCGGTCGATCCCGAGTTCGAGACGGTGTTGGGCGGAGGCATTCCGCTCGAGATTGTAATGAAGCCCTACATGTAACCACACTGTGGCGCTTGTTGGACTTTGGAGGGGGCACATTTAGTATCCTACTCCAAACATAAAACATCAAGGCAAGTGTTGTTCATTTAAATTTCTATTTGAATTAATACCACAAATCTATAACGTACATTATCAATGTCAGAGCTTGGTGGTTATGAGGCGTCAAGCGCTCATATAGTGGTTAAATGCATGTTTTAAACATCAGGCTTTTCACCTGCGGTGCATTCGATGGGGAGAAGCACCTTACTCCCATGGTACAATCCAGAAAGGATGGATGAGCAGATACTAGTCGTATGAAGCACACGCCATTCAAATCATTTACAGTTTTGATACATAACAGATAGAGTTAATGATGAGCCAAGGATATTTCTTCACTTTTTCTTTAGTGTTGTGTTTTATTTTCTTCAGGAGACCTTCTTTTAGCCAACTTGTGTTTTGTTGTTATGGGAGACTTCATCAGGGCTCGTCTGTTGAGACTGTTTAGTAGTCCGACCTCCTGTTTAAAGCATTCAGCTGAGGAGGTCGGTAAATGCAGACTCGGGTAAGTCTGGAACTGAGATGTGAGTTGGCCACAGTGTCCACTGGTTTAAGACCAATGGATGGTATTACCTCTAATGATGCGGCTCTGGTGTCACCTTGAGAAGAATAAGTGTTGGCAGTCATATAAGCTGCTCTGGATCAGGGCTCGGATAGCGAGGTAATCCATCTTCCTGTTGTGGCCTGAACCTCTCTGCTGCCCTGATATAACGTACCTTACATTGAAACAAATACATTAAACAAAAACGTTCGAATAATACCCCTAAAAAAACAGAAAAACGAAGTGCCTCATTACGATTTGGGATCGGCCGCCTATGAAACGGCCTCCCCACAATCCTAATCAAGATGCGACCGTCACCACGGCGGTCGCAACACCTATATTTTGCATTGTGGCTGGGTTTCGGTCAGCAGCCACCGCCACAATGCAAAATAGAGGGTGCAGACACATCCATGCACAACGTGGCAGGCACCCTGCGGTGCCTGCCACATGGGGCAGGGATAGGTAGGGGGGTACTATAGGTGCACCCCAAGGTACATGCCCCTGTACCAGGGATTAAGGGGGCCCCGCTACAGGCCCCCAAATCCGTTTCTGCCATTCTTTTTGCTCCGGTTGGCTGCCACAATTCGAATGGAGGAAAGGGATATGATAATCCCACGGTGGTGCCTGCAAGGCACTGCTGCAATGTAAGCCAATATTTTAATTTAGACAGGCGGTTGGAAAAGGACCGCCTGTTGGAACAGTGACGGGCAGTCTTGACGACGGCCACGCTTCACCAACGATTCCCCGGCATCATAATATGGGGCGGGGGAAACTGCATTACGATAATGGAGGGCCCCCCACCGACCGGCTGGTGGTGGTGGGCCCTCCGCCATCATAATGACAAACAACTTTAAAAAAAATAACAATTATTTGCTATAACTTTCAAATGAATAACTATAATTAATTGAAGAAAAACAAATGTAAAAGCAAACTATTACATTTTTTTCAAATTTGAAAGATATAATATTGTAAAACTCCCAATGTAAAAAAAACAAATTACAAAAGCACTCTAATTTAAAACCAGTAATTATATTCAAATGAATTATATTGAATTATTTAAATACATAAAACAGTAGATTAAATTACCAAGGAGTCAGCACATTTTATAAAATTACACCCCCCAAATATTTTTAGAAATTCAAAAATACTAATATGAAAACCAGTTTTAAAATCTTTAAAAAAAATTACATATACAAATTTACATTTTACATAATTGATAATCAAAACAATTTAAAAATAAGGCATACTTTCATAAAAAAGTGATCTATTATAAAATATGTAATAATGAAAACAAAAAATGAAGGCAAGAATTAAATACAAAACAAGCTTTAAAAATATACAATGTGTAGCTACATCCCATCCTATTCTGCTATAAATCCAACATCCCACTCTTAAAATCATTATACTAAAAAGCTACAATTTAAAAACAAATACACAATATTAAAATACACAAAAACCAACAATACACTAAAAAAGATATAAATCACAACAATACTAAAAAAAAAATGTTAAAACAATAATCTTACCTGGGATATTCAGATCCACAATAATATTAACATCACAATATTTATGATTTAAGAGGTGGGTCTCTGAATAATATTTACACCATTCTTTTTGTAACAATGAATGTACAGCACCTCTCAAAGAGTTCAATATTTATTCATTAGTCATCCTCTACATTAGGCCATTGTGCAATCGTATTGCCTTGTGTCATTCATATTACATTTGGCGTCCCCTTCTGAACCAGCTGTTCCAGCAGCCTGCCAAACGTATCACCTTTAGCATGAGCTCTAAACATATACACCTTGTATTCCACTTTTTGCCAGCTTTCCAATGCTTGTTAGTGTTCATGCTGCATTCTAACCAGCTACCCATAGTCCTACTAATTTTTCATTACTTCCGGGGGCGGAGCTTGCTTGAGACCAAGATGGACGCTTGAGTCTCGAGCACCGTTAAGCTGGTACAAGATCCTTCATAAATCCTGTGCCCGGATGCTGCTGGGGAAATAAATTTGCGACAGAAGAGCTGGGGAACACTTCTAAGCCCCTCCTCCGGTCCAGCGTTAGTGAGGAGAAATGAGCGCTGGAGCCGACATGTGCAGAGACTCTGCGAAACGAGGCTAGGCCCGAAGCACCGGCCTAGATTTCAAATCCTGCCCCAGGATGTCGCCCTACGTGCGGCTGGACCCTGCGACTGGCACCCGGGGGAGCGGAGATCCGCTGCGAAGCGAGCCGGACCGAGGGGTTCCCCAGGTTGGTGAGCGGCGGCGCCTGATACGGAGCCCCCGCTGGGCCCCATCCCCCCCGCGACCCGTGATCCGCACGCAGAGGGGAAGACGTGCTGCGGCTGAGACCCGGCTCCATGCACGGGAGAGGGGTTGATCGACTGCGGGAGTAAGGCGGCTACCCCCTATGGCCTAAGATGAGTGCTTCAATCCGCGGGGAATTGCCCAGCAGATACTCCTGAGCTCCCGCCTGAGGTCAGCGCTGCCGTGGAGGGGATCCGCTCCCCGGCCCTGAGGTCAACGCAGGCCCACTAATCCTGAGACTTGCTGCGCGCCCTGACCCAGGGGTGCACTGGCTGACCGATCCCATGCAGCCTGCAGTTGGGGCGATGGACCTGGTGGGGAGTGCGTGAAAGCCCTGTAGGAGAACGCGACGAGCATCACAGAGTGGTGGTTGAAGAAGCCCCGGTGAGAAGCCTCGGTGAGAAGGGTAGAACAGGACAAGCAGGTGAATGAGAGTTAATTGCGCTGGGAAGAAATACTAATCATGTAACATAGAATCTGGTTAGCTCTAAGGATAATGTCCTGGTCACCCACCCAGAACCAAACAATGTGACAAGAAGGCAAGTCACAAATGTAAACTTGAATGGGGTTCTTATTATATATTTTTCTGCTTGGACTCCACGACTTTTGACTTGAAATTACGTTTACGCTTGTGGTCAATGTTGGGAGGATGAGACTATCACTCTTTTGTTTCTTCCTTTTTCACGGTTACTATGGGACTATGACACCTTGTTTGACTATATTATGCTTTTGATTAGAAACAACCTCCTATTAATGGCACATTATCTTCCCTTTCTTATACCCTTTTCATATTATATAGTATATTGTGTACAACTTAAGTTTTTGAAGGACAGTGCATACATAATAAAGTGATGTACTATTTGCAACTTTCAAATCATGTTACTCTCTGATAAAATAACTTTATCAGGACCATGGGGGAAACTTAATTATGGATCTCCCGTGTAGATCACTATATTAACATCAAATAGTGTTGTTAATTGTTTTAGACCACTTTGTTTTAATATTGTTTGTTTTGCACATGTTATGAAATGTTAGAATCGAAACGTAATTAAATAGTGATTACATTTATTGTAATACTTACAGCCCTGACGAAGTCAATTGGTCATCAGACCAAGACGAAACACGTGTTGGCAGCGGCTATTGTGTGCTCTTTGGCAGTGGCTATTGTATGCTCGTTTGGTGAAGATTGGATTTACCCAAGAATGGAAAATAAATGGAGATAAAATGAAGATACTCTGATTTTTTGGATTCAATATTTGGACTCTGATATTGATGAATTGTTAGCTCAGGATATTTGTTTGTTTTCTCGGTGAGAAGGGCCCTAGATGTGCAGCTGGACAGGGCGGTGGCTCTACAGATAAACACCTTTAACACTGCGCCACTCCATAAGCGCACACGGGGCTGATTATGGAGACGACGCTGGATTGCCTGGAGGAATCGGTGGAAAGTGGGTTACGCATGAGCCTGGAACTCAGAAGCGGCGGCAAGATGGGGAAACCGGACCGCGTCCAGTCCAAACTCCCATTTGGGCGAAAGAGTACAAATCCCAAAGACAAGGCGACCGGAGATGATAGCAGGTCCTCCTCTCCGGTGGAATCAGACCAGGATATTAAAAGCCTCTTGGCGTCTATGGCGAAGGGGCTACAGGAAGGCATATCATCACTGGGAGCCAAGATAGATGCGATGACAAACAGGCTGGACAGAATGGGCGAGCGACTCGACAAACATGCTGAGCACCTGGACATGTCGGAGAGGAGGATCACGGAGGTAGAGGAGGCACAAACCACCATTGACACTAGTCATTAGCAACTGGGAAGGGTGATGCAGCTACTGCAGGATAAGACCGAGGACTTGGGAGGCGCGTTCTCGGCGCTGTAATGTGCGCATAGTGGGACTCCCCGAAACAACCCAAACTGGTAAGATGGAGCCATTCATAGAGAAGCTACTAACGACCTTGTTGGGAGCAGAGGTATTTTCCACCATGTTCATTATTGAGAGGGCACATCGCTCACTGGCGCCACGACCGAAACCTGGAGCCCCACCGCGACCGATAATCGCAAAGTTTCTTAACTATCGAGACAGAGACGCCGCTCTACGAGTAGCCCGCGAAAAGCAAACGCTAACATACGAGGGCTCCAATATCTCCCTGTACGCAGACTTCACGGCCAAGGTGCAGGAGGCGAGAAAACACTTTCTGCCTATGAAGAAGCAACTGCGGGACCAAGGCTTGGAATATGCGATGCTTTACCCGGCGAAACTGAAAGTCAACATTGGAGGTCAGTCGCACATCTTTACGGACCCGGGAGCGTTGCAGAAGGCGCTGAAAGACTGGGCGAAAGGGCAGAGGAAAGCTCCGGACCTTGAATCCACTGGCAGGGCCTGCGACGGCAGCATGGAAGACCAGGACTGAGTCTCTTGGAGCGTAGGTACTGTCCTGGGCCTTTGTGGGGGCGGAAACCAGAGTGCCTACTGAATAGAGAGAATCATAGACTGGGTGCTGCCTTGGTTGGGAATTGCTCAGGGCACAGATGGGACAGATAGATGCCAGCTGGAGGTGACGAGACGAGCGTCACACATAGAGACTGTATTGTGTTATTGGTTGTTAGACTTGAGCAACCTCCACCCGCATGTGATGTCACTGAGGTGGGAAGAGTTAGTTGGGGGCGGTGGGGGGGAAGTCGGCCTGGGATTTGGATGTATCGCGACCTAGTTCGGGGTGGTCCGCTGTGGGGGGGGGGTCGGGTGTTGCATTGGGAATGGAGGGGGGGTTCCATTGGTTTTGTTTTTTGATGCCAGAACTTGCAGAATTACAGCTGATCTTGCTAATAGTAAACATGGTGCTCCAGCATGGTATGGGACATTGATCTATGTAAATGGCGCCTGACATAGAGAGAGTAGATACTAGAAAGGAGGAGCTTAGAGCAGTTTCTTGGAATGTTCGTGGGCTGAATGATTTTAGAAAACTGCGCAAAGTATTGAATTATTTGCAGAGACATCACATAGATTTAACGCTGTTGCAAGAGACACACCTGCCGGAAAATAGCTCAAGGTTGCAAGCTAGAGGGCTGAAGGGCCAGAATAACGCGGCAGGCTTCACAACACACGCCCGAGGTGTACTGACCTGGGTGAACCCGAAATCAGACTACACTTTGAGACAGCTATGTGCTCACCCAGGAGGCCGATACGTCATATCGCAATGCACGGGCAGGGGAATGATATGCTGGTTGTAAATATATATGGCCCTAACTTTGACAACCCTGATTTCTACCGGCGTCTGGCCGCAGTGGCACGGGAGTATCCTAGCCTCCAAGTGATATGGGGAGGGGATTTCAACATGACCAGATGCCCGGAGCTGGATAGATCGAGCGGCCCGGACAGAAGACAGGCTCTTGCGGCCAGGGAATTAGATGGGTTACTAATTAGCGAGGACCTCACGGATGTATGGCGCAGCTTAAACCCAGAGCGAGGGGGTTTCTCGCACTACTCTGCCTTTTATAATATCCACACACTTATAGATTACTGGCTGGCCTCCTCACGACTTCTCCCCTTGGTCCGCGACTGTCGGGTGCTCCCCTGAACTCTCTCCGACCATTCCCCGGTCCTCTTGTCACTCACAACTCCACAGAGGGTTATCCCCCCATTTACATGGAGATTCCCGCCTTACTCGCTACAAGACATTCAATTTAGAGAGGAACTACACAAAGCGATAAAGACATTTTTCGACATCAACATTGGGTCAGTGGACAGTTTCGCTACGGTTTGGGAGGCCTTTAAGGTGTACATCAGGGTAGAGGCGATTAGTAAACACTCAGGGGTGCTCCGATCCATACGGCAACGCCTGTCATCTCTGGAGCGGCGTGTGGCGGACTGTGAGGGGCGACTGCTGGATGGTGACTCAGATACCACACGAGAAGAGCTACGAGAACTCGTGGCGGAGTATCAGGAAGAGACAGACGCAGAAATTAAACATCTGGGGAAATATGCCACAGCTAGAGTGTATGGAGTGCGGGCTAGACCGGGCGCAGTGTTGGCCAACCTGGTCAAGCAGCAGAGAAGGAAAATAATGTTTACGACCATAAAGTCGAAGGAAGGGGAACTACTCAAAGCTGAGGAGGAGATAGTTGATAGATTCAGGGACTATTATTCGGAACTTTATGAGGCTCGAGGGTTGAGCAGCGAGGATGATATCCGGGACTATTTGGAACACATCAAACTTCCTTTCTTGTCGGATGTCCACAGAGAATTCCTAATGCTTCCAATAGAACATGACGAAATTCGTGAGGCCCTGAGTGGGATGAGAGCAGAGAGCGCCCCTGGGTCGGATGGCCTCACGGTGGGGTTCTACAATGCTTTTTTGGATCTGCTACTGCCACATCTATCTGCATTATTTGCAGATATGAGAGAGGCGGGTGTGATGCCAGCTTCAATGAGAGAGGCACTGATTGTGGCCATCCCGAAGCCGGAGAAACCTCCGGAGGAGTGTAGCTCTTATAGGCCGCTGTCACTCTTGAACGTGGACACTAAAATATATGCGAAAGTACTCGCGACTAGATTGGCTCTCCTGACCCCGGAATTGGTGGCACCGGAACAGGCAGGATTTGTGATGGGTCGGAACATTACATACAACCTAAGGACTGTATTTGGAGCCCTCCAGCATACCTCTCAGAATCGCAAGGCGATAGCTGTGTTTTTAGACATGGAGAAGGCCTTCGACTTGGTGGAGTGGCCCTTCATGAGAGTGGTCCTAACGAGACTAGGACTAGGCCCAGGGTTCTTACAGATGATGGCGGCTCTGTACTCAGACTTGACAGCCCGTATACGTCTGGGGAATCGCGTGACGGATCCGATCCTAATTCGAAGAGGCACGCGTCAGGGATGCCCCTTGTCGCCCACCCTATACGCACTAGTAGCGGAACCGCTGGCTTGTGCGATGCGCGAGTACCATAGTCATCGGGGGCTGAATTTTCCGGATTATCGCTTAATCATCTCGACCTACACAGATGACACTCTTCTGTATGTCCGGGAGCCAGAGCAAAACCTGGCCCCACTCTTGCAAGAAGTGGTGAGGTTTGGGGCCCTCTCAGGGTTGACAGTCAACTGGAATAAGTCTATCGCGTTCCCGCTGACCCCGGCTATGGAACAATTTGAGATGGAGTACCCCTTGAGGTGGACCACTGACTGGGTGCGATATCTGGGGATACAGCTGCACACAGACCCGGATGTGGTCATGCGGGAGAACTATGGGACTGCCATGGCGCGTCTAGAAGAGAATGTCAATGTCTGGATGGGTCTCCCGCTCTCGCAGATAGGTAGAATATCGATCATGAAAATGATGCCTAGATTGCTGTATTTTTTCAGTAACATACCCATGGTCTTGCCGAAGTGTTTCTTCAGCCGCCTTAAGTCCCTGATGATAAAGCTGGCGTGGGCGGGGAGGCAAGCTAGGGTGCAGTGGAGCATCTTGGTGTTGCCATACCACCTCAGTGGTCTGGGAGCTCCGGACTTTGAACTTTACTTTCGGGTGGCGCAGGGCACGCACGCTCACAGTTGGATCCATGATAAGGGGGCGGCACCATTTGTGCGGCTCGAGAGGCTCTACGCCGCTCCTAAGCCATTGCCAGCCATAATATTTGAACCGGCAGACAGACGTACGGGACTGCTAGACTCATTAAACTCGACCCGGCACGCATTGCAGGTTCTGCTGCAATACTACAGTGGGGCGATTCTATATTCCCAATTGATGCCTATTGATTGGATGGCGTGGCTCCCGCCGTGCATGGAAAAAGGGGTTGTTGCGGCCCTCAACGGCCTGGGTATAGCCACGGCTGGCAATATGTTCAAGGGAGGGACGTACTTATGCCAGAAATTGAGCCCACTGGACTACAGCGCATCCAATTTGTCCGAGTTAGAGGGGCATGGCGAGAGCAACTGGGGGATGACCTATCAGAGCCGGCAGAATTGCTGGAACTCACACATGTGATTAAAACAACCTCCCCCCCAAAAATGGTCTCCACCTTGTATAGGATGACCATAACAGGCAGAGCAACAGGGTATAGCAAGGCGCGTCTTGAGTGGCTATGCGTTTTGGGGATGCCAGTTGACGATGACATGTGGAGCTATTGTTGCACCAACACGAGGCGTGTTTCCCTGAATGGGAGACATCAACTGCTACATTTTAAATTTATTAATAGAGTTTATCACACCCCGGAGAGACTGTGCAGATTTGGCCTGCGCGACGATGCGTCTTGCCACAGATGTGGGGAAGGTAATGCAGGGTTCTTGCACCTATCCTGGAAGTGCCAGGGGGTGCAGTAGTATTGGGGCAAAGTGTTCCACGCTATCAGTGAGATAATAGAAGACGAGATAGCCCCGTCCCCCGCCCTAGCTCTGATGGGTTACTCGAAGGGACTGCCCAAGGCCCAGAGGCGCTTAGTGGACATGGGACTGCTGTTAGCTAAAAGGAGGCTGGCTAGATGCTGGATGAAGGGACCTCTCCCTAAGATAGAGCACTGGGACAGGGACTTGACCTACTTGTGGGACACCCCCGCGCCGCACGGCCACCAACTGCTGTGTGTGCCCCTGCCCGCCCTCTGCCTCGCTACTGCCTCGTTTTGCCGGCTGCCGGCTGCCCCCGCAGTAGGGTTGTTTTGTCTATCATTTGTGCCTGTTTTTTTCTCCTGATAACTCCGTGCATCTCCTTTTTTTTTTTCCCTCCGCATTTGCCTGTTTTGTCCAACAGTTGTGCTTGTCTAAGTCTTCTCCGTGTTCCTGGTATCTTTCCCCCTCACACCCCTTGTTTTGTTGCTGATTGCGCCTGTTTTGTGATTCCTTCGTGTTTTCCGCCGCCCTCCACCCTCCCTTCCCGCCACCGCCGCTTGGCCCCGCCCCTTTCCTCTCTTCTGTATCCCTCCCCGCTCCCGCCTCCCAGCTGCCCCGCCCACCCGCGCACTTGGCCTTAAATGGCGACCGTGCGACGCAGGTGAGTGTGACCCACTTGTGGGACACCCCCGCGCCGCACGGCCACCAACTGCTGTGTGTGCCCCTGCCCGCCCTCTGCCTCGCTACTGCCTCGTTTTGCCGGCTGCCGGCTGCCCCCGCAGTAGGGTTGTTTTGTCTATCATTTGTGCCTGTTTTTTTCTCCTGATAACTCCGTGCATCTCCTTTTTTTTTTTCCCTCCGCATTTGCCTGTTTTGTCCAACAGTTGTGCTTGTCTAAGTCTTCTCCGTGTTCCTGGTATCCTTCCCCCTCACACCCCTTGTTTTGTTGCTGATTGCGCCTGTTTTGTGATTCCTTCGTGTTTTCCGCCGCCCTCCACCCTCCCTTCCCGCCACCGCCGCTTGGCCCCGCCCCTTTCTTCTCTTCTGTATCCCTCCCCGCTCCCGCCTCCCAGCTGCCCCGCCCACCCGCGCACTTCGCCTTAAATGGCGACCGTGCGAACGCGCAGCGGTCACGCGCAGCGGGCGCGCCGATTGTGCGCCGAAGGCGCGCCAAAGGTAAGCCCGTCTGCGCCCGTCCGCGACCGGACCGCGACCAGCGCCAGGACCCCTGGCCCCCACCGACGGAAGCCGACCCGACGAACCTACAGCGCCGCCGACCTCAACGCACTCAACACCGGCCGCATCCCAGGATGTCACCGAGCCGCCCCGAAGCACACCCACGGACCCTTCAGCTGCCACGCCTGCAAGTTCACCTGCATCCGGACCTTCCCTGCACCCGCCAAGCCGAACTCCAGCAGCACCCACCTCAAGTGTATCCTGCTCAACACCCGCTCCGTCCACAGACACGCCGTAGAACTCTGGAACCTGCTCGACACCACCGTCCCCGACGTTGCCTTCATCACCGAGACCTGGATGAACGCCTCCTCAGCCCCAGACATCGCCATCGCCATCCCAGAGGGCTACAAGATCACCCGGAGGGACCGCGACAACCAGACCGGAGGAGGCATCGCCATCATCCACAGAGACACCATCCGCATCACTACCAACACCGATGACACCCTCACCACCGCTGAACACCTGCACTTCCAGATCCACACCAACCCGACCACCACCCTCAGAGGCACCCTGATCTACCGACCCCCGGGACCACGCACACGATTCAGCGAGGACATCGCCGACTTCGTCAGCCCGCACGCTCTCCCCTCCGCCGACTACATCCTCCTGGGGGACCTCAACTTCCACCTGGAGAACAACAACGACCGCAACACCATCAGCCTGCTCGACAACCTCGACAACCTCGGACTCAAGCAACTGGTGACCACCCCCACCCACCTCGCCGGACACACACTCGACGCCGTCTTCTCATCCAGCAAAGACGTCACCTTCAGCCACGCCACAGAACTCCACTGGACGGACCACAGCTGCGTCCACTTCACCTTCAAAAGAACGACGATCCACCACCACCAGCAACAGGTTGCTCGAAGATGCTGGAACAAGATCACAGCCGACCAGCTCACCGCTTCCCTGAGCCAGCACCCTCCCGCCAACTCAGCGAACCCCAGCCAGGCCGCCGACAACCTCACGAAATGGATCAACGACTGCGCGGACGAACTCGCCCCTCTGAGAACCCCACCCAGCAGATCCTGCAGCAGGAAAACACCATGGTTCACCGACGAACTCAAGAGCTCCAAGAAGAACTGCCGAGCCCTCGAGAAAGCCTGGAGAAGGGAACCAACGACGGACAACATGACCACCCTCAAGCTCGCCACCCGGAAGCACCACCAACTGATCCGCGCCACCAAGAAAAATGCATACAAGGACCGGCTGGACAACAACGCACACAACTGCAAGGAACTCTTCAACATCGTGAAAGAGCTATCCAACCCCAACGCCGGAAACAATGACATCACCCCGTCGCAAGAACTCTGCAACTCCCTCGCGTCCTTCTTCCACAACAAGATCACGGACATACACAACAGCTTCAACGACCAACCAACGCAAGCCACAACCGCAACGACGCCACCCACCACCACCCTCCGCACCTGGACCCCGATCAGCACCGAAGACACCATCCGCACCATGAACTCCATCCATTCCGGATCTCCGACTGACCCCTGCCCTCACCACGTCTTCAACAAAGCCGACGCTGCCATCGCACCCCACCTACGGGACATCATCAACACCTCCTTCGACTCCGCCACCTTCCCTGAGAGCTGGAAGCACGCCGAACTCAGCGCTCTCCTCAAGAAACCCACAGCAGACCCCACCGACCTCAAGAACTACCGTCCCATCTCGCTCCTCCCGTTCCCGGCCAAAGTCATCGAGAAGACCGTCAACAAACAGCTGGCCGCCTTCCTCGAGACGAATGGATCCCTCGACCCCTCACAGTCCGGCTTCCGAGCGAACCACAGCACCGAGACCGCCCTCATCGCCGCCACCGACGACCTTCGAACTCTGATGGACAACGGAGAAACAGCGGCCCTCATCCTCCTGGACCTCTCCGCGGCTTTCGACACTGTCTGCCACCGCACCCTAGTACAGCGCCTCAGCAACATCGGAATCCAGGAGAAGGCACTGGAATGGATCACCTCCTTCCTCGACGGAAGAACACAAAGAGTCCGCCTACCACCGTACAAGTCAGAGGCCACCAAAGTCATCTGCGGCGTCCCACAAGGATCCTCACTGAGCCCCACCCTCTTCAACATCTACATGAGCCCCCTCGCGGCCATCGCACGCCAACACAACCTCAACATAATCTCCTACGCCGACGACACCCAGCTGATCCTCTCCCTGACCAACGACCCCGCCACCGCCAGAGCCAACCTGCACGAAGGGATGAGAGACGTGGCCGAATGGATGACGACCAGCCGCCTGAAACTGAACTCAGACAAGACGGAGGTCCTCATCCTGGGCTCCACGCCCTCCGCCTGGGACGACTCCTGGTGGCCCCCCGCCCTGGGCACCGCGCCCAAACCGACGGACCACGCACGCAACCTGGGCTTCATCCTGGACTCCTCCCTCTCCATGACCAGACAAGTCAACGCCGTCTCCTCGTCATGCTTCAACATCCTGCGCATGCTACGTAAGATCTTCCGGTGGATCCCCACCGAGACGAGGAAGACGGTCACCCAAGCCCTCGTCACCAGCCGACTGGACTACGGCAACGCCCTCTACGCCGGAACCACGGCCAAACTCCAGAAGAGACTCCAGCGGATCCAGAACGCCTCGGCGAGACTCATCCTCGACATCCCCCGACGCAGCCACATCTCCGGACACCTGAGAGATCTGCACTGGCTCCCGGTCAACAAGAGAATCACCTTCCGTCTCCTCACCCACGCGCACAAAGCCCTACACGACCAAGGCCCGAGCTACCTCAACAACCGGATCAACTTCTACACTCCCAAGCGCCTCCTCAGATCAACCAACCACGCCCTCGCCGCCGTCCCCCGCATCCGAAGAGAGACAACAGGAGGAAGGTCCTTCTCCTACCTGGCCGCCAAGACCTGGAACTCACTTCCCACCAATCTGCGCCTGACCCAAGACCACCTCTCCTTCAGGAAGAAGCTCAAGACTTGGCTGTTCGAGCAGTAGCGGCACCCCCCCCTCCCAGCGCCTTGAGACCCTACGGGTGAGTAGTGCGCTTTACAAATGAACTGATTGATTGATTGACTGTTGCACTCAGTCAGAGAATTATAGTGACCTTTTACTGATGAAGAGCAGGCCTAAGAACTTCTGGGGGCTATATGTAGAATACAGAAGATGCATAGCTGCGACTGCGGACGAAGAGGAGAGAGGCGATGGGAGCGACGCTTCTGGACCGCGAGCTGAAAGTGCACCCACCCCGTTAGAGGCGTAGGTTGGAGCGAGTGGTGCGGGGTTGTGACGGATGGGGCTGGCAGCGCGCCCGCGTCCTCCTGCTAGTCCAAAGTTCCACAGGCACCAATAGGACAGATAAGGATGCACCATAGGTTCACGGCGCATGTTGTAGATATGATGGCATCGGTTGTTGTAAGGTTGCAATTGGTAGAAAATATGACAGCAATCTATGTACCTGATATGTGTCATAGTCGAGGGAGAGCTGAAATGACTGTGTTTTATCGCCGCCCACATCCCGGAGGTCGGTCTAACCAGACCCGGGAGATCAAGGGGAACGCTGGGTGGTAGGACATTTGTGCCGGCAGGGAGATCCCACCCAAAAATGTCTGGAAAAGTGGTTTTTTTAACCTAAATTTAAGGTTTGCAGGGATTTCTGGTTAGGAAAACATTGGGGGACCCACGCATGCCATACCTCCCTGGAGTCCCCCAGGTGTCTAGTTTTCAGAACTGTTTGGGTTTGGTAGTTTCCAAAGATGGCCGCTGAGCCCCGGGCCAAAAACTCAGGTGCCCCCCCCCAAAAAATCAAGGTAGTTTTGCTATAGGGTATTTCAAATTCTCCACCGTACGATTTGGGCCTTTTCCTGTTGCAGCCACTATGCCTACCCACGCAAGTGAGGTACCATTTTTATCGGGAGACCTGGAGGAACGCTGGGTGGGAGGTAATTTATGTGAGCCCAGTGATGCCACGCTTTCCCACACCAAAAAGTGTGAAAAAACTGATTTTTTCAGCTAAAATTGAGGTTTGCAAGGGATTCTGGGTAAAGGAACATTGGTGGATCCACGCAAGCCATACCTCCTTGGAAGCCCCCGGGTGTCTACTTTTCAGAAATGTGTTTGGGTTTGGTAGGTTTCCCTAGATGGCCGTCTAGCACGGGGCCAAAAACCCAGGTAACCCCCTCTTGCAAAAGCTGGTGGTTTTGACAATGGTGTCAAAACCACCAGCTTTTGCAAGAGGGGTTACCTGGATTTTTGGCCCCGTGCTAGACGGCCATCAAGGGAAACCTACCAAACCCACACATTTGTGAAAAGTAGACACCCGGGCGCTTCCAAGGAGGTATGGCTTGTGTGGATCCACCAACGTTCCTTTACCTAGAATCCCTTGCAAATCTCGATTATAGCTGAAAAAAATCAGATTTTTCACACATTTTTGTACGGGAAAGCGTGGCATCACTGGGCTCACACAAATTTCCTCCCACCCAGCGTTCCCCAAGGTCTCCCGATAAAAATGGTACCTCACTTGCGTGGGTAGGCATAGTGGCTGCAACAGGAAAAGGTCCAAATCGTACGGTGGAGAATTTGAAATACCCTATAGCAAAACTACCTTGATTTTTTGGGGGGGCACCTGAGTTTTTGGCCCGGGGCTCGGCGGCCATCTTTGGAAACTACCAAACCCAAACAGTTCTGAAAACTAGACACCCAGTGGAGTCCAGGGAGGTATGGCATGCGTGGGTCCCCCAATGTTTTCCTACCCAGAATTCCTTGCAAACCTTAAAATTAGGTAAACAAATCACTTTTCCAAACTTTTTTGCGTGGGATCTCCGTGCCTGCAAAAATGTCCTACCACCCAGCGTTCCCCTTGTTATGCCGAGTAAAATGATACCTCACCTGTGTGGGTGCCCTAAAGCAGAACAGGCTAAAAATGAATTTTTAAAAAAATGTAGTATTTAGGTTTGACAAATTAAGCACCCCACCTTAGTCACAGGCCTTTGGCCCACCCACACAAGTGAGGTATCATTTTACTCGGGAGATCAAGGGGAACGCTGGGTGGTAGGACATTTGTGCCGGCAGGGAGATCCCACCCAAAAATGTCTGGAAAAGTGGTTTTTTTAACCTAAATTTAAGGTTTGCAGGGATTTCTGGTTAGGAAAACATTGGGGGACCCATGCATGCCATACCTCCCTGGACTCCCCCTGGTGTCTAGTTTTCAGAACTGTTTGGGTTTGGTTGTTTCCAAAGATGGCCACTGAGCCCCGGGCCAAAAACTCAGGTGCCCCCCCCCCCCAAAAAAAAATCTAGGTAGTTTTGCTATAGGGTATTTTAAATTCACCACCGTACGATTTGGACATTTTCCTGTTGCACCCACTATGCCTACCCACGCAAGTGAGGTACCATTTTTTTGGGAAACCTGGGGGAACGCCGGGTGGGTAGAAATTTGTTGATCCACACAGATTCCAGAACTTTCCACCACAGAAATGTGAGGAAAATGCATTTTTTTCTCAATTTCTTCGCTCTGATAGGTATTCTGGGTAAGAGAACCTGGTGGTAGGCAGTCGAGTCACCCCATAGTGAATTCCCCTAGGAGTCTAGTTTTCAAAAATGTATAGGTTTGCTAGGTTTCCCTAGGTGCGGGCAGAGCTAGGGTTCAAAAACCAAAGGTACTCTCTTTGCCCAAAAAGGACACGATTTCACTGCGAAATTGAGGTGCAACCACGTTGCGTTTTGCGCTGTTTCCTGTCGCAGCCACTAGGCAAAACCAGGCAAGTGAGGTACCATTTTTTTCGGGAGACCCCGGGGAACGCTGGGTGGGTGGAAATTTGTTGATCCACACAGATTCCAGAACATTCCACCACAGAAATGTGAGGAAAATGCGTTTTATTTGTCAATTTCTTAGCTTTGCAAGGGATTCTGGGTAACAAAACCTGGTGGTAGGCAGTCGAGTCACCCCATCCTGAATTCCCCTGAGTGTCTAGTTTTCAGAAATGTATAGGTTTGCTAGGTTTCCTTAGGTGCCGGCAGAGCTAGGGTTCAAAAACAAAAGGTAGTCTCTTTGTCCAAAAAGGGCACGATTTCACTGCAAAATTGAGGTGCGACCACGTTGCGTTCTGCGCTGTTTCCTGTCGCAGGCACTAGTCAGACCCAGGCACGTGAGGTAGCATTTTTATCGGGAGACACGGGGGAACGCTGGGTGGGTAGAAATTTGTTGATCCACACAGATTCCAGAACTTTCCACCACAGAAATGTGAGGAAAATGCATTTTTTTTGGTCAATTTCTTAGCTTTGCAAGGGATTCTGGGTAACAAAACCTGGTGGTAGGCAGTCGAGTCACCCCATCCTGAATTTCCCTGGGTGTCTAGTTTTCAAAAATGTATAGGTTTGCTAGGTTTCCCTAGGTGCCGGCAGAGCTAGGGCTCAAAAACAAAAGGTAGTCTCTTTGTCCAAAAAGGGCACGATTTCACTGGGAAATTGAGGTGCGACCATGTTGCGTTTTGCGCTGTTTCCTGTCGCAGGCACTAGGCAGACCCAGGCAAGTGAGGTAGCATTTTTATCGGGAGACCCGGGGGAACGCTGGGTGGGTGAAAATTTGTTGATCCACGCAGATTCCAGAACTTTCCACCACAGAAATGTGAGGAAAATGCGTTTTTTTGTCAATTTCTTAGCTTTGCAAGGGATTCTGGGTAACAAAACCTGGTGGTAGGCAGTCGAGTCACCCCATCCTGAATTTCCCTGGGTGTCTAGTTTTCAAAAATGTATAGGTTTGCTAGGTTTTCCTAGGTGCCGGCAGAGCTAGGGCTCAAAAACAAAAGGTAGTCTCTTTGTCCAAAAAGGGCACGATTTCACTGGGAAATTGAGGTGCGACCACGTTGCGTTTTGCGCTGTTTCCTGTCGCAGGCACTAGGCAGACCCAGGCAAGTGAGGTAGCATTTTTATCGGGAGACCCGGGGGAACGCTGGGTGGGTGGCAATTTGTTGATCCACGCAGATTCCAGAACTTTCCACCACAGAAATGTGAGGAAAATGCGTTTTTTTTGTCAATTTCTTAGCTTTGCAAGGGATTCTGGGTAACAAAACCTAGTGGTAGGCAGTCGAGTCACCCCATCCTGAATTCCCCTGGGTGTCTAGTTTTCAAAAATGTATAGGTTTGCTAGGTTTCCCTAGGTGCCGGCAGAGCTAGGGTTCAAAAACAAAAGGTAGTCTCTTTGCCCAAAAAGGGCACGATTTCACTGCGAAATTGAGGTGCGACCACGTTGCGTTTTTCGCCGTTTCCTGTCGCAGGCAGAAGGCAGACCCAGGCAAGTGAGGTAGCATTTTTATCGGGAGACCCGGGGGAACGCTGGGTGGGTGGAATTTTGTTGATCCACGCAGATTCCAGAACTTTCCACCACAGAAATGTGAGGAAAATGAGTTTTTTTTGTCAATTTCTAAGCTTTGCAAGGGATTCTGGGTAACAGAACCTGGTGGTGCGCAGTCGAGTCACCCCATCCTGAATTCCCCTGGGTGTCTAGTTTTCAAAAATGTATAGGTTTGCTAGGTTTCCCTAGGTGCCGGCAGAGCTAGGGTTCAAAAACAAAAGGTAGTTTCTTTGCCCAAAAAGGGCAAGATTTCACTGCGAAATTGAGGTGCGACCACGTTGCGTTTTGCGCTGTTTCCTGTCGCAGGCACTAGGCAGACCCAGGCAAGTGAGGTACCATTTTTTTCAGGAGACCTGGGGGAACGCTGGTTGGGTGGGAATGTGTTGATCCACGCAGATTCTAGAACTTTCCACCACAGAAATGTGAGGAAAATGCGTTTTTTTTGTCAATTTCTTAGCTTTGAAAGGGATTCTGGGTAACAGAACCTGGTTGTAGGCAGTCTAGTCACCCCATCCTAAATTCTCCTGGGTGTCTAGTTTTCAAAAATGTATAGGTTTGCTTGGTTTCCCTAGGTGCCGACAGAGCTAGGGTGCAAAAACTACAGGTAGTCTCTTTCCCCAAAAAGGGCACGATTTCACTGGGAAATTGAGGTGCGACCACGTTGTGTTTTGCGCTGTTTCCTGTCGCAGGCACTAGGCAGACCCAGGCAAGTGAGGTAGCATTTTTTTCAGGAGACCCAGGGAAACGCTGGGTGGGTGGAAATTTGTTGATCCACACAGATTCCAGAACTTTCCACCACAGAAATTTGAGGAAAATGCATTTTTTTTGTCAATTTCTTAGCTTTGCAAGGGATTCTGGGAAACAGAACCTGGTGGTAGGCAGTCGACTCACCCCATCCTGAATTTCCCTGGGTGTCTAGTTTTCAAAAATGTATAGGTTTGCTAGGTTTCCCTAGGTGCCGGCAGAGCTAGGGTTCAAAAACAAAAGGTAGTCTCTTTGCCCAAAAAGGGCAAGATTTCACTGCGAAATTGAGGTGCGACCACGTTGCGTTTTGCGCTGTTTCCTGTCGCAGGCACTAGGCAGACCCAGGCAAGTGAGGTACCATTTTTTTCAGGAGACCTGGGGGAACGCTGGTTGGGTGGAAATGTGTTGATCCACGCAGATTCTAGAACTTTCCACCACAGAAATGTGAGGAAAATGCGTTTTTTTTGTCAATTTCTTAGCTTTGAAAGGGATTCTGGGTAACAGAACCTGGTTGTAGGCAGTCTAGTCACCCCATCCTAAATTCCCCATGGTGTCTAGTTTTCAAAAATGTATAGGTTTGCTTGGTTTCCCTAGGTGCCGACAGAGCTAGGGTGCAAAAACTACAGGTAGTCTCTTTCCCCAAAAAGGGCACGATTTCACTGGGAAATTGAGGTGCGACCACGTTGTGTTTTGCTCTGTTTCCTGTCGCAGGCACTAGGCAGACCCAGGCAAGTGAGGTAGCATTTTTTTCAGGAGACCCAGGGAAACGCTGGGTGGGTGGAAATTTGTTGATCCACACAGATTCCAGAACTTTCCACCACAGAAATTTGAGGAAAATGCGTTTTTGTTTGTCAATTTCTTAGCTTTGCAAGGGATTCTGGGAAACAGAACCTGGTGGTAGGCAGTCGACTCACCCCATCCTGAATTCCCCTGGGTGTCTAGTTTTCAAAAATGTATAGGTTTGCTAGGTTTCCCTAGGTGCCGGCAGAGCTAGGGTTCAAAAACAAAAGGTAGTCTCTTTCCCCAAAAAGGGCACGATTTCACTGCGAAATTGAGGTACGACCACGTTGCGTTTTGCGCTGTTTCCTGTCGCAGGCACTAAGCAGACCCAGGCAAGTGAGGTAGCATTTGTTTTGGGAGACCCGGGGGAACGCTGGGTGGGTGGAAATGTGTTGATCCACACAGATTCCAGAACTTTCCACCACAGAAATGTGAGGAAAATGCGTTTTTTTTGTCAATTTCTTAGCTTTGCAAGGGATTCTGGGTAACAGAACCTGGTGGTAGGCAGTCGAGTCACCCCACCCTGAATTTCCCTGTGTGTCTAGTTTTTAAAAATGTATAGGTTTGCTAGGTTTCCCTAGGTGCCAGCAGAGCTAGGGTGCAAAAACTACAGGTAGGCACTTTGCCATAAAAGGGTCAATTTTTAACTGCAAAATTGAGGTGTGACCACGTTGCATTTTGCGCCGTTTCCTGTCGCAGGCACAAGGCCGACCCACACAAGTGAGGTACCGTTTTTATCGGGAGACTTAGGGTAATTCAGATTTGTAAATCAACTGTTATTACCAATTGAGTTTTCATGCATTTCTCCCTTCCCAATGAAAGACATTGTGTAAAAAAAAAATCTTTTTCAAAAATGACCAATAATTATCATGCTAGTATGAGTATTCCCAATTTTGAAAATGTGCAATTATATATTGTTTCTGAACTCTATAATGTGTACCCAATTCAGAAATACATAGGTGTCTTTCATACCGATTTTTCCACATATACATTTTCCAAGAATAAGTGCTCTATACCCAGTAAATAAAAAAATACCATTGCAAGTTGCTGCTCAGTTTTTGGATCTGGGTTTGTCGGGTTCTTGGTGAAACTACAAGTCCTATATATCCCCACAACCAGGAAGGTCTAACAAATGTAACGTTACATTGCTTTCCAAAAGCTGTCAAAATTACAAGAAGTTATAGGTGAAAACATTGAGACAAAAGGCTGTTTTTTTCAACAAATTTTCAATTATTCCAATATTTAACTGTTAGTTTCTATAAAGAAACCTTCATGGATTTAGACAAATGATCCCTTTCTGAGTTCAGAATTATGTCTACTTTTCGAAAATGTACAGCTTTCCAGGATCCATTATTGCTTTCAAACTCATTTCTACCATTAACTGGAAGGAGGTTGAAAGCTCTAAAAGTAGCAAAAATATGCTATGTCCCAGAAAAATGCCAAAACTGTGTGAAAAATGTTGGTTCTCTGACAAAAGACTATCATTCCCTAAAAGCTGAGAAAATGGAGATTTCAGCCCCACAAACCCTTTTTTGATAACATTTGCAGGGAAAAACCCAGAGGCTTTCATTTGCAGCCCGTTTTTCCCATTTTTCTGAAAAAAACAAAACTTTCACTGTATTTTGCTTAATTTCTGGGACCCTTCCAGGGGAATCCACAAACCCTGGGCACCTTTAGAATCCCCATGATGTTGGAAGAAAAGGACGGAAATTTGGCGTGGATACCTTATGTGGTCAAAAAGTTACAGGGGCCTAAGCGCGCACTACCCCAAATCGCCAAAAAAAGGCTTAGCACAGGAGGGGAAAAGGCCTAGCAGCGAAGGGGTTAAAGGAGGGGATGTCTTTGGCTTTGAGGTATATTAAGGAATAATCGCAATGAATAATTCCCAAACTCACTGTAAACTGCCTTATGTTACCTTACTTCACCCATAACTGTATGACAAAATATTACTCACCAGTTCTAGGGAACAGGCTCTGCACTACCAGTAAAAGTGGGACCATAATGTACCTCTAATATAAGCAGATATTATAGAAAACCGAAAATTCGAAAACCAGGAAATGTTTTAGCAGTATTTTGAAATGCTGGGCCCAATTCACAAAGATAAACTTATACGAAAGTCTAACTCTAGGACTTGTGGTATTCACAAAGAGCATTTACTTCTCGTAAATGCCCTTTGTGAATACCAAAAGCCTAATTTTACGACTTTTGGTATTCACAAAGGGCATTTACGGGTGGTAAATGCCCTTTGTGAATATTATTATTATTATGCGTTCTTATATAGCGCTTAATTACCCGTAGGCATCTCTGCGCTTGCCTTGGGAACCCGTCCTGGCTTCCCCAAGGTGAAAGCCAGGCATCCCGCCGCGGGGGGGCCGTAGTGGAGATTAAGCAGGCTAATGCCCAGAGCTGCAGAGTGTGAACCTGTGATTCGAGTAGGCACCAAAACGAGAATTATCGAGTCCGTGGATATTTGGGCTCAAGACCCTGCCGCCTCGGGAATTGAACCCTGGTCCCGGGTCTGACCTCTGCTTCAGGGTCTGCCTCCTCTAACCAGTGAGCCACACTTCTCCAATACCGAAAGTTGTAAAGATAGACTTTCGTCTCAGTTTGCTTTTGTGAATTGGGCCCAAAATGTTTATTATTAATCAGTTAATTTTTAGGTCTTCACCATAGACTTCTTTAGTTGTCTGCAAGCAGACGTATTGTTTCTGTCAAACCCCGTTGAGGGAGACAAAGGGCAGACAGTGGTCACATGGCCCCAACCATGATGGTTGAGTTGGTGTGCCACTTTCGTTCCAAGGATCTGCCATTCTATGGCCCTGCAAACTATGTCAAGTACAACCCGTTCTGCACTTGACTCTCAAGGTAGTGAGGGTGAGCAACCATGTGCTTTTCAGGAAGGTAGTGAGGACGGGCAATAGCATAGAGCCTAAAAGCCAATCAACAGAGACAAAACCTTAATGCCTAGCCTAATCCTTGTAGTTTGTACAAAAGCAAGTGCCTTTAATCTCACAGCAGACTAAATATTACACAATTCAGTTAAATTAGCAAATCCACGTTTGTATCCCTGCTTGCTGTCAGTAAATGCTACACTCCCATTCCAATATTCTGTCCCAACCAGGGTGATCCTAGCAAATATATTCTCCAGTATTCTGTGACAGAGGCATGAATTAGGCTCAGATTACATCACTGTTAAAGTCATGGGTTTATATGGCAACTCAGTTCAATAGATCTTTCCTCAGGTTTAGTAGAAAGTTGCAAGTGTTTAGCCTCAAATTTTTAAGAGCATGTCTTCGTTCTTGCCTTCAGTCACAGGTGAAACCTCGCCAGTGCAATGGTCTCACAGATTGGTGGATTGACAAGTGCAACCTGTGCCTTCCATCCTAGTGGAAGACTCTCTTTGGCACCAGCGTCAACGGACAGTTACAGCATGGTAGGTCTAGGTGTCATGGCATGGCTTCTTCCGCAGGTGCAGCCTTCCAGGCCAGCCTGGCTTCACTCTGCTGCAATATGTATTTGTGGCCATTCAAAACAACTAGGATCCACATAGCCGCTATGCATCTTCTTTCCTGCTACCGCTCGCAGCGACAGCACCACTTTGCATCCCTCATCAGCAGTCAACGGACACAGCCACACTTTATTTGGTGACATCTTTGGGCAGTTGTCACCAAGTACTGCACAGACAGACTGGGAGGCCCATTCAGTCTGTCATCTGCTTTCCTGAAGCAGTAATCATGGATTGACAAAAGGGCACGCCTGACCTAGAAACGTTCTCACCTTGAACAGTAGAAAGTGCAGTACCATCCTTCTCGTTTAGCATCCACCAAATCTTCCTTGTCAGTAAGAGCTAATCAGCAGCTCCTTGCTAACAAAGTATTCATGGAATATTTAAAGGTAGCCTTGTCTCCATCCACTTAACATCAGGGTCTGGATCTCCACTGCCCAGTCACTGTAGTGCATGCTAAACACTTTCTGGGCAAGATGTTCTCATCCTCCCCCTGATGCCATGCTAAACTAAGGGCATCCAATATGGATCCCACTGGCTTCATTATTCAGACTCATATATTGCTACCTTACAGGTATGGTACGCTCACTGTACACCCATATGCAGTCTACATGTACACAGAATGTCAGCACAGGCTTCTGTGTCTTCCCATAACTGGAACGTTTACAGTCAGTACACCTTGTTTATTATTAAGCAGCACACATAGAAGTTATAAAACGGCATTTAAAGATTGTTTATATGCAGGAAGGGGGACCTTTCTACACATATCTATTCTTCCCCTCAACACACGCTCCCTTGCACTACGGTGCAAGGGTGCCTGTGTTGGCACTGGGCAGCTTAATTTAGTGCCAGCGCAGGGGGATACGCAGGGCTGCATCATATTCTAGTTAATATGGTGTAGCCCTGAGTTTCCAAAGTGACAAAGTGTGTTGTAAGCCTTCTTGGCTTAACGACACGCTTCGCAACTTTCTTGTAAATATGCCCCAAAGAGTCTCTCCCTTCTCCTTGAGAGTTTCCTTACTGTAACCTGACAGATCTACAGCTGTCCCTATGGTAACCCACATTCCTGTGCTTATACATATACATTGGACACATACATTGAGACCCACAACAAAGGGAACCTCAGTTCCTCTTTTAAATGCCACACACATGCCTTGTGTACTCAGGGAGAAGTGAGGAGCCCTAGGCATGACTTCTTGAATTTACTTGGATATGCAGGAGCTATCTTCTGCAGTACCTAAAATACCTGTGCCATATGAACATCGATCAGGTGCCCCAAAGCATCAATTGTGTCAAGGCCTAGCTAGGCTAGGAAAACATAGTAACCCATATTAAAAGGAGTTCCACTTTGGGTCATCAACTATATCTAGCAGAGTAGAATACTCTTCTGGGAGCACCGCCAAGAGGTCTCATTACAAATCTATATAGTACAATATACCAGATTGGCCATCATAATTAGTGAAATCAGAAGCATGAAAGGCTTTATTCATTTACCAAGGGCGTTTGACCTTGCAGTTTGTAAATGTACACTGTGGTCACTACTCACAACACCCCAAGGCTGGTGGTTCGGTGGAGGTCTCCCGCTTTATTGATTGACTGTTATCACCCTTGTTTTTCTCTGCAGCTGATCTGAAAGTGAACATCAGCTGGGCCAATCTGTCATCAAACCAGTGATCAGAACATCAAAGGGAGTAATGAAAGCAGTGTTAGCTGTTATGCTGTTACATGAGTAAGGGTGAGACAGGGACAGAGTTGGCCAGGTTCAGATCACGAGCTTAGTCCCACAGCCGTGCATTCGTTCACTGGCACTTACCATAGAGAAGTCAAGTGCAGCGGATCCCTTTATAGCATATGCAATGGCAGGTGCTCTACGTTTCTGGGAGGACTGCTGGTCGCCAGTGAATGGAGCTGTTGTTACCCTAATAGCAAACAGGAAGCTCAGAGAACAGCTGTGCAGTCAGCAAGTGCACCAAATAACCTGTGTTGCAGGAATTGAAATTGTAGAAGAATGAATGATGTTGGAAAAGAGCTTTATTTTCTATAAACATATTTTATAGTGTGAAATTAGTGCATTTTGACCTAATTAAATACCATCCTTAATCATGCTACTTAAATCATCCCCCATGCACAGTGCAAGGCATAGGGTTTGGTCTGGACTCACACGAAACGTTAGATACACATTGGCACACAAATTGGCTGAGAATACATGGGTACCTAAGCCAGCATGCTTGCCAACATTTATAACTGCTCTGAGTCTGTGGCTCCTACTCAGTGTCCAACTTTGTTCTTGTGTTCTCTGTGTCACTAACCCCTCTTGCATCCCCAGTACTTGACCTATGTTTATTAGAGAATTTGGTTAATGATTTTAAGCCTGTGGCCCATGCAGGCTTCAGTGTCATATATTCACTGTATTTTCCATGACAAGTAATTTGTTATATCATGAAAGCTTTGGACGTGGCTACCAAGACACCCAGACAATATTGAAAGATTTGGCCATGGCTACCAAGACACCCGGAGAGTATTGAAAGCTTTGGCCATGGCTACCAAGACACCTGGAAAGTATTGTAAGCTTTGGCCATGGCTACAAAGACACCCCTGTCATCCACCATGACAAATGTTTTTTGAGGCCCTAAAAGTCAAGAAGCTGAGCGTACTGCAGGAGACTTTGCAGTTTATGCAGTCTGAACTTGGTTTCCAGAAAATCAGGGATTGAATGATAAATTGCCCTATGTACAAAAACCATGGATTTAAAAAGCACGCTGGACCAAATGTACAAAGCATTTTTCTGGTTGTAAACGGCCTGATTTGCAGAATTGGGCCATTTGGTACCTGAATAATGCTTTTTCGAATGTACAAAATGCATAAATGCGATTCGGTAACTGATTGCCAAATCACATTTTGCTTTTGCGATTCGGTATTTGGAAGAGGGTGTTTAGGGCATCCCTTCCAAATACCGAATCGGTATGGTATGTATTACTGTTTTGCTACCAACTTCCTGTTGCAAAACTGGTGGTAACTCATTCACAAAGGGGAAGGGGTCCCTTGAGAATGTAAAATATTAATATTTTTAAAGAGCGCGTAGTGTTCCCCACAGCCTGCACTTAAAAAATTAAACTTCAAGGTTTTTATATTTTTTCTTTTTAAACACATCCTGTTTTCCTTTAAGGAAAACAGGCTGCATTAAAAAAAAAGATTACTTTATTAAAAAGCAATCACAGACATGTTGGTCTGCTGACCTCAGCAGGCCACCATCCCTGTGATGGCTGTGATTCCTGCTTCATTAATATCCACAAGTTAGGTCGATTTGTAACCCACAAGGAATCCCTAAATGAAACTCAATAAGTTTCATACATTAGGAATACTGATTTCCTAATTGCAATTCGGAGAGAATGGCAGTTAGGAAGTAGGAGTTTCTAATGTTTGTACATCTGGCCCGAAGTTAAATAACGAGAAATCACAGCACTACTTAAAAATATTTTTTAAATGTACATTTGTTAAAAAGCACGGTACTAGCGCCGTTATCCGTAAAAGTTTTCGAAAACATATAGAAAAATATAAATGAATTTCCCTAGATTTTACCACTTTAATAAAGTGGTAAAAGGTATGGAACAACAATAAAACCTACTACTGACCTATATTTGAGGTCCCAACCAAGAACACAGCTAAAGTGTTGTAAAAAGAATATGGCTGCCTTTCAATTTTATAAATGCAGCCATTAGCCAATCATATAGGGCCCGATATAGGTGGCCCATTACCGGTCGGTAAACCCGAAATTCGGCAAATTTCAGGCTTACCGTCGGGTATTGAGCCATTTCTGACGTAGGGGATGATTTGGTAAATACCGAATCGGTATTTACCGAATCATTATTTACTGATTCGGTATTTACCAAATCGGTAAATGGCATGTAGGAAGCACTTTTAAAAGGGCTTATGTGCTGTAAGGATTCGTTATTTACCACCAACTATTAGTTGGTGGTAAATACCGAATACCTTTGAAAATGCAAATCTGTGCATTTTCAACAGTGCCATGTGGCAGACATACATGCCCTTAGGGCATGTATGTGTGCCACATGTGCACTCAAGCACTATTCAGGGGTGCAACAGGGTGTCAATGTGACACCCTGCCACCCTTGAATGTTTCCTTATTTTACCGAATCGGTATTTACCGATTCGGTAATTCACATTCATTCCTATGGGCCTCCAGGCCCATAGGAATGAATTGGAATTACCGAATCGGTAAATACCGATTCGGTAATTACTGAATCTTACCGATAATACTTACCGAATAAATACCTACATCCCATTTACCGATTCTAAAATACAGAATTGGTAAAATTCTGTATTTTAGAATTGGTAAATCTTCATTACCTACATCTGGCCCATAATGCCTTGTCAACAGCATGTCCAGCAGTATACCGAGACGTTGCCTCGGTATACCGTGGCCCAATATATCACTAAGGAACAGATTTATCATTGTGTTGTGTTAGACTTGTGTCACATATGGTGTCGTAAGGGCAACACAATTCTTAAGTCAAATTTACCAAGCAACACAATGCCACCATGTTTTGCCCTGCGTTGCTTGGTAAATCTGGAGAAGCGCAGTTAGCTGCCTTACACTACTCTGCACACAATATTCTACATTCCTTCAAATTTCATGTGCATCAATCCAGCCATTTTCACACTATATCTCTTTAATCTCCACTGAACGACACACCACTCCACTCCACTGTATGACACAACATTCCACTGTACGACACGCCTCTCTACTTCACTGTACAGCATGACACTCCGCTGTGTGATGTCACGCCACTCTACGACACGTCACTTCACTCTATGAGAGTCCACTCTACACTATAGCACTCCACACCACTCCATTCTATGACAATGCCACTCCACTGCACACTATTCTACTGTACCCTACTCCTCTATACGTCACTGCAATCTACGCCACTCCACTCCACAGATTTCAGCTGTACGCCACTCCATGGTACCCCACTCCATTCTATTTGCTCCACTTTATGGTATTCCATTGTATGCCACTGCACTCTCAACCACTCCGCTCCATGCTAATCCACTGTGTGCATCTCTACTTTACACCACTCCATTGTATTCTACTCCACTGTGCGCCAGTCCACTCTGCGCCACTCCGCTCTACCGTATTCAACTCTACTTCGCTCAACTCTACGCCACTCCACTCTGTTTCACTCAATGGTACTCCACTCCAATCCACTCTGTGCCTCCCCACTCTACGCCACTCCACTGTTTGCCACACCACTCTATGCTATTCCACTGTTTGCTACTCCACTCTACACCAAACCACTGTATACTATTTCACTATATGGCACTCCACTGTATGCTACTACACTGCACACCACCCCAGTGTATGCTACTGTATTGTACGTCACTCCATTCTATGCCACTCTACATTATTCCACTGCATGCCACTTCACTAAACTCTATTCCAGTGTACAACACTCCACTCTACAGCACTCTATGCCACTCCACTACACTCTTTTCCACTGTACGGCACCCCACTCTACGCAACTGCACTCTACACTATTTGTCAGGGACCCCACAAGTCTTACCTTTGACCTGTGAAGCAATCTCGCAGAGACAACATGAGCCACCACCACCGGACCCACCTTACCCCAGCTGGACTACAAACAGCCTAGGATGGTGATGGGCATGGGGAAGGAAGCCAGGAATAACGCTGTGGTGTTCTAGTAGCCCGGTTAAGGAACCTCACTCTGTCTGGGGACTATCCGTGAGCACAGGTAACTGAGAAGAGAAAGAACAGCCCATTTTAGAAAGGACACAAACACACAATCACACCCCCTGCTCCTCCATATGATGCACATGCGAAAACGGCTTTTACCTTGTCAGGAAGACACCACGAAGCCAGGTAATCCATACAGTTAGAGTCACCGTGGATAGCGCTCCTGAGATGAGGAACCGATCAGACACCTCGGTTTGGAGCTTGGATTAAGCAGACAACAAGCGATCCTGCGCAACCAGTAACATAAAGGTAAATGCTCCAGCGCGGTGTAACAACAGTGAGGTAAGTAGCGCTCCAGCGTGTGCAAACCAAGTCAATAGCGATCCAGCGCGTGATATACCAGTGAGGCAAAGCAGCGCTCCAGCTGTGCAGGCAGGACTGAAACGAGCTCCAGCGCAGCAAGGCTGAGGAATGAGCTCCAGCCCGGCAAACTGAGAAACGAGCTCCAGCGCAGCTATGAAAAAGATCGCGGAAATGCGCTCCAGCGCGCAAAAGAATACCTGGTCCAGGGATGCAGGCAACAGGAAACAGAATTAGAAGTGCCGATCAGGGGGAAACTGCGGTTCGAATGCGGTTTCACCCGGAAGCGCTGGATGCCGCAGAGGTAGCATCCGGAGTGAAGCTAGACTGCCGACCTCCATGGAACGGAAGTCGGGTGCTCCAATGTCCGCATGTGTCTCGGAGCCAGCAGACCCTCCCGCAGTCAAACAAGAAGCCCTAAACTAGCGTAACGTGACACTATTCCATTCTACGGCATTCCACTCTACAACACACTACTTGACTATACCCACTCTACTGTGCACACTCCAATCAATCAATCAGAGTACTTGTAAAGCGCGCTACTTACCCGTAAGAGTCCCAAGGTACTGAAGGGAGGGGTGGGTGTGCTGCTATAGCTCGAAGAGCCAGGTCTTGAGGAGTCTTCTGAAGGTGAGTAGGTCTTGGGTCTGCCGTATGTGGCTGGGGAGGGTGTTTCAAGTCTTGGCGGCGAGGTATTAGAAGGATCTGCCACCGGAGGTTGTTCGTTGGATGCGGGGGACAGCGGCGAGGCTGGCGGAGCGGAGCTGGCGGGTGGGGGTGTGGAAGCTGAGTCTGCTGTTCAGGTAGGCTGGTCCGGTGTTGTGAAGTGCTTTGTGTGAGTGGGTGAGGAGCTTGAAGGTGATCCTCTTGTCGACGGGGAGCCAGTGTAGGTTTCTCAAGTGGGGGGAGATGTGGCTGCGGCGGGAGATGTTGACGATCAGTCGGGCGGAGGCGTTTTGGATGCGTTGTAGTCGTTGTAAGTGTTTGGCTGGGATTCCTGCGTAGAGTGCGTTTCTGTAGTCCAGTCTGCTGCTGACGAGGGCCTGTGTCACCGTTCTTCTTGTTTCGGTCGGGATCCACTTGTAGATCCTGCGGAGCATGCGAAGGGTGTTGTAGCAGGAGGAGGAGACGGCGTTGACCTGCTTAGACATGGAGAGGGAGGAGTCAAAGATGAATCCTAGATTGCGTGCGTGGTCGGTGGGTGTTGGTGTTGTTCCCAGTGTGGTCGGCCACCAGGAGTCGTTCCAGGCTGAGGGGGTGGATCTCAGGATGAGGACCTCCATCTTGTCCGAGTTCAGCTTCAGACAGCTGCTCCTCATCCAGTCGGCAACGGCCTTCATTCCTTTGTGGAGGTTGGTTTTGGCAGTGTGTGGGTCCTTGGTGAGGGAGAGGATGAGCATGAGCTGGGTGTCCGCGTAGGAGATTATGTTGAGGTCGTGATGGCGGGACACTAGTGTGAGGGGGGCCATGTAGACGTTGAACAGTGTCGGGCTGAGGGATGAGCCCTGGGGGACGCCGCAGATGATGTCGGTGGCTTTGGATCGAAGGGTGGGAGGCGGACGCTCTGGGTTCTGCCGGTTAGGAAGGACATGGTCCAGTCAAGGGCCTTCTATTGGATTCCGGTTTCTAGGAGGCGTGACTTTAGAGTGCGATGGCAGACCGTGTCGAAGGCGGCTGACAGGTCCAGGAGGATGAGGGCTGATGTTTCGCCATTGTCTAGTTGGCGCCTGATGTCGTCTGTGGCGGCGATGAGGGCTGTCACGGTGCTGTGGTTTCGTCTGAATCCGGACTGGAACGTGTCCAGGATGTTGTTGTCTTCCATATGGCGTGTCAGTTGCATGTTGACGATTTTCTCGATGACTTTAGCCGGGAATGGGAGCAGAGAGATGGGCCATAAGTTCTTGAGTTCCTTTGGGTCTGCTGTGGGCTTCTTGAGGAGGGCGTTGATTTCGGCGTGTTTCCAGCTTTCCGGGAATGTCGCTGTTTCGAAGGAGATGTTGAAGACCTTCCGTAGTTGGGGTGCGATGGCTGCATCTGCTTTGTTGAATACGTGGTATGGGCACGGGTCTCACGGAGATCCTGAGTGGATGGAGTTCATGACTTTGCGTGTCTCGTCGTCATTGACGTTGGACCAGGAGGTCAGGCGGTTGCCACTGGTGGTGTTCACAGGGGAGGTGGAGTCTGGCGTAGTCGGGGCGGTCGTGGTGTTGAATCTGTCGTGGATGTCAGCGATCTTGCGGTGGAAGAAGATGGCCAGAGAGTCGCACAGTTCTTGTGAGGGCGGGATGTCGTTGGCGATGGCGCTGGGGTTGGAGAGTTCCTTTACGGTGCTGAAGAGCTCTTTGCTGTTGTGTGCGTTGTTATCCAAGCGGTCTTTTAAGGAGGATCTCTTGGCTAATCTGATAATGTGGTGGTGTCTGCGGGTAGCGTCCTTGTGGGCTGCGTGGTTGTCTGGTGTGCGTTCGTGGAGCCATGTCTTCTCCAGTTTTCGGCCTGCGCGTTTGGAGGCCTGGAGCTCGTTGGTGAACCATGGGGCTCTCTTGCTGGTGTGGCTGTTGGAGGGTTTCTTGAGCGGGGCGAGGGTGTTGGCACAGTTGTCGATCCACTGTCTGAGGTTGAGTGCTGCGGCGTCAGAGTTGGTGGGGTCGGCGCGTGGGTTCTTGGCGAGGGAGGTGGGTAGCTGGTCTTCGGTGGTGTGATTGAAGGCGACGTGGGAGCCTGTGGAGAAGATGGGGTCACGCGTGTGGCCGGCGGCGTGGGTGGGTGTAGTGACGAGTTGTCTGAGGCCGAGGTTGTCGATCAGGGTGGCGGAGTTGGCGTCGTTGTTGTTCTCGAGCTGGAAGTTCAGGTCCCCGAGGAGGATGTAGTCCGTGAAGGCGAGTGCATGGGTGCTGGCGAGGTTGGCGATGGAGTCGCTGAACTGAGCCCAATGTCCGAGTGGTCTGTAGATGAGTGTTCCTCTGAGGGTGGTGTTGGGGTCGGTGTGTATCCGGAAGTGCAGGTGTTCGGCGGTGTTGAGGGTGTCGTCTGCGTGGGTGGCGACTTTGAGGGTTGACTTGTGGATGATGGCTATTCCTCCTCCGATTCCATAGGTGCGGTCCCGGAGGGTGATCTTGTAGCCGTCCGGGATGGCTATGGCGATGTCGGGTGCCAAGGAGTCGTTCCACCAGGTCTCGGTCAGGAAGGCTACGCCTGGCACGGTAGTGTCGAGCCGATCCCAGAGCTCGACGACGTGTTTGCGTGTGGAGCGGGTGTTGAGGAGTATGCAGCGGAGGTGGTTGGGTCCGGTCCTTGGAGGTTTCGTGTTTCTGTCGCAGGTGAAGCTGCAGGTGCGGGAGGAGAAGGGTCCGTGGGTCTGTTTTGGGGCGGCCTGAAAGCAGGTGTAGTTTCAGCCGGTGTTGAGTGCGTGGAGGCTGCTGGCGTCGTAGTGGAGTCTGGTAATGTGGCGTTCGTAGGGTCCAAGGGTTCTGGCACTGGGCGCGGTCCAGGCACGGACGGGCGCAGACGGGCTTGCCTTGGGCGCGCCTGCTGCTCGCGGTCGCTTCTCGACCTGCATATGAGGAGGCATGTGAGGGAGGAGCTGCTGGGAGGCGGGAACGGGGGGTCAATGGGAGTGCTGGGGGGTGGGCCGCAGGGAGGCAGCGGCGGGAAGGCCGGGTAGGGAGTGGCGGGGGCAGGGGGGAAGACGGCAGCAGAACGGGGCGCAAGCAAGCGGAAAATGCAGCGGGTCAACAGGTGGCGAGTGGCGGTATTTGGGCGACCTGCCTGCGAGCACTACTCCACTGTACTCAACACTGTACTCAACAACACTCCACCCCACGCCACTCTACTCTATGACATGCCACTCCACTGTACGCTGCTCCAGTCTACACCAATCACCTATACCTTATTTGACTGTACATAACTCCACTGTACAGCACTCCAGTCTGCATTACTACGCTTTGGTATTCCATGGTATGCCACTCCACTCTAAGCCACTCCATTCTACACACTCCAGTCTATGGTATTCCACTGTACGCAAATACAGACTATGCCACTCTACACTATTCCACTGCATTAATTTCCACTCTACACCACTCCACTATACACTGCTCCACTCTAATCCAGTTCACTCTAGGCCACTCTACTCTACGTCACTCAAGTCTACGCTACTCTACTGTACCCCACTCCACTCTCTGCCAAAACACTGTATGCCACAATACTCTCTGCCACGAGACTCTACGCCAATGCACTGTATGCTACGACACTGCGTGCCACGACACTCTGCCCATTAACTGATTTCCCATAGTCAGATTTCTTGGAAAACCACCATTGCCTTCACCCCACCCAGATGGGCTTCTGTGCACAGCATAGCACTGAATCTGCCCTGTTGGCAGTCACAGAAGAACTAAAAAGTACTCTCAATCAAGGTATCTCAGCCGCACTATTGCTCCTAGATATGGATTCACTGAACCTTGCCCAGCTTACTCGATGGGTTAGCCTACCGACTCATCTTGGTAGTTATACTCTCGACCCCATTTGTACCAACTTCCCCATTATGGTGGAAGATCCCCTTTTGGTGCCTTGGTCTGACCACTTCCTGTCTTATTTTGCCTGGGTGGCGGATGGCAATAATACACCGGGCACGTCAAGGCCCTGCCTCTGCCAAAATTGACCCTCTCATTTTTAGCTATGCTCTGGCTGGTTCAAGACCAGCTCTTTCTAATGACCTAGAGGGGGCGCTTCCTAGCTTTACCAGCTGGATCTCGCAAGCAGTGGATCTCCTTTCTCCTACACCCTTCCACCGGCAGTCCAGGGATTCTCCCTCGAAATCCTGGTTCACGCCTGAACTCAAAGAACTAAATCAGCAATGCAAGAAATTAGAGTGGTGTTGGCTTAAGGATTTCTGTCATTCAGCAAAGCTGAAGCTTAGGAAAACCCAGAAAATCTATCATACCACTGTAGCACATGCTAAAAGCCTTTACTATACGGCTCGCATTGATCTAACCAGAAATAACTCCAAGGAAATGTTTTCCATTGTTCAGAGTTTTCTGGCCCCAAAAGCTGAATTGATTACGCTCCCTTCCTTAAACGCCTGGTGCACGAAACTTTAGAGTTTATTTATTGATAAAATCCGTGCTATACAGGTGTTGATCACTACTTGCAACAAGGCCACGGCCGTTACCTTGCCTGCTTCATCTCCTTCTTTGGTGGCCTTTACACCCATCGTTCTGCCTGACTCACTTAGGGTCCTCAAGGCTTTGAAATCAGGCTCTCGGTCTGACCCCTGTGCTGCTATACTACTGGCTTCAGTAGCAGAGACAGTCAATCTGGAAGGTAACAGACTCATCAATATGTCCCTCCAGGAGGCTCTTGTTCTGGCCACGTTGGATCAGTGATAATGTAAGACACGCACCACGGTAAGTTGAGTACAGTGGTTGAAAGTTGTTGCGTGCTGCCGGGGCTGCGCTTTCTGGACTATAAAGCGTTGAGAAAATGTCTATAAAGCAATTCCAATTTAGAGTTGTCCCCCTACGCACAGCATATAAAATACCAATGGATAGGTATAATGAAGTAATTTCCAAGCGTGGAGTAGTTTCACTATTTAATTCATAGTTCACAAGTATTCAATGTTCTTCCTTTATCATGTGCGGGTTGGTTATATCAGTATCCAACATTCCATACATGTATATTTTCATCAATCCTTTTACATCAATCCCAATGCATTTCGGGCGGCATATTGCCCTTCGTCAGGGGATAGTTTCTGTAACACAAAAAATGATAAGCGGTCTGATAATTGAGGAAATGGCCATGCATGTCTAAGATGAGGGTTATACGTGATTGAAAATGTGTGAAGATCGTGGTTTAACCAAGGGTAGCTTTGATATCCCAATCATGCTGTGTCGAGTGGCGAATGAGATTCGATGGTGAAACAATGATAAAGAACCGTTGTACCAAGTAGATATCAGAAAATCGGTGATCTACGAACGGTGTGTTAGTCAAATCACTCAGACGGTGGGTGACCCAGATCGAGGGCACAAATAACAAGAACAGACTTCTACAGAGAGAAAACATTTGGATAGGCAACTTATGCACGATGCAACCCTCCGGGTTGAATGACAGGATGGAATTTCTCTGTTACTTATAATTGTATTCTATTTGCAACACTTTTCTGAACATTTGACGTTTTATTTTGATAATGGTTATTGTTTTCTCATCTGTTTATTGATAGTCTCTATCCACTCCAATATGGCGGCTAGTTACCACAGAATACGTAGTCCTCTGTCTATCTTTACACACTCACGGCCGACGTAACTTCACTTTATTCATTGCTTTGCACAAACGGATTACCGCTTGATACTGTCTCTTGGGACACCCAATTGCTAACTATTCTTCAACATCAGACTCGTAAGTACTCTCACGCTAGAGACCGAGACATTTGATTAATCCGGCCCGGCACCTCGACTAATGCTCATGTTTGTTTTTTTGATACTTTTCAGCTTCCCTACACGTGGAAACAGGCCAAGATGTTGCCACTGTTAAAAAAAACGTTGTTAGATCCGCTGAACCAAGTGAGCTATCGTCCCATTTCCCATTTACTCAGTGTGGTGAAAGTCTGTGAAAAAGTTGTTAATAAACAGCTTACTGACTTCATCAAAAGCTCAGGCCTACTACATCCAGCCCAATCTGAGTTCTGAGCCTCTTACAGTATAGAGTCAGCTCTAGTGGAAGTTTCCAAAGTCATTCAGGAATGCTTGGATTCTGGCAGAAGGGCAGTTCTGATTTTGCTGGACCTCTCGGCAGCATTGGATACCGTTCCCCACTTTATGCTGCTTGCTCGACTTGCTGACATAGGTATCTCAATCACTGCCTGAAGCTGGCTGAAATCATTTTTGGAGGGTTGGATGCAACAGGTATGGCTCTCCCCATTTACTTCCTCACTGCAGAGGGTGTCCATGGGGGTCCTGCAGGGGTCCTCTCTGTGCCACCATCTTTTTAACATTTATGTTACTCCCTTGGTTCAATTGATAGAGGACCTGGGAGCCAAAATTATTGCATACGCCGATGATACTCAGCTTTTGTTTACTTGGGGCACATATGAGTGCTCCACCTCCTTTGCAAAAAACTGCCTGACAGCAGTTTTTCATTGGCTGTCCTCTGCTCAACTAAAATGTAATGAGGACAAATTAGAAATCCTCCTCTATGGAAGATTCCCCCATCAGTTTAGGGTAGCATTTTGGCTGGCTGATTTCCCTTCGCCGGCCCCAACGGGAAACCTGCCAAGAATCTGGGGATCTGGTTTGAAGAGAACCTCTTTTTCTCCACCCAGATCAAGAAGCTCGCTGGGAACTGTTTCAGGATACTCAAATACCTCAGAATATTTCTACCACTCTTCCCTTGGGCAGCAAAAGAAACGATTACCCGAGCCCTGATACTTTTGCGCATCCAACGCCTTGTACGTTGGCCTACCAGGCTACTTGCTTAACAAACTACAGGTAGTCCAGAATGCGGTGGGCAGGCCTCTTTTTAACATCCCGACCAGAAGCAGTGTAAGGCAGCATCTAAGTATACTCCACTGATTGCCAGTAGCCGAACGAGTTAAGTTTAAAGCCCTGGCCCTGGCTCAGTGTGCCTTCCAATCTATTTGCAGAAACGTTTTATGTTCAACACTCCAGCTAGACAACTACTCTCTGCCTCTCAACTCCTAGCCCATGTACCTCGCTTTCGCCTACAAATGATGGGTGGCAGTTCCCTTGCTTTTAGGGCTGCACTGGCCTGGAATTCGCTTCCTTTTGCTCTCCGCAGCATCCAGGACCCCTCTCTTTAAAAAAAAAAATCTGAAAAGTTCCTTTTTATTTAATCAGTTCCCCTCACTCCTTAAGTTCCGCGACGGGACACTCCTTTGAGTATCTGTGCGCGCTACAAGCTCCAATAAAATAACAACTCTATGCCACTGTATAACACTCTTCGCAGTTTTGTCTATGCCACTCCACCCCAATGTACTCCACACTACTCTATGATACACTACGCCAGTCTACTCCACTACTCCACTGTACCCCACTCCACTGTATGATACTCTGTGCCACTTCACTCTGACACTCTATGCCACTCCACTTACCACACTCTACTCTACGTCAATCCACTGTACAATGGTGTACTCCACTCTATGCCACTCTATCCATTCTGCTCCACTCTATGGCAGTTTCCGACAACCTACAACACGCCACAGCACTCCACTGTACGAGACGCCACTCCACTCCACTTGATGACCCTTTACTCCACTCTATGCTATGCCACTCTACTCTACTCCACTCTACGGCACTCTACTCCCTGACATGGAACTCCAATCAATGATGCTTTACTCCACTCTACGTACGGTATGCCACTCCACTCGACTCCACTGTACAACACTTTACTTGGGGTACGTGAAGACATAGGGGTAGGTGAAGAATTCCGTTCCACTGGCTTAGTTCATGGAGTTTTGCCCACTAAGCGCGGAGTCCTGCAAAACTCCGTAACGTGATGCGGAGTAGAGATATTTCCCTTTCACTGCTCTCCAATTGCGTTCTAGACCTCCTCCTAGTGATAGCATTCAGCATCGGTGGTTGCAATAGGTCACGACCAGTCACACTGAGAAATTTACTGCTCACGTTGAGGAAGCTGTGGCTCGAGCACGGCAGAGTTTTTTCGGCACTTTGCGAGGTTCCGCAAAGAACTCCGCCCAGACCTACACTTTACCACACTCAATGACACTCTATGACACTCCACCCTACGCCACTCTATGACACTCCTCTCTACGCTGCTTCACTTTACCACACTCTACTCTATACAACTCCACTCTACAACACACTACTACGCTCTATATCAATGTATGACACTCTACTACACGCTATGCCCTACACTCCACACTGTACAACATTCGGCTCCACTCTATGCCATTGTACGACACTCTACTCCACTGCATGCCACTCTACAACATTCAACTCCACTCTAGGCTACACTAAGCAACTCCCTCTATGCCACTACACCCCACTTTACTCCACTCTACTCTATGACACAGTACTGCACTTTTCTCCACTGTTCTCCACTACTCCACTGTACTCCTCTCCACTCTATGACTATTGACTCAATGACCCTATATACCACTCCACTCTATCACACTCCACAACACTATACACCACTCTACTTTACAACACTTTACTCCACGCTGTGCGACTTCACTCTACAATACTTTCCAATGCGCTACGATACGCTACTCCACTCTATTACACTCCACTCTACGGTATTTCACCGTATGTCGCTCCAATGTATGCCATTTCACTCTACGGCACTCCACTCTACACTATTCCACTATACCCCACTCACCATTACCCAATTCCACTTCTTGCCACTCCCCTCTGCTCTGCGACACTCTACTTCATTTAACGACACTCTGTGACTATCCGTTTTACAACACAATACTCCACTCTATAGCACTCCACTGTACAACAGTGTACCCTAATCTGTGCGAGTGTACAGCAACTCTAGTTTACTCTATGCCACTGTACAACACTCTCCTCCACTGTACAACACTTTACGCAACTCTCTTTTACGCCATTCTACCCCACTGTACTACACTTGACTCTGTTACGCACTACTCCACTTTACTCTACTGTACTCCACTGTATACCACACACCTGTATTCTACTCTATGCCACACAGCTGCACTCCACTCTACCACACTGTATCACACTCTTCTCTATTCCATGCTACTCCACTCTACAATAGTCAAACCCACTCTGTGGCATTCCTCTCTAGTCCACTCTTTCACATTTTCCAAAGCTCTATGACAGACCAGACCACTCCCCTGTACGACACGCCCTTCCACTCTATGACACTGTACTCCACTGTATGTTACGCCAGACCACTATACTGTACTCCACACCATGCCACTCTACTCTACAACATAACACTCCACTCTATGACACTTTACTGTATCCTACACGACTCACTGGATTCTACTGTATTTCACTGTATGTTACTTTACCCCACTCTATGCCACTGTTCGACAATCCACTCTACACCGCTCCACTCTATGACACCCTCCTCGACTCTATGCAACTCCACTCTACAAAACTCCACTACACTCTTTCTGTACTCTACAAGACCCTACTCCACTCTATGCTATAACATTAGCATTTCTAATGTTTGTGTAGTTCAAGTTTGGTTTGTATAGAAAGAATACATAAAGTTTTAACCTTTGGTTTTTTCATTGAATATAGGATATAGGCAATTCTATTAGGTTTTTGAAACTGACCTCTCAGCATAGATAACGGAATGCAAACATCATCACAATCTTGACTTGTACTCAAGTATCTGTGATCCACTCATAATGACTCAAGTCCAATAAACACTCGCACAGAATACTTTCCACTTTGGGTATTCTCTGGATGAATGAGGATCTACTGTATGTGCAAAGGAGAGGAACTGGCTCTTGTCGCTTTGCTTGTGTCGTGTGTGCAGCACACAAAGGATTTTTTGCTTTGAGGTCATACGACTCATGGAACCAGGCTCCCTCTAAGAATGTTGTGTTGTCTGCTGAGCGTGACTTAAACACTCCTGTCATGTTTTCTATGGATCACAAATACTTGTAGTTCATCGAAAATTAAAACTAAGAAGGAAAGAGTTGGAAGAATTATTGTCACTGTGAGAAACGTTGAATATTTCATTAGGAATTGAGTTGTATCAGCCTTATTACTTCACATCTTTGAGGCCGATTTCAATTCGGGATGGACCTAAGTCTGTCCGACATCGTTCTTAAACTAGGACTGACCGACCTGTCGCCGGTCCCAAACCAGAAATTAGGATGCGACCGAACACTATTTGGTCGCAATCCTATTTTTTACAACCGGAGCATGCATTCCAACCGGAATGCATGCTCTTATGTAAAGAGCTGAGGTGCAGTTCATCCCTGCACCGTGTGGGAATTACCTCAAGGTGCCTGTTATAGGGTGCAGGGATCAAAAGGGGGCACCATAGGTGCCCCCTAGGCCGCCACCCGGAGGCCTTGCACCCATGGGGGCCCTGCTGGTGGCCCCCAAAGTCGGAAAGGCTGGCACAGGAAGGCTGTAGGAATCTGCCATTGTAATCCCTCTGGTGGAAAGTGCCCTTGCCTAATGGCAGACGGGCTCTCTAAGCCCGTCGTAATTCATTCAGTAATCCTGTTTGGATTACTTTCCGACCGACTCCAATCAAAATGGGTGGGTCAGAAATTAAACCAATCAGGAGATTACGATGCCGTAGGAACGGCTCCCACCAAGGGTCGGATCCGTTTCCTATGGCATCATTATCGGGCCCTTGAGTTGGGTTGTTAGATATGTTTCCTTAATCCACGTTTATTACCATCATGGTCACTCTATTCACCCTTTTATTGGTTTCTTTACTTGCCATCCCATCCTCGTTGCCAAATATTAATGCAACTTTCAGACAGATTCTGTAAAGATAAGCTTTTATTTGCAGACCCAGGCACAACAAGTTATATGCTATTACCTCAAGCAATACTATTCTACAACTGACCACACTAACATTCTACATGCAGAATGCAGAGTGCAGACATGAAAGAACAACTGCTATTAACCTTACATCTTGATTTCTTCGTCCTCCTCCAATCAGAATGTCCTAGCCTTGCTATTTTGCTGGCTCTTTACCGGTTTCTTACTGAACTTGGCCTCAGTCCCCAGAATTTAGTTGGTCTTTGCTCGTACTCACTCTTGAGGGGAGGCAGGAGATGCTGTCTCTAAGTCAGCATGTATGTGGGATGATTTTAGGACCAAGGTAGAGGTGCAGGACTAGAGAGGCCGAGGGTCAGGATGAGGAGAGGGTAGCGAGACAAAGGAACAAAGGAAGTGAATGATGGGCAAACATTGAGAGAAACACGAGGATGGATTGAACAATTAGAAAATGTTATAATGTTTTGAATAGTGCGCTACCATATACAGATGACCAGACACGCTATAACAGATCATCTCAGAAGGATAGCACCTACCACTAAAAAGTGAAGAGCCTGATTTTGCTCAAGCTGATAGTGGTGGTGGTGGTCTTGACTGCAGCTATGGTGAAGGTGGTAATGGGCGTTGAGGTGTTGGTGGTGCATGGCGGTATTCAGTGTGTTGTGGAATTGGTGGTATACTATTCGTGTTGGTGTGTTTTTTATGGTGGTGTGTTATTGGTTAGTGTTGGTAAGGTGGTGGTCTTATTGGTTATGGTATTCGTTTTGGAGGTATGAGAGGTGGTTGCTTTGGTGGTAATGGTATGTGGGGTGGTGTTGGTGGTTCAAGCAGAATTGTTACACTTTGTATTTGTGGTGGTATTTCTGATGTCGCTGGTGTGGTGTTAGCGGTGGTAGTGATACTACATGAAGACAGTGCAACAATAAGGGTGGTGGTTGAGTGTACTTGTAATATGTAACATAGCTCCACGTGCATTGTAGTTAGAACACTCACTCGAAAGAAGGAGGAATGATAACCAAACTGCCAATAGTATAAAATTAGAGAGAAATACTCCTCTAGGTGGAGCCAACACCCACTTTGCTGAACAAATGGCCTGCCACCCAGTTAAAGATGTTGTTATCAAAACCTAAAATGAATTCAATTTCCTAGTAAAGCGATACTATTTTATGGTTCTTGTGTAGTTTTATTGTATATTTGACTATTTAGTACATTAAAATCACTGTCATTTATGAGTGTACATATAGGGCCAGATGTAGGTAATCCCCGATTACCGATTCTTAAATACCGAATCATACCGATTCGGTATTTAAGAACTGGCAATCGGGATGTAGGTATATTTACCGAATCAATTACCGAATCGGTAAGATTCGGTAAGTACCGAATCGGTATTTACCGATTTGGTAATTGCCATTGATTCCTATGGGCCGATTCGGTAAAATTACCGAATTTACAAGGGGGACAGGGTGTCACTTTGACACCCTGTTGCACCCCTGATTCTGGCTTGTGTGCAATGTGACACACATACATGCCCTTAGGGCATGTATGTGTGCCACATGGCACAAGTGTACATGCACAGATGTGCATGTACACAGGAATTCGTTATTTACCATGAGATAGTATTTCATGGTAAATAACGAATTCTTAAGGGCCTGTGGCACTATTTTAAGTGCCACCTACATCTGGAATTACCGATTTGGTAAATATACCGAGTCGGTATTTTACCGAATCTGTAAATTTACCGATTCGGAAAATTTACAGATTCGGTAAAATTCGGACCCCCTACATCTCAAAAACCCATTACCGGTCGGTAATGGCCGAAATCAGACGGTACCGACTGGTAATTGGCGACCTACATCTGGCCCTTAATCACTGAAATAAATAAGAAAATAAACTAGTTGCAGCTTCACTTTTTTAGTCGCTAAAAATAAATATGAATTGTTAGACCTGGCATCATTGGCGTGAGTCTCCCTTCCATGTTGACGGATTGCCTCCTCTGTTGATATGTTTTTGCTGGTTATATGCTTTGGGCACTGTGCCACTGCTATTCAGTGCCACAGTGCAAGTGCTCCCTATGTTAAATTGATGTACTAAGTCCATGGTTGGGTTATTTGATTTACCTGTCAGCCCCTAGTACAGTGCACCATGTGTGCCCAGGGCTTGTAAATCAAATGCTGCTGGTGGACTTGCAGCACTGGTTGTGCCACCCACAGAAGCAGCTTGTAAAGTGTGTCTCAGGCCTGCTATTGCAAAGCCTGTGTGCAGTCTAGTACTGCCATGTCGACTTGGCAAGTGCACCCACTTGCCAGTCCCTAAACCTTCCCTTTGCTTCATATTAGACACCCCTATGGTAGGCCCAAGGGCAGGGTGCATTGTAAGTATAAGGTAGGACATGCTCTGGTGTGTGTAGCATGTCTTATAAGTGAATTACAGCCATTTTCATTTTTCACTATCGAAGGCTACCTGTTCTTCACAGGCTAGAATGGGCAGTTAGATTATTACATTCTAATAATCCTAACTGACTCAGGGAACATGGTAGAAATTCGAATTTAGTATGCCTGAACTCAGAATGATAAAATACATCTTTCTGTAAAGTTGTTTTTAATATTCTGTGTTTGAAAAAACCACTTTTAGAAAGTAGGTATTTTCGTGCCTAACTGTCCAGGCCTGCCTCTGCTAGGTTGTGTATTCCTTGTCTGGGTTTGTGAGTGACAGGGCTGGGGGATTCCAGGAGACAGGCTGGGGCAGCCCAGTGGTGAATAGAGAGATCTGCATCTAGATGGGAGGGAGGAGTTGCACCTGGGACCTGAATAGGGATGGGCCTTCCCTCTACAATGTTGGCTCCACCTCCTGTGGGTTGTCTGATGTCTCTGCCCTGCACTGTGAAAGGAGAGAAGGAATCTTGTCAACAAAGTGCTCCAGGGCTGTACCTTCCCTCCCCTGTGCTGGCTCCACCTCCTGTGGGGCGGCTGATGTCTCTGCCCTGCACAGTGAAAGGAAGGAGAGAGTCATGTAAACAAAGTGCTCAGGAACTGGTTTGGACTACGCAGAGGCCTCTCTGCTTTCAGAGAACAAAGGATTTTGAGGTATAAATATTGGGACCCAGTCCCAAGAACTTTAGATCACTTCTGGAACAAGAAACCTTTTTCTAAGGAGAAGAACCAAGGAAGCTGCAGCAGTTTGACTGCCCCTCTGCGAGTGTGCTGTTTGCTGGGTTGGCCTGCAGTGATTGATTCATTGCCAAGGAAAGGAAAAGGAACTTTTTAAGGACTTTCATCATCTACAGAATATTCTCCAAGGGCTTGAACTGTGTTTGCCTCCTGCTGAAGTCTCACGGACTGGTGAGTTCTATCTATAGACATTTGCGTGTCGCTGGGAGCGCGATGCATCAAAAGGAAGCGCATCGCCGCCGCAGCTGAAATCGTCGCATCGCCAGAGAAACGAGCCTTCGACGCATCTCCCTGGAAACGTGTGTTCATCGAAACTGTCTGCAGTCGCATCACTGGAGAAGCGTGACGCCATCGAGAGAGTCGCCATTGCATCACCGGAGAAGCGTGTCGCAGGGCCTGTCGCGGCACCTAAGTACAGAGTCGTTGCAAGGCTGCTAGGGCATCTACGCATCATCATCGCAGCGTCATCGCATCATCGCATCAAGGGCGCCATCTTCTCAAAGCGCAACCGGATCATCGCATCGCATCAAGGCGCCATCTTGCGCACTGCAACGGGCCAGCAGGCCGAGAATCTATGCATCACCTCCGCACCGGTAAGGATTACGATGCATCCCCACTCTGCGCAAGCATTGAGGCACGACGCATCATTTCCCCCAGATCACGGAACCGACGCATCTCCCCTTTTGCGAGCTTTTTGTTTACTTTGCGTTACGCATCCAGGTACTATGTTGAGGACTTTGTCGCATTTATCATCAACTTG
This sequence comes from Lissotriton helveticus, assembly GCF_964261635.1. Taxonomy (NCBI): domain Eukaryota; kingdom Metazoa; phylum Chordata; class Amphibia; order Caudata; family Salamandridae; genus Lissotriton; species Lissotriton helveticus. The sequence goes on from NC_136071.1 coordinate 205,516,597, forward strand.
AACTAAGTAACTTTTATCATCTTTAAAGCAATCTTAAGTATAGTATTGTGGATTTTTGTTGTTTGTGGTCTTGTGTTTAAGTCTATATAAAGAATACTTATTTTTATATAACCTGTGTTGTGTCCAACCGTAGTGTTTTCACTGTATTACTGTGTATATTCACAAATGCTTAACACACTGCCTCCGAGATAAGCCTGTCTGTTCCTGCCAAGCTACCAAGGGGGTGAGCAGGGATTATTAAGGAGTGTAATCCCCTTATCCTGATTTAGAAGTAAGGGTGCCTTTTTGGACAAAGGTGAATACCCTTGCCAACTAGAGACCCCTAGATCTAACATGAATTAAAAGCAATACAATGAGAAACAATAAATATGGGAAAACATAAACCTATATGTAAAAAAAACAAGTACCAATAAATTCAATTAAGGCTCCAGAGCACTGGAGTGATATCATTGTTTGAACTTACACCAGTCTATGGTCAGGGAGTCACTAAGGTAAGTAGGAGAAAGAGATATCTTCCCACTTTCTCACGCTTAATCCTTGTGATACTTAGTTTCTTCTAATTTTTTTCTCCTAAAATGGCAATAGCAGTTTTGTTTTACCAGAATGCTGTGCGGTTATGACTGAAAAATTGAGCTAGTGTGACACAAAACTGAAAAACACTAAGATAAAAAGCAATAAATATGAAAACATATAAAGAGATTTGTCAAAAATATAAGTACCATAAAATTCAATGAAGGCTCTGCGGCACTGGAGTGATATCAATGTTATGGCAGTGTCTGGTGAGGGAGTTATGTTATGTTATTTATTTTATAGAGCACGACAAATAAATACCCCGAAGGGCGTCCTGGCACGAAAACAAAAGATTTGCAACCAAGATGCTACAGGCAGAGCCTGGAACGTCTAAAAGGTGTTGTCACAACAGAGATACTTCTTCTCTTAAATGGCATAATGCAAATTACTAGACACGGAGAGACACGTTTTTAGAGCTTTCGTGAATTGCAGTAAAGAGGGGATTTTCCGCAGATGAACAGGAAGTACGATACACAGTTTTGCTGCACAACTGGAGAAAGCCTTGCCTCCTGAACGTCATTCAGTGACCTGCGGTAGAACCAGAGTAGTGCAGCAGACGAGAGGCAGTGTACCTCGTGAATTTATTAGACCGATAGACCGGGCCTATTCCGTTAACTGCTTTGTATCCAATGCAGAGTGATTTAAACATCACTCGCTTTTCAACTGGAAGCCAGTGCAGATATTTTAAGGCCTCTGAAGGAGATGACCAACAAGGAAGGCACAGTATCATCTTTGCTGCCACATTCTGAATACCTTGCAATTTTCTTAGCAGTCCCTTGTCTTCCCCTAAATAAAGGGAATTGCAGTAATCTGTGTGGCTGAGATTAGTCGCTTTTATCACCACCTGATGGACCTGCTTGGGAAGGAAGAGAAGGATCTTCTACAAGGCCTTAATTAAAAAATTACTAGTTGAAACCACGATTGACCTGAGGCTTCAACGTGAGATTGAGTTCAAGTTAGATTCCTAGATTTTTTACAGCCTGCCTGAGCCAAATGTGCCTTTGTGCAAGTGTTCAGCATCATCTAGGAGATGATTGACTCCTTGAATAGGTATATAGTAGCTCCCAAAGCTAAGACAAAGGTAGAGAGGTTGACCTTCCCCCTAACAGGATGTCCATCTGGGCTGAACCCTGAAACTTAACTTCAAAGGATGCCTAACCTGTCATGGGCAGATGCAGCTCACACCTATGCGTGCCCCCTGTTTTGTCCTGCTAGCCAGCCTGCCACCTAGCTCAATTGTAGAGTAGTTGCCATCATAATTGGTTTGGAGTGACCCAAGGGAGGGTTTGCCCGTTATGATATCCACACCTCTGGGTGGGCACAGGGACCTCTACACAGGGGAAAATGTTTAATGCAGTATTGATTTGAGTCAGAGAGGGACTCCGTGGGATAGTTTACAGTAAAACACAATGAAGTGCTTCAAAAGTGGGTAGAGTCACCACTGGGAACTTTTACACCATTGGTTAGGGGGTTGCCAGGAGCTTCTCCCACTGATAGGCTGTCGCTGTGCATAAATGTAGCACCGTCAGTACCCTACTCAGAACACTGCTGGCGCTGTGGAAGACAAAAGAAGGACTGCACCTGCTGTTGTGATCTGTGAGGAGATCCCTAAGGGCTCAACCTTCTCCTAACCATGACCAAGAAGTGAACTTCAATGGTCAGTTGACTGTTTAGCTGTATGGACACAAAAGGAGTAAGAAGCCCAATCTCAAGAAGTGGTGGTGGCTTCTACTGTAGCGAGTCCTGACCTCTAAGTGGTGTACCTAAGGTCCTGGGGCCCTCAGATAAGTGTCAGAGTGTACTACTCTTGCCTAACCCTAAAAGGTGGAACTTAGGAAAGTTTTCAAGGATTTTCCCTGGAAAACCGAAATAAGACCGGGACCAACCTGCCAAGCCTAAGAACCCAGGATGCATCTCAGGTGGGCTTGATTTAGCCATAGGTCCTACTACATTCTCTAGGGCAGTAAAATCAATTCAGCGGGCCCACCGCCGACTCGCATCCGATGACATCAGACCATCTCCGGCTACAGCCTGCAGCCTTGGCCCACTGAAGGAATCGACTTCCAGAAAAGAGACTAAAGGCTTGATTTACAGTTCAGCTGATGGGTTACTCCATCACAAACATGATGCATATCCTGTCCGCTGTGTTACAAGTGCATTATATCCATTGGCATTTGTAATATCGGTGTCGTAATATCCATCAAGTTTGTGATGGAGTAACCTGTTTGCCAAACTCTAAATTAGGCCCTAAGTCAGAAGGTAGAAATCTTCACCGACACTGAGCTGCCAGGGTATTGTATCCAACCTGTGATCCTAGTGTTTGGCCTCAAAGCTTACATTTTATCTGAGTCTGACATGACCAGTTGCCTGCGGTTGGTACTTTGTGATTTTTGTTGCTAAAATTGATTCAAGCTATAAAAATTCATATCTTGCGTTCCCCTTATTGGATTTTTATTGTTTTGTTCCTTAAAATATTCTCTCTTTTTCTAAACTGGAGTTAAATTGTTATTGTGTTGTGTTTTCAACGTATTATTTGTTTCGGTACTTCTAAATGCTTTACACATTTTCAAAAGTTACATTTGTTTGTGCCATTATTACCAGGGTTTGAGTTCAGGGTTAAGTTACTGAAGCCTTTACTGAAGCTAACAAGGACACTGACATTATTACTTGTTGGGGACAAAGATTCACCCCCAAATAATAATCCACTTTCTCACAACTGGCATATTGCATGTTTACAGCTAACCTATGGTTAAATAATGACTCTTGTATGCCTAATTAAGACTGGAATTCAGTGTAGTTAGGGCTGCAACACAGTCCTGTAATGACTGGAATATGCCACCTCCCATATAATAAGAAATTTATGAAAAAGAAAAAAGAAACCGCCAACTCGCCTGAGACCCCGCCCACTCCCTGCATGACTCTGCAAACATGCCCAATGGTGCGTTCTAAGGTGGGGAATTAAGTCCCCTTGAATACTGAGGGTCCATGGGAACCAACTAGCCCACCAGGTACCTCAAATAAGCGCCACACAGCTGGACTGCAGATAGGTTGTCCGAGGCCACGCCCTTTTTTACACCACTCTGCAAACAGGCCTCTTGGTGCACTGCTGGTGGGACGATGAGGTCCTCTTGTGTCCTGAGGGCCTCAGGACACAAGTGGACTTCATCCCCCGAGCAGCTGTGCCCCAAGAGGTGCGTTTGCAGAGTGGTGTAAAAAGGGGGCATGGTCTCGGACCACCTCTCTGCAATCGAGCTCTGTGGTGCTTACAGGAGGTACCTGGTGGGCTAGTTGGACCCTAGAGACCCTCAGTATTCAAGGCGACTTAATCCCCCAACGTAGAACGTGTCAGTAGGTGCGTGTGCAGAGTGGTGGAGAAAGGGGCTGTGGCCTGTGTCAACCTCAGCAATCCCAGTGTGTGGGGCTTACTGGAGGTAAGAGGTAGGCTAGTTGGCCCCTAAGGACCCCCAGCAGTGAAGGTACTTCAATCCCCATCGAAGAGCATGCCAGGGAGCACGTTTGCAGAGTGGTGGGCAAAGGGGGCGTTGCCTGTTATGAGAATTTAGTAATCCTGCTGTGTGGTATTTACTGGAAGTAATAGAAGGGGTAGTTGGCCCCCAAGGATGTCCTTGGGGGCCAAGTACCCCTCTTGTTACCTCCAGTAAGTCCCACACAGTAGGATTGCTAAGATGTCTTTGGAGGCCATGCCGCCTTTCTCCACCACTCTGCAAACGCGCCTCCTGGCAGACTACGGGATGGGGGATGAATCCCACTTTACTCCTGAGGGACTTCGGGGGCCAAGGAGCCCTTCTGTTACCTCCTGTAAAACCTACGCAGCAGAATTCCAGAGCACTGGTCGGAGGCCCAGCACCCTTTCTCCACCACTCTGCAAACGCGACTACTAATTAAAGAAGTGTTTGCAATGTAATAGGTTTCGCATTTGCGAGAGTTTGAGCTATTGACGTTGTAAATGTAAAAGTTTTTTACTAATCTTTTTTGGAGTGGAGTGAATGTACGTTGTGTGTAGTGCAATTATGTGGTATGTTGTGTGGTGAAATTATGTGGATAGAAAGTATTTAGTATTTGGTGTCTAGGAATTATGTAGAGTGGGATTATGTGTTATGGGCAGTAAATATGTGGTATGGTCGTCTGTGTTGTGGAGTGGTAACCTCAGGTTTAGTCTTCCTCGTTTCCATAGAAGCTCAACTATGAACTCAGTGAGACAAAAAAAGAAGGAATCACTGAGGAACACTTGTGGACCTAGTCAGAGGTATGAGCAGGGCCACAGGAATTATGCAATGGTTTGGCTGCACCAACTTTCCCACAATTATACATTTTCTGCATTAGCCACATAATTCCTCATCTGCTCCCTAATCTGCAGATTTGAACAAAAAAAAGCCTTGTTTCTAGCTCAAACAGCTCAAACGTTACCAAAAATGCAGCGACAAGTGTTACAGCGTGGTGGAAGGTCCTTTGCAAACCTAGAACGATCACCTGTTACTTATTGTTAAATGTGGGTGTTAAATTGGTACTAATGGTGTGCAAGCCACTCTTGCTTCCTTCTGCGCCACTCTTTCTGCATTTCTGTTGCTTCTTTCTGCACATTTCTCTCTTCTTCTGTACTTCTCTTGCCTCTTTCTGCAAATCTCTTCTACTTTCTGCACCTCTCTTCCCTCTTTCTGCACGTCTAGTGCCTCTTTCTGCACCTCATTTGCTTATTTCTGCACCTCTCTTTCCTTTTTCTGTAACCCTCTTATGTCTTTCTGCACCCCTTTTGCCTCTTTCTGCACCTCTATTACTTCTTTCTGCACCTCTCTTGCTTCTTTCTGCACACTCACTTTCCTCTTTCAGCACCTATGTTGCTTTTTTCTACAGATCTCTTGCCTCTTTCTGCACCTCACTTGCCTCTTTCAGCACCTCTGTTGGTTCTTTCTGCACTGCTCTTGCTTCTTTGTGCACCTCACTTGCCTCTTTGTGCACTTCTCTTACTACTTTCTACACCTCTGTTGCTTATTCCAGCAATTCTCTTGCCTCTTTCTGCACGTTTCTTCCTTCTTTCTGCACCCCTCCTACCACTTTCTGCACCCCTCTTGGCTCTTTTTTCACCTCTGTTGATTCTTTTTATACTGCTCTTGCTTCTTTCTGCACCTCACTTGCCTCTTTCTGCACTTCTCTTGCTTCTTTCTGCACTTCTCTTCCTTCTTTTTGTACCCCTCTTGCCTCTTTCTGTACCTCTCTTGCCTCTTTGTGCACCTCTCCTACGTCTTTCTGCGCCCCTCTTGCCTCTTTTTACTCCTCTGTTGGTTCTTTCTGCACTGCTCTTGCTTATTGCTGCACCTCACTTGCCTCTTTCTGCTCTTTTCTTCCTTCTTTCTAAACCTCTGTTGCTTCTTTCAGCAATTCTCTTAGCTCTTTCTGCACTTCTCTTGCTTGGTTCTGTACCCCTCTTGCATCTTTCTGCACCTCTTTTGCCTCTTTCTGCACTTCACTTGATTCTTTCGGTACCTCTCTTGCCTCTTTCAGCACCTCTGGTAATTCTTTCTCCACCCCTCTTGCCTCTTTCTGTACCCCTCTTCCCCATTTATGCAACTCTTTTGCCTCTTTCTACACCTCTCTTCCCTCTTTCTGCACAACTTTTGCCTCTTTCTGTATCTCTGTTGCTTCTTTCTGCACTTCTCTTGCCTCTTTCTGTACCCTTTGTGCATCTTTCAGCACTTCTGTTGTTTCTTTCTGCACTTCTCTTCCTTCTTTCTGCACCTCCGTTGCTTCTTTCTGCACTTCTCTTGGTTCTTTCTGCACTACTCTTGCCTCTTTCTGTGCCCTTTGTGCCTCTTTCAGCACCTCTGTTGCTTTTTTCTGCACTTCTCTTCCTTCTTTCTGCACCCCTCTTGCCTCTTTCTGTACCCCTCTTCCCCATTTATGCAACTCTTTTGCCTCTTTCTACACCTCTCTTCCCTCTTTCTGCACAACTCTTGCCTCTTTCTGTATCTCTGTTGCTTCTTTCTGCACTTCTCTTGCCTCTTTCAGTACCCTTTGTGCCTCTTTCAGCACCTCTGTTGTTTCTTTCTGCACTTCTCTTCCTTCTTTCTGCACCTCCGTTGCTTCTTTCTGCACTTCTCTTGGTTCTTTCTGCACTACTCTTGCCTCTTTCTGCGCCCTTTGTGCCTCTTTCAGCACCTCTGTTGCTTCTTTCTTCACTTCTATTGCCTCTTTCTGCACCTCTCTAGCTTCTTTCTGCACTTCGCTTGCCTCTTTCAGCACCTCTTTTGCTTTTTTCTGCAGATTTCCTCCCTCTTTCTGCACCTCACTTACCTCTTTCAGCACATCTGTTGCTTTTTCTGCAGATCTCTTGCCTCTTTCTGCACCCTTCTTTTCTCTTTCTGCACCTCTCTTGCCTCTTTCTGCACCCCTGTTCCCTGTTTCTGCACCTTTCCTGCCTGTTTCTGTACCTCTTTTGCCTCTTTCTGTACCTCTGAAGCCTCTTTCTGCACTTCTCTTGTTCTTTCTGCACCCTTCACGCCTGTTTCAGCACCTCTTTTGGTTCTTTCTGCACTGCTCTTGCTTTTTTCTGCACCTCACTTGCCTATTTCTGCACTTTTCTTCCTTCTTTCTGCACCCCTCCTGCCTCTTTCTGTAACACCCTGCCTCTTTGTGCATCACTTCTACCTTTTTCTGCACCCCTCTTGACTCTTGTTTCAACTCTGTTGGTTCTTTCTGCACTGCTCCTACTTCTTTCTGCACCCCACTTGCCTCTTTCTGTCCCCTGTTCCCGGTTTCTGCACCTTTCCTGCCTGTTTATGCACCTCTCTTGCCTCTTTCTGAACCTCTGAGATAGAGGTAGTTTTAATCCCCCTGCCTTAGAATGTGTTAGGGCCGTACAGGGGAGGTCATGCCAATCACAGGAATACCCCAACCCATAGTGTACCCTAGTGTATGTAGGTGTTTTAACTGTATTCTAAGTGCCTTTCAACATAGCAATGGCTTCAGGTCTGATTAGTCAGAGTCAGTTACCACTAGTACCAATCAGTAAAAAGTTGGGGGCACAGGATGACTTTGAAAGAAGGCCTCTGCACCTCTGTTGGTTCTTTCTGCATATCTTTTCCTTCTTTCTGTTCTTTTCTTCATCTTTCTGGACTTCTATTGCTTCTTTCTGCATTTCTCTTGCTTCTTTCTTTGCCTTTCTTCCTCTTTCTTCAAATGTCCTACCTCTGTAGGCATAGTTATAAATTAGCATTTAAAAAACCTTAGAAATTCACTGAAAAAACATAGGTTTTAGGGACGTTATAGTTAGAAATTAGCATTTAAAAAACCTTTGAAATTCATTGGAAAAACCATAGGCTTCAGGGACGTTATAGTTAGAAATTAGCATTTAAAAAACCTTTGAAATTCACTGAAAAAACCATAGGTTTCAGGGACATTATAGTTGGAAAATAACATTTAAAAAACCATAGAAATTCACTGAAAAAAACATAGGTTTCATGGACGTTATAGTTAGTTGGACATTTCACTTGTACAAAACCAGAAAATGTGGCCGTTTTAGTTAAGTTGAGCTAACTATAACTTGCGTCCCCGCAATGCACTGCTGATGATGTCACATATTATATCATTCATGACATGGTCAGTGACATCACTGATGATATCACTAATGACAGCTCAAGTGACATCACTGATGACATCATCCACATGATAATTTGATGCACCTCCTCACACACTAATATAACCTTTGATACACCCACTGTAAAATGCAGATTACTATTTTCGAAACCATAGACACACCAATAGCAGTTACTACATACCCACTCACTAATTCCTAGTTGAACACACACATCCACTCATTCACTCATACAGTCACTCATACATGCAGTCACTTATCATTACAGAACTATCATCTGCACTCATACACCTATACAGACACTCACACATCACCACTCATCCGTAGAGTTACTCATACACCTAGTCAACCATGCAAACAATCATTCACACTCCCATTTACTTGCCTATACAGTTATACACACACCACCTCACTTATTCATACAGATACTAACACATACTTACTCTCTTATACAATCACTGATACAAGCACACACTCATCCATGCAGCCACTCTCACAATCACTCACTCTCACATATAGTGATTTATATACTCCAGCACTCCCATATACTGCCTTTCCCATATGTAGTTACACACACATGCACCACTGAGACATCCATTCACTCACCAACACACCCATACACACACTCATTCACTGGTACAGCACTTCACAGATGTACTCTTGAACCTAAAAACAACAATGGGGGGGAGAGAGAGAGAAGTGGATTAAGTCTCCCTAAGCGTCATGAATAAACAAAGTAGAATCCACAGAGTGGTAGTTCAGTGGTCCCTCAGGGATGGGGAGCACACCGTGTTTTTTAAATGCCCCTCACACACCAACAGGCCCCTTGGTGTCATGCTTCATCATCGGGGCCTTCGCACCCCTCTACGGGATGCGGCGTGCTACGACAGAACGACTACGCAGGAGCACTTGGTAGTGAACTATGTGAGGGAATGTGTTAGCGTGATGTGAGTGAGGTGAGGTGAAAAAGTGATTAAAAAATACCTGGCACTAAGGAAAAGAGAAAATTTTATTCTGTCCCTGGCTGGTATTAGTAAAAAGTGCAAAGACTGGTTGAAAAAATACGTGCTAGGGTATATCAACCAACAACAGTGTCAACATGTTTCGGAGTACAAGACTCCTTCTTCAGGACGAGGATATGCACTATGATCCCCACCTTACTCACATGGAATGTGAAAGTGCTCAAAAAAATATAATTATAAAAATAATGTGTAATGTACCTATCAATGTTTTAAGTGATGGTTTGCTCGTTGCGCCCAATTGGCGTTTGAAATATCTGAAAAGGAAAGACAAAGTAAATAAACTAGTCGGATGTCCAGGAACATAGTGGACTTGCTAGTCGGATGTCCAGGAAACAAGAAAAAGGAAAAAAGGGGAGTATTCCTTTTTGTAACAATGGTAAGTATGCAGAACTCCACTGTGGGTCTGGTACCTTGCGAGAGAAAGACATTTAAGGGGGACATACAATTCAAGACACAATCATACACACATACACGCAGTTTTCCTGGTATACATGGGAATGTAAAAGATGGTAATTTGTAGTGGTACAGGCTTACTTAAGTTTCAAAGTGCGGATGGCCCCATGAGCCTTAGCGTGGTATTGGGGGTATCACTCCTCATTGCCCAGTCAGCAACCTATAAGATAGTAAATAGCGGTATTCAAGGAGGTGAAAAACAGAGATTAACAGCCAGGTTACTAGTGAGAGAGAATGCCGGCTTCTACTCACGATGACTGCAAGGACTGGATGCCTGCCTTCCCCTCAACGCTGCTCCGCTGCAAGTGAGCTCTCAAGGCGGGGATTCGCATTTTATACCCTCACGGGTGGTTAATTAGTTAGGGAAAATTGAATAATTGTAAGCGGAAGAGGCCCATATACGGGCAGATGCAAGGTCTCTGATTAGAAGAGTCCCGGAGCTGCGCAGAGCTTGGACGCGCTGGCTCAAAGGTGAACAGAAGCCCAGCGCGCATGCGCAGGGCAGGGCCGGTATAGCGGTAGTGGCGTGCTTGCAACGCATTCGCAGACCCTGTTATGGGGACTGGAGATAGATGACGCGAATGAGTAAAAAGCGGAGATAGAGCATACCGGTAATGGCAAATATCTCAAAAATTACAAATTCACTGGTTCCCTCAATCATTCACCAATGGGGGGAGACAAAGGCAGATCAAATGGCCAAATATACAATGTAGTAGGGTGTTGTAAAGTACAAACAATGGTGATCGTCAAAATGGCCCTAAACACCTCCCTCCTCGGTAGCGGGGGGGGGGGGGGGGGGTTTGTGTGTACCCTCGGGAGTGAAAAAGTACTAAAAAAGGGTCAGAAAAGCAATAGCACGGGCATTCCCTGTGACATTATAACCTCGAGGATGCTGGTTTCACACAAAAGGGTTGCAGTCCTATGTCACTTATCATATCATTCATGCAGTGTTATGAAGCTAACGTAATTGGCTCCATGGAATGGAGTCATTAAGCCCTGTGACATCGGTGCCCAGCCGGAACACCCAACGTTGCTCCTTTTCCAACAGACCAACGTCTGTGGGAAGTTGTTCAATCACTGTCCAATGTACATCGTTGACACAGTGCTGATGCTCCAGGAAATGTGCTGACATTTTTGTGGTTACTTTCTTGCACCTAATGTTGCTCTTATGCTCATTTATCCTGATTTTAACTTGTCTGGTGGTCATGCCCACATATTCCTTGCCGCAGGGACAGGTGATCAGGTAGACCACGTTTTTACTATTGCAATTCGTGAACATCCGTTGCTCCCAGCTTGTCCCATTGGCGAAGGAGAGGGTCTGGCTCTTCTTAGTCAGGTGACAGCAGTTGCAGTTGCCACATTGATGGTGGCCATGTATCCCTTTTAATCTGGTCTGCTCTGCCTTTGGTGATTTTGGCCTCGTGTGGACTAAGATGTCCTTCAGGTTCCTGCCTCGTCTGTGGGCGAACATCGGTTTTTCTAGGGATAATGTGCCACATGTGAGGGTGCGCCAATGTCTATTCACCAGTTTCGTCACTTGGTTGGTGACCGGGCTGTAGGTGGTTACACAGACCGTTCTCTCCATCTGGTTGTCGGATGTAGGTTTGTCTTCAAGAAGGGACTCACGATTGTTATTTCTGGCTCTTTTCATAGCCTTCTGAATAACAGGGGTTGGGTACTTCCTTTCTATAAGCTTGGTGCAGAGGTCTTTTGCTTGACATTTATACTTCGCCAGGTCGCTACAATTCCGACGCAGGCGGAGGAACTGCCCATAAGGTAGGTTCTCCCTCAGGTGACGCGGATGGAAACTGTCGAACCTGAGGAGACAGTTCCTAGCCGTCGGTTTGAAATGGGTTTCTGTCTTGAGAAAACCATCTTCATGGTAGATATTGAGGTCCAGAAAAACCATAGATCTATTTGACATTTGGTGAGTGAACTTGAGGAAACTGTTCTGATTATTCAGCCATTGCATGAACTCAGTAATGGAGTTCTCGTCCCCCTCCCAGATAACTAGGACGTCGTCAATATAGCGTCGCCACGTGTGTATCCTAGTTCTGTAGGGGTTGTTCGGATGGAGGATTTTCGAGGACTCCAAATGATGGACATAGAGTCCTGCCAGACTCGGAGCAAAGGTGCTCCCCATGCTGGTCCCATGGCTTTGCCAGTATAGAGTTCCCTCGTACTCAAAGAAGTTTTTTGTAAGTGCTAAAGAGATGCATTCCATAACTACCCCTCTGGGGGTTTTGTATTTCCAATGAGTGGAGTGGAGTATCTCCTCAATGATCAGAAGTGTCTCATCATGCGGGAGGCTCGTGTAGAGACTCTCCACATCCAGGCTCAGTAGCATTTGTGATTCAGGGTTAAATGGGTGACTCTGCAAAAGTTGGAGTACTGCCTTCGTGTCCCTCAGATAGGTATCAGTAGCCTGCACAAGGGGTCTCAAGAAAGCATCAGCAAACTTAGATAGGGGTTCAAGAATGGATGAAATGCCGGATACAATCGGGCGTCCGGGTGGATTCTCAAGGTTTTTGTGTACTTTCGGGATGGTGTAAAAGTACGGCGTTCGTGGGTTCTTTTGGACTAGAAACTCTGATTCTTTTCTGGATAGCCAGTCATGCGCCAGGGCCTCCTCAATCATTCCTTGTATCCTTACTCTAAGGGATTCGGTAGGATCTACAGCCAGGACCTGATAGTTTCTGTTATCAGCTAGGAGCCTTCTACATTCTTTGTCATAGGCAGAGGAGGTCTGTATAACCACGGCACCCCCTTTGTCAGCTGGTTTAATAACTAGGTCCCTGTTCTGACCGAGTTCTCTGATAGCTTCATTTTCCACTCTGCTGATGTTTTGGAATACTCTCTGTTTGGTATCCAAATTCCTTAGTTCTTGCATGATTGCCTTTTCAAAAGCCAATACCTCAACCGGAAGTTGGCTGTCTAATGGAGTAAAGTTGGATTTAGGTCTTAACCCTGTGTCTGTGGTCTCTGGTGGTGCTTCCTTGTCCTTAAAGAAAGCCCTCAGTTTTATGGTTCTTATGAAATCCTGCATCTCCTTATGTAGCATAAAAAGGTCAGGTTTGTTTGTCGGAACATACCCTAAGCCTTTATTCAGTACCTGTGTTTGTACCTTGGTAAGTGGCCACGGAGATATGTTGATCACTAGGTCGTACTCTTGAACCTATACACCCAGTGAATTACCCACTCACACATTATTCACAGAGTCATACCCCCCACCCACCCACACAGACACTCAGGCAACCATACAGATACTCAGACAACCAATCAATAACCCATATAGACACTCATGTAGCTACTCACCAACCCATGCAGCCGCTTACACACCAACTGACAGAATGATACAGACATTTACACAGTTTACTCACTAACTCATGAATTCAGTAAGCCACGTTTAATCACTCACTTATACAGTCAGTCACACACCTACTAATTCATCTATTCATGCACTCATACACCCAATCATACTTCAATACACCTTGGCGAATATATATATATAAGATATTTAAGCTTTACAGAAACACACGGTCACTGGAAGATCTCATCAGTGATGTCATCAGTGATGTAATTTCAGATGTCGTCAGTGATGTCACTGACCATGTCATGAATGATGTAATATGTGACATCAACAGCAGTGCATTGCGGGGCCGCGAGTTATAGCTAGCTCAACTAACTATAACGGCCAAATTTCTCTGGTTTTGTACGAGTGAAATGTCCAACTAACTATAACTTCCCTGAAACCTGTGGTTTTTTCAGTGAATTTCTCAGTTTTTTTAAATGCTAATTTCTGACTATAACATCCCTGAAACCTATGGTTTTGTCAGTGTGGCAGACAAGGACTAAATAAAAACAATTGTAGCACTTACTTGTGGTCTACGCTCGTTTTTCCGAGGAGATTGGAAGGTGCAACGAGGTGTTGGGATATATATATCAGTCAGTCAGTCAAAATACTTTATTGCGATAACTTAATATCATATAAAGACAATGGCAAAATACAATTTAAACAAAATACATATACAAAAAATTCAAGCTTAAAAACAGTTAAAATACATTAAAAATAAGAACCACACTACATATTACAATTCGTATCAGTGTGAAGTACAAAAGGGCTAAAGTGCTAAAAGCTAAGAACAACTACTAAAAAGGAAAAACCACGGCAGGACGAACATAGCAAGGACCAGGTATGCCCTGATTATAAAACCATGATATAATTACAAAGTGCCTTTTTTAAGATACATGGTCTGTATTACTTAAGGAGGTAGCCACACTTTTTAGTCTAATGTTCCTGCTCCTAATAGCGCTCACCAGGAAACTAGCCACATAAAACATGGTCCTGGGAGTCTGCAAGAGCTGTAAAAAAATAAGAGCAGGTTTAACTTGAACAAATCCCTCCTTCTTAAGAATTGGCAGTAGAAACGTTCTCCTAGCATCAATGTAGTGACTACAAAACATTACTAAGTGCATTGTATTTTGTTCGGAGAAATGGTCACAAGAACATGGTAACGCCTTTTCTGGGGTGCTCCAAGCTGGATAAAAACCAAGATTAAAATGAATCAAGTTAAAACGAAAGCGAGTTAAAATAAACCTATGGTAAGGGTGAGTCACCACGTTCAAATAGTTTTCTGGGCCGCCAGGTATAGACAATATTAGACTAGCCCTAACACTAGATTCTTTTAGCTCACACTCTTCTCTCTCCAGGGATAAAAGCTCTCTCATCGCACATTTTGTGAGTGCAATGTCTTTAGATGTTATACAATCTATTTCAGAATAGAGCTCAGGCCTCCCCAACCTGGAAAAATTATCCTTGATGTATGTCAGCCACTTAATATTGTTAGCTTTGTCTAAACACAAACAATCTTTCATAATAATATGGTTTAAGGGGATTTCTTTATTAAGCCACAACCTCAGCCATGCTACTAAAGGTGCTGTTTTAATCAGGTCTGTGATGTAGCCTTCCCCTAATTCCATGTGAACAGTGTAGGACGGGGTCGATTGTGGAACACCAAGGAGAGATCCAAAAAATTAATTTTCCATGATTTGTAGGGAATCCAGCCCCCTATATCCCCAAATAGAACTACCATAGGTAGCCACCGAGATGCATTTAGCCTTATAGATTTTCAGTATAGCTATGATTGGCGTAGCCCCAAGTTTTTTGGAGAACCCCTGAAGGGCTGCAGAAGTTCTTGCTAGGGCAATTACTCTGTTCTTAACCTGGGGACCCCAATTTCCCTTCTCATCAAAAGTGATTCCCAAGTAAGGGAAGGCAGTAACTCGAGCAAGCTTCTCCTGCCCACAAAGGAAAGTTTTATGACAATTTTTTCTTGCTACTCTTCCCATGAGCATGACTTGAGATTTCTTTGTGTTTATTTTCAAATCTAGTGAGGCCATAAAAGTTTCAAAGGCATCCAGAAGGCGCTGGAGACCCACCCCAGTACGCGCAAGAAGAACCGCGTCATCCGCGTAGAGGAGGACAGGAATCCCCTGTTCCCCTGCACGCGGAATGTCAGGGGTCACATCCCTAAGAGCCGGCTCCAAGGCATTTACATATAGAGTGAACAAAAGGGGTGCTAAAATGCACCCCTGTCTTACACCTTTTTCAGAAGCAAAGGCGTCAGTGCACCTACCTCTCGTGGTAACTCTAATTTTTGCAGTAAGGCCCGTGTGTAAGTCAGCCAAAAGGTTGACTATGGTCCTATCCAGACCCATTTCCAGCAATTTTACCCAGAGCTTTGATCTATTGACCAGGTCGAAGGCAGAGGAGAGGTCCATGAAACCAAGGTACATGGACCCCTCCTTAGCCCTGGTGTATTTCTCTATCAACATGTGGAGATTAAGACATTGGTCATGGGTGCTTCTTTTTGGTCTAAACCCATATTGCACATTTGTGAGGATACTATTCTCGGTGGCCCACTCATTTAGTTTCACTAAGATGACTCTTCCTAAGATCTTAACTGATGAGTCAATCAATGAGATTGGTCTATAACATGCAGGGTCCTGCCTGTTTCCCTTTTTAAACACAGGGATAATTATAGATGTTTTCCATGATTTAGGTATATTGTCATGGCTTAATGCATTAAATACCCTGCAAAGTAATCTAGACCACAAATTAGGGAAGCATTTAAAGGCGTCCGCAGGAACCCCATCGGGTCCTGGCGCCTTTTTCTTTATAGTACAATCTATTGCATGTAAAACTTCCGATATCTCAAAGTGCAATTGAGTCCCAGTGACATTAATGTCATTCTCCTGGGCCCCAGGATCTCCACTGGTATGACTGGAATATATTTATTTATTTATTTATTTATTTTTATTTTATTTATCGATTTGTTAAGCGCAGTTGCTGCCCAGGGGCGTCCAAGCGCTGAGTTTAGACAGAGACGAGACGGAACACAGGGAGAACTAAAAGGGCTTCCTAAATAGTATGGTTTTCAGTTTCCTGCGAAAAGGGAGTAGGTCGGGTGTGGATCGAAGATCAACGGGGAGTGCATTCCACAACTTGGCGGCGTTCAGTGAGAACATCCTGCCCCCCGACCTAGCTCTCTTTACTCTGGGTACCACTGCCAGAAAAGCACCGGAGGACCGGAGATTCCTGTTAGGGTGATAGGGGGTGACAAGGCTGGTGTTGATTGCTGATCCGGTCCTCCAAAAAGCTCGATGTGTGATACACAGAGCCTTGAAAGCCACTCTCTGTCTCACCGGTAGCCAATGTAGGCTTTCCAGTCCCTGTCTGACAGACTGTGACCGTGGGATTTGGAGTATGGTACGTGCTGCACAATTTTGTACCACCTGCAGCTTTCGAAGAGTCATCTCAGGCGCCCCCAGATATAGGGCGTTATTTGAGTCTAAGCGGGACTGGATAAGGCCTTGTACTGCCACCTTCTTGGCATCTAGAGGTAAAAGTGAAAGGACCTTCCTCAGTGTTCTTAGAAGGCCAAAACAGGTGGCAGACAACTTGGTGGCTTGAATGGAAAAGGAGAGTTTATGGTCTAACCAGACTCCCAAACTCTTGACACTCTCCTTAGGGGTAGGAGGTGCCCCTAGACCAGCGGGCCATAAGGAAGAGAAAAGTAGTGGTGAGGCTGGGCCTAAGAGCATGAGTTCAGTTTTCCCACCGTTCAGTTTAAGGGAGGAGTTGGTCATCCACTCCCACACGCTCTCCAGGCATTTCAGCAGGCCGGCCGAGGCTTGCCCACCGTTCTCCTGGGCCAGTGAAACCACCAGCTGGGTATCGTCAGCGTACGACACGATTTTAATGCCGTACGGTTCTACTACCCCAGCTAGCGGTTTCATATAGGCGTTGAACAATACAGGGCTCAGCGATGAGCCCTGCGGAACTCCACAGCTAAGAGGCTTGATGGTAGATGTTGTATTGCCATCAAAGATCTGGAAGGATCTATCAGCCAGAAAGGACCTAAACCACCTTAGTGCGTTTCCCGAGACTCCGATGTTCTGGAGACGGTTCAGCAGAGTGACATGGCTGACCGTATCGAAGGCAGCACTCAGATCAAGGAGGATCACTACCACTGATCCCCCCTGATCCAGTATCCTTCGAGACTCTTCGGTCACTGCTAGCAAGGCGGTTTCAGTCCCATGGCCAGGTCTAAAGCCTGTCTGGGAGGTGTGTAGTAGGGAGTGATTCTCCAAAAACTGAACCAGGAAGGCATTTATATGTTTTTCCAGCACCTTACCGGTCCACGGAAGCAATGAGATGGGGCGATAGTTGGAATGGTCATCAGGGTCCAAATTAGGTTTTTTTAAAAGCGCCCGCACCGAAGCTTGCTTCCAGGCAGTGGGCACTGTACAGGTGGTCAGAGATGAGTTTAGCAGCTCCAGGACTACAGGGAGGATGGCATCACCTGCCTGCATCAGGATTTCTGGGGGGGCTGGGTCTCGAGGGGAGCCCGACTTAACCTGGCGAGCCACTTTCTCTAAGGTGACAAGGTCCAGGAGAGGGAAATGATCCAGAGTCGGCTCAATAGTAGACAGGTCTAAACAGGGAAGATTTTCCGAGTTGGATAGGTCGGACGTCTCATGATTCAAGGCCATGGCTGAAAAGGTGGAATATATGTTCAGCACTTTGTCATGAAAAAAATCCGCCAGTTCATTACATTGCTCCTTGGTCTTGGTTAAAGGGGGAGCAGTGGGGACACTCGTGCATTGCTTTAGTATGTTAAAAATTTCTTTAGGCTTTGATCTGGCTTCCAAGATTTTGTCGGAATAATAAGTTGCCTGGGCTGCCTTGATCCCTTCTTTATAGCTTTTGATCGCCTCTCTATAAGCTGCCTTTTTTTCCGGAAGAAAGTCTACGCGCCAGGCTCTCTCCCGTTGCCTACATCGACGTTTTAGCTCTCTCAGCGAGTCAGAAAACCAGGGGGCTGATGTCTGCACTCGCTTAGAGGACGATTTACAAAGAGGCAAGAGAGAGTCTAAGGAATTTGTAATCCGACTAACATAGTTTCCATATGCCAGATTGGGGTCTGAGCAGGATGGCGGACGGGTAGCGTCTAACTCACGCCTCCAAAGGTCGCCGGGGAGTTTTTTCCAGTTTCTTCTCATCGAGATTTGGGGAGATAATTGGGGGGCTTTATGGGTGGACCAGGTGAACGGCACCAGGTAGTGGTCAGACCATGGGAGGGGGATAGGTTGGGCCGTTATTAAATCTATACTGTTGCTAAAAATAGGATCGAGAAGGTTCCCTTTTTCGTGGGTTGGAGATGTAACCAGCTGGGTCAGTTGAAGGGCTTCGAGGTCATCAACTAACTCTTTCGCAGAACAGTCGGACGGCGAGTTAAAGTGCAGATTGAGATCTCCCAATACTGTGTAACTGGCCGCCGATAGGGATCTTTTTGCTACGATCTCTGGTAGTGCTCGAAGGAATAGTTTTGCAGACTCAGGGGGGCGATAGATCAGCGTACCAGAGAAAGAGTGGTTGGCATTAAACTCTATACAGAATTCCAGACTCTCACAGCCAGGGATGGTGGATGTTGTAGTGCGGCAGTGGTACTGGTCCTTTATAATAATGGCCAACCCACCCCCTCTCCCTTCTGGTCTGTCGAGCCTAAAAATGTGATAACTAGCTGGTAAGGCTGTAACGATATCGGGCTCAGATTGGGCCGTAAGCCACGTCTCTGTTAAAAAGAGCACGTCTGGCTTATGCTCCTCAAGCAGCATGGCGATTTGTATACAGTGCTTGGGCAGTGATCGGCAATTTAGTGCATACATGCAGTATTTCGGAACAGTGACCAAAGGGTTATTCCGGAAGGGGTGTTTACAATCTGGGCAACTGAGGGGAAGTTCTGTGGGAGCATATATATGCATGCACTGAGCAGCGACATTTCTTCCTATACTATGCAGGGCTGCCGAGCTATATGGCCTGCCCTGGGAGGTCGGTGAACCAAGGTTTGTGGCCCCTGGTCCCGTCAGGTCGCGGACGGGCGCAGACGGGCTTGCCTTTGGCGCGCCTTCGGCGCACCGCCGGCGCGCCCGCTGCGCCCGTCCGCTGCGCCTCCGGAAACAGCACATACTTAAATATCCGGAAAGAAGGGCGTGGCCTAACTCGGTGGGCGGAGCCCGGGAGGTCGCGGCGGTTGCCTGCTGGCTGCTTCAGCGCCTCACTCGGCTGAGCAGTAACACAGAGCAATCAGGTGAGCAAAGTGCAAAATAGCTTTTAAAACACAAGTAAATCACAAAGTACAGTTTTTAAAATCAACTTTAGGAGGTTCCCTCGCTCTCGGCTTTCCGCCTCAAGAGCTCGTATCTAATCAGCGCTGTCACCAGAGCGCGCCTTGATATAGAAAAGGGGGCGTGGCCTAACTCGGTGGGCGGAGCCCGGGAGGTCGCGGCGGTTGCCTGCTGGCTGCTTCAGCGCCTCACTCGGCTGAGCAGTAACACAGAGCAATCAGGTGAGCAAAGTGCAAAATAGCTTTTAAAACACAAGTAAATCACAAAGTACAGTTTTTAAAATCAACTTTAGGAGGTTCCCTCGCTCTCGGCTTTCCGCCTCAAGAGCTCGTATCTAATCCATCTAATCTAATATATGTCACTAAAATGTTTAATCCAACCTTCGTCAGTTATATTTGTTTCTAGGGGGGAATTCTCCTCCCCTGAAAAAAGGGGTTGGTTGACAATCTTCCAGAATTCTCCACTGTGTTTCAATATTGCTGGATCTAGGAGCTGGGACCAAGCTTCATCCTTAATCTCTTTTTTCCTGTCTGCTATAGCTTTTTTGTACTGGGCTCTGCAGATAGTGATAAGTTCTCGGTCTTTTGGAACATCCTTTAAAGCATTTAGTAATACAGAATGTGTTTTTGAACATTTATGATCAAACCATCTTATGATGGGCACTGACTTAGGTTTAGAGCCAATAGACAGTCGGTGGTTGATCTTACTACAAATGCTACCAAAGGCAAGTATCACATCCCTATTTTCAGCCTCACTAGATAGACACACACCAACCTCGTACTCCGCATCAGCAAGTACCTCTTGTACAAAGGGTTCAGGGATAATGCTATCCCATTTTAATCTACGACCCTGATATTTGAGTTTGAATGCTTGTGTACTATTACTGGGACCATATTTACGCCTTATGAGACCAGTGGTTACTAAGTCCAAGGAGACAGGATTGTGATCACTGAACACAGAAACCACGGTTTTATACATTAAAACCTTATCTAAAAAACACAATGAAATAAATATATAATCAATGATAGAGCCATTGTCTGTTCCCTTAAATGTAGGGAGTCTAGCCCCCCCTTCCCCGCACCCAGACTCATATAAATTCCAGCTTGCCAAGAACTTTTCTAAACACTCCCCCTGTTTGTTATGTTCAAGATGGATGGGTGTACAGTTCGGGGGGGAATCTACCTCATCGCAAACACACATTAGTGAACACGGGTGTATGTTAAAGTCACCCAAGAAAATGATTTCAAAAGAGTTAACATTTTCACTATAGACTGACAAAAACTGATCCAATCTATCTAGGCTATATAAGGTACAGTCAGATGCATTGGAATTATAAAAATTTATAAATAAAATGTTGGGAGATTCTGCCGACGAAAGTTCAACTATTAGTCATTGTTCGGAGCCCGAATCGCATTTCTTTAGACGGCCATTAATGTCTGTTTTGAAAAGGCTTAGCAGGCCTCCCTTAGCTCTTCCAGCAACACTAGCCACTGCAGGGATACAGAAATGACTATAACCCATCTAAAGGAAAACTGTTATTTGTATCCCAAGTTTCCTGCAGGGCAATTACATCAAACCTTGTCATAAAATCTATCCATGCCACGTTTCCTACTTTAGACTTAATTCCTGCAATATTCCAGGTAAACATACTAAATACTTCTACTTGTTTCTCTTCCTGGCTTATATATGCAGGCGAAAGTCAATCATTTTGGTCCAAAAAGGATAGGGGAGCATAACGGTTAGACAGCAATAAGGGTTGTGCAAAAGAATTATGATAAACTGGATGAGGTGGGTGGTATTCAGTATTACGATGATGATCTTGGCCCCATCTGTTATTTATATCCCTATTATTATCCCACCCAAATGCAGGGGTCCTAGGGTAGGTAACATTCTGTTGTTCACCATAAAAATTTTTTAAGGTTAATGGGACAACGGTACCCTGTCTGCGCTGGGGCGGGAGTAAGTTGGTGAGGATATTGGGTAGGACGCCTGCATGTGAAAAACTCACTGCCACACAATCCCCTTTAAATTTTTTGGGGCGATTTCCCAGCCAGGAAACCCTTTTTGCGGTCTTAATCTCTTGAGCCAATTGCTGACCCCCCCCCCGGGCTAGTCTCACATTATTTGAAAACCATTGCAGTGCCTTATTTGACAAAGAAGTGGAAGATTCTACTATGCCTGCTTCTAAGGGGGGGACATTTGCTAGTACTAGAACAACAGGCGAAGCTTCAACTATAAATTGTAGAGGGTCAGTTGTCTGGGCTTGCACTAAGGGGATTTCAACTGTTAAAAGACCATCCCCATTACCAGCAGATTCATTAACATTTGGTAGTGATGACTGTGTTGGAGGGTTATTAAGCAGCAGATCCTCTATTCCTTCACCGTCATCATCTGCGTGCACTCCAGAGTTATTGCCCATGTTTACAACCAGCGTGGTAATATTTTGAACTCCCTCCACTAACTTATACTGCTGCCCTCCTAGCTTTTTAACCTCTGTTTGTAGTTTATCTATCTTAGCTACGAGAGGTTTAATGATAGCTTTAATTTTACTCTCTATCAGCTCAGCAATTTTTGCAAGCAAATCATCTTCTACATTAAGTTTTCCTCTCCCCTCTCCATTGTCCTTTATTTTATCCTTTGGAGTATTTGCCCTCTTCCTCCTTGTCCCCGACCTCAGCCCTGTTCGTTTAGGCTGAGTTTTAGCACCAAAACGTTCTGCCCGGGGGGCATGGTCAGATAAAGACTGATCCTCATCTGAGGGACAAAAATGTGCCTCCTGTTCCAAGTCACTGACTGTATTGTTCGCTGGGTCCGCAATAAGTGCCTCGGGGGTTGGCATTCCCAGTTTGATTGCAGCTACCCTGGTTAATGGAAGGAAGTGGACGAGCCTCCGGAGCAGTTCCAAGGATATAATATCATCAGTGGGAAGAAGAATACTAGGGGTCAAGCATTGAAGATCTGGTGACTGACTCAACCCCAAAGATTCTCTTCTCTGTACGTTTATTTTTTGCACTGTTTGAACCAAATAATTTTCCATAGTATTTAAAGCAGTGACCGCGCCTCTTTTTGACATCCTGCCAGATAGACCAGGGAACAGTCTCCACAAACTTATGTGTAAATGAAACCACAGGAGTGCCTTACTTGGTTATTCGGTTTCCCTCGACCGTCCAACAGCGTTTCTGGCCCTGGCCCTGTCACTTCCTGCCGCTGAGGGCCGTAGAGGGCTTAGCCCCGGGCGTCCCTCTCGCGTCCCGCGACGCGGGGGTGTCTGCTGATTTATGGCGCCTGCTGGCGCTCTCTCTCCGCGTCAATTACGCGCCGCCGCGAGGCCTGCCGGGTGTTGTGGTTTCCGGGGCGGCGGCGCGAAGCTTGGAGGCTTAGTGACTCTCGGCGGTGGCGGCTTGGCGTCCTGCGTGCCCCGTAGACTCCTGGCGTGGTAAGTTTTTATCTCCCCCGCTCTGCCGGGGTGTCTGCTGATTTATGGCGCCTGCTGGCGCTCTCTCTCCGCGTCAATTACGCACCGCCGCAAGGCCAGCCGGGTGTTGTGGTTCCCGGGGCGGCGGCGCGAAGCTTGGAGGCTTAGTGACTCTCGGCGGTGGCGGCTTGGCGTCCTGCGTGCCCCGTAGACTCCTGGCGTGGTAAGTTTTTATCTCCCCCGCTCTGCCGGGGTGTCTGCTGATTTATGGCGCCTGCTGGCGCTCTCTCTCCGCGTCAATTACGCGCCGCCTCGAGGCCTGCCGGGTGTTGTGGTTCCCGGGGCGGCGGCGCGAAGCTTGGAGGCTTAGTGACTCTCGGCGGTGGCGGCTTGGCGGCCTGCGTGCCCCGTAGACTCCTGGCGTGGTAAGTTTTTATCTCCCCCGCTCTGCCGGGGTGTCTGCTGATTTATGGCGCCTGCTGGCGCTCTCTCTCCGCGTCAATTACGCACAGCCGCAAGGCCAGCCGGGTGTTGTGGTTCCCGGGGCGGCGGCGCGAAGCTTGGAGGCTTAGTGACTCTCGGCGGTGGCGGCTTGGCGTCCTGCGTGCCCCGTAGACTCCTGGCGTGGTAAGTTATATATATATATGTGTGTGTAAAAAGAATTCCAGGAACAGCTCCCTCCAAGTTAAAGGATCCTATTTGTATATATGTTTATTTGTATGTGTGTGTGGCGACTGCCAGTTAGTAATATATACATGCCCAGTGGGCAGTTATAGTTAGGACCTAGTTTCCATAGGAAAATTATTTTTTGACTTGCCTATAACTTTGGCGTTGTGTGATCAATCTTCATGAAACTTTCCCCAAAAATTCCTGGTTGTCTTGGAAAGTTTGGGGGTGAACCAAGCAGTGGGGACCGAGAAGTTGGGGCACAAAATAAGGGTGCATTTGTAATGTTAATTCCCATAGGAACCTTTAGCCACACCTACAGCCCGACTCGCTAAACAGACTTACACCAAATTTGTCAGGGAGGTAGATGTTGGTTCAAGGAAATGCCTTTTGAGAAATGTAAGTTTAAAATTATAGTGATATCTGTGCGAACAAAGACGAGCTCGTGCAGGGAAATGCACTGCTCTGATTGACACCCACTCTTAAACCAGGAAGTATTAGCAGCCATCTTGGGACTCATCTTCACGGAGTCCTCCTAAATACATTAAAAATAAAGAAAAGGGGACAGGGTACAAATACCCTGACCCCCAAGCAATGGTCTTGGGGACCCCCTGGAACTCTCCATGGCATAAAAGCATTTTTGAAAAAAATATTTTGCTGCAAATTCGCGATATTTGCACATTCACCGTAAAATGTTTAGAAAAAAGCAAGCACAGCCTCTCGCTCTTGCTTTCAAATAAACCCCGGGTGGGCCAGATTCCAGCAACATATGGTTATTATAGGAGGGGGCGCAAGGGGCCCCCTAGTAGGGCTTAACAAAGCCCCGGGAAATGCCACCTCCCCAGGGCACTTTACATTTTTTATGCAGGCAGGCCCACTGGGCCCACCTACGGCCCTGGGGACCGCCACCTCCCTGGGGCTATTGAAACAATATGGGGGAACATCGCATAGCCTTCGCCCTGGGGACCGCCACTTTCCCATGGCTATTCTCTATCATGTGGGGGGCCTTGCGGATTTACATTTTATGGAGGTGCCTCATGGACCCCCCTGTCCTGAGGACCGCCACCTCCCTGGGGCACACTTACAGTAATGAAGGGGGCCCATTGCGGACCCCCGGTAGGATGACCACCACCTTCCCAGGGCTATATACAAGATGGGAGGGAGCCCTGCATGGCCCTGGGGACCGCCGACCCACAGGGTCAGCTTCAGCAATGTCCCAGGTAGCCCACCCCCTAGACATTGCAGATTGCTAGGGCTTGGTGGGAGCACCGCTCCCGCCAAGCCATAGCAAACTCTGGTCCGCTTCATGGAAGCGAGAGCATTGAAAGTGTTCTTGCATCCATGAAGTGGAGCAGAATTGTTTTCGGACAGAGGGAGCTGCATGTTTGCAGCTCCCTTTGTCCAAAAGCAATGCCAGCTACTGCTGGAAGGGGGAGCCTGCAGGGACCGCGGGCTTGAGGCTTGAGTTCCCCCTTAGTCCCCAACGAGAGGCTATGCCCTGGAGGATAGGGTCCCTAGGGCAATATCGGCTTGGGAGGGTGGGGCACGTTGGCCACGCTCCTCATTTAAAAAATGTTGATGGCCTGCCCCAGGGGATGTGGTCAACGGGACAAAATAGGCCTGGGGATGGGGCGGCCCCCGTCCCATATAAAAAAATGAAAAATTGTAATTGCAATTATATAGCGCTTACTACCCCTGACAAGACGTCAAAGCGTTTTTACGTCGAGTATCATGCTACTCCGGAACCCATAAAGAATTAGTGTTGAATTAGTATAGTGAAATATGAAAGTAATTTGAGTGGTGGATTTTAATCAGTTATTTGGATTGAGAAGGATAGCGGATTGATAGACGAGGGAAAAAGGTTTGCATTTACATAGCGCTTGTTACCCCTGATGGGATGTTGAAGCGCATTTTTGGCGAGTAGCACACTAATCCAGAACCCATTCAAGTATTAGTGTTGAATTAGTATAGTGAAATATGAAAGTAATTTGAGTGGTGGATATGTTAGTCAGTTATTTGGATGGAGAAGGGTAGCAGAGGGATAAAAGCGGGACAAAGGTTTGCATATATATATATATAGTGCTTGTTAACCCTGATGGGGTGTTGAAGCGCTTTATCGGCGAGTACCACGCTACTCCGGAAACCATAAAGGATTAGTGGTGAATTAGTACAGTGAAATATGAAAGTAATTTGAGTGGTGGGCCCCGGGAACTGAGGCCCCCAGGGCTGAAAATTGCCTGGGAGTGGAGCTGCGCTGTCCTCCTCCTGTTTTATATAATAATAACTCTAAAATAGGAGCATGCTCCTGGGGATGGGGTCTCCGGGGCCCAAAATGGTCCAGGGAAGGGGAACCATGCGCACCCCTTCCTAAAATATTTTTTCAGAAGCCGCAATTCAAGGTAGGCCCCGCCCTCTTTCTCCACTAGCCTGCAAATGCGCCTCCGGGCACGCTCCTGGTTGGGGGATGAAGTCCCCTTGTCTGCTGAGGGTCCTTAGGGGCTAAGAAGACCTTCTGTTACCTCCAGTAAGCCCACAGAGGGATTGCTGAGAGGTGGTCCGAAGCTATGCCCCTTTCTCCACCACTCTCCAAATGCACCTCTCAGCACACTGCTGTCAGGGGGATGACCCCTTTGCCTCGTGAGGGACTCAGGACTAAAGTGGACTTTCCCATCAAGCAGCAGTGTGCCCAGAGACACGTTTGCAGAATGGTGGGAAAAGGGGCGTGGCTTCTGGCGACCTCTCAGCAATCCCACGGTGTGGGGCTTACTGGAGGTAACAGTAGGTCTTCTTGGCCCGTTTACAGAGAGGTGGGCAAAGGGGGTGTGGCCTCTGACCACATCTCAGCAATCCAGCTGTGTGGGGCTTACTGAAGGTAACAGGAGGGGTAGTTGGGCCCCAGGGACCCTTAATAGCCCAGGGGAATTCATCCCCCTACTAGTAGTTCCCCAGGAGATGTGTTTGCAGATTGGTGGAGAAAGGGAGCATGGTCTGCTATCAGATCTCAGCAATCCTGCTGTATGGGACTTACTGGAAGTAATAGGAGGGGTTGTTTCCCCCCAAGGATGTCCTTGGGGGCCAGCTACCCCTCCTGTTACCTTTAGTAAGTCCCACACAGCAGGATTGCTAAGAAGTTGTCAGAGGGACGCCCCCTTTCTCCGCCTCTCTGAAAATGTGTCTCCTGGTGCACTACTAGTTGGGGGATGACATCCCCATGGCTCCAGAGGGATCTTGGAGGCCAAGATGCCCTCCTGTACCGCCTGTAAGTCCTACACAGTGGAATTCCTGAGAGCTGATGGGAGGCCCGCCTCCTTTCTCCACTACTCTGGAAACGTGACTAATAATTTAAAAACCATAGAAATCCTTTGAAAAAAAGGTTACAGGGATTTTATAGTTAGGAATTAGCATTTAAAAAATCTTAGAATTCACTGCAAAAGCAAAGGTTACAGGGCGTTATAGTTAGGAAATAGAATTAAAAAACCTTGGAAATTCACTGAAAAAACAAAGATTACAGGGATATTATAGTTAGGCTGACATTTCACTCGAACAAAACCAGAGAAATTCAGCAGTTATAGTTAGCTGAGCTCATTATAGCTCACACCCCCACATTGCACTGCTTGTGACCTCACACATTACATCACTCATGACATGGTCAGTGACATCACTGACAATATCACTGATGACATCTCAAATGACATCACTCAGGACATCATCCGGTGACTGTGAGTGTTTCTTTAAAGTTTATGAGTGTTAAATATATATACAAAGGTGTATTGATGAATTAGTGGGCATATAAGTGCCTACATGGATTATTCAGTGCGTGCGTGACTGACTGTATGAGTGAGTGATTAGGAGTGTCAGTGAATGTAGGGGTAGTGACTAGGTTGTGTGAATATCTTTATCAGTCTGTCAGTTGGTGTCTAAGTGGCTCTATAGGCTGGTGAGTGGGTCAGTGAGTGGCTGTATGGGTGATTGATTGGTTGTCTGAGTACCTATATGGGTGTATGAATGTCTATGCGGGTGGGTGAGGGCCTGCATGGATGAGCGAGTGGGTGAGTCAGTTGCTGTATTGGTTAGTGAGAACTTCTGTGAGGGGCTGTTTGGGTGACTGAGTGTGTGTATGTCTGTATCAGTGAGTGAATGGATGTGTCAGTGGTATATGGGCGAGTAACTGCGTATGTGAGAGGTACTATAGGTGAGTGTTGGAGTATATGAGGTACTGTATGTGTGAGTGAGTGATTGTGAGAGTGGCTGTATGGGTGAGTGTGTGCTTGTGTCACTGACTGTATAGGTGACTGAGTATGCATTAGTATCTGTATGAATAAGTGAGTGGGTGTGTATATAACTGAATAGGTGAGTAAGTGGCTGTGTGTTTGACTCTATGGGTGAGTGAATCGGTGTGTGAGTACCTCTATGGGTGACTGACAGTGTTTGAGTGGCTGTATGGGTGTATGAGTGGAAATGTCAGTGGCTGTATTAGTGAGTGATTTGGTTACGAGTGGCTGTATGGGTGACTGAGTGGATGTGTGTGTAGAACTATAAATCAGTAAGTTGGTGTGTAAGTACTAGTATGGGTGTGTTCAAGGTTTTGAAAATGGTTGTGTGGAAGTTGTAGTGGGTGTATGAAAGGTTATATTGGGGTGTGAGTGGGTGCGTCAGAGATTCTGTGGATGATGTCATCAGTGATGTTACTGACCATGTCATGAGTTGAGTGATGTAATATGTGAGGTCTTAAGCCACTTCCTAATACCGAATTGCTAACCCATGTTGCGATTTGGAAATAGGTTACCGAATTGCAAAATGGGTTTGGTACATAGGAAAATGCATTTTTCAGGTCGCAAGCGGCCCGATTCTGTGAATTGGGCCATTTGCGACTGGACAAGACCTACGTACATGTGGCCCTAAATCCGTACTCTATGTTTATATTTATGTCTACGTCATAAAGCTGAAACTAAAGTTGTTAAAAAAATAATAGCATTTTCATTGATACAAATGCCTTGCAGAATCCTATCCTTGTCTGGTCTTATGATGCTCTAGTATCAGATAATATGTTAATGAGCAAAACTTTGTTGTTGGCATGACATATCTTGTGTTGGCCTTCACTGAAAAAATATGTCATGCAGTATGTCAAGAGCTGTATTGTTTGTGCCTAAGCCAAGAGTAAATATCAGAACCCAATGTGAGTGTTGAAAGCATTACCCACTCCTTCTGGTCCGTGGAAAATAATTTCTGTGAATTTCATCATTGATTTGCCTGAATCTCAAAGTTACAATACAGTGTTGTTCATAGAGAAATATCTTACTAAGCTTTGGTATTTCAGCCTTTTGACTAAATTACGAACTGTTTCAGCAGTGGCTCAGCATTTCCTGACACAAATAGTGTGACTACATTGGCTCCCAGATATTATCATTAAATGATCCTAATGCATAGCATAATTTTGGAATACTTTGTTACAGTCTATAGGAATTGTGAATTACAGGTTCACCATATACCACCACCAGACTGAAGGTTAGACGGAGAGACTCAACCAGTACTTGATTTAATATTTGCAATGTTTTGTAACGGAACATCCAGAAGATTGGACTTCGTGGGTTCCTTTAGATGAAATGGTTTATAACACCTCTCCATCAGACTCACAGATCAGCTATTGCATATTTGATTATGGCCATGACGGACTGCAAGAGATTTATTTTTGCCATAAGAGAGCCACCCCTCTCTTTTTCGGGGCACCACCAAACATTTTCACACTGGTTCATGAGCCTTCTTCAGATCAAACAGTGGTTAGGGACTTCCTCCTTATGCTTAGCTTTAGTTACAAGATGGATATCCATTCTGTAGTACATGTATACTGTGGGAAGGCTGCTTTATCAGCACCATCTAAGACAGTGCCACCACCTGCCCTTGTAGATGGCTGTCAAGAGTATGAAGGTGAGGCAATTTTAGACTGTGGAATACATCAAAAGAGCCTTCACTATCTTGTTGAATGGAAGGGGTAGGATGTTTCGGAGAGGTCATGGGATTCAGCTGCTTTTGTATGCTACCACATATGGGTTATAGCCTTTCATACCAGACATCCTCATAAGCCAAACAAAGAACAGGATGTGAGAGTAACCTGGTGGCGTCCTTTCAGGATTTCATCCTGGAGCATACAGGGAAAGAGGCATCAGTGCAAGACCATTCATTTATTTCTGAGAGATTCACGCAAAACAGGGAAGGGTTAGAGGTTGTGGAGGATCTGCTCTTGGCGGCTGGCTCACACAGGGAGGGTTAAGTGCAGACAGTTTCAGGTCAGAGCCAGTAGGGGTGCATGGCACCTCCTGGTAACTATAAAGAGATTATGAACTAGCCACATGGTGCCTAGCAGCTTTCTGCTTGTTGTATGTACGCTTAGTTTGTTGTTTATTTCCCTTTCCCCGTTTGTGTTTCCCTTAGTCCCTTGTGACCTTACCTCCTTTCCTGCTCGATCCCTGTGCTCCATGATCCTTGGTTGAGTTAATTCCAACAGTATAGCTGCTTTGACTGACTGTCTTTGGATGTTCTTGAGTCTCTGGGTGTTTCCTGGTACCTTTGGGGCTCATTGCTGCCATCTTCTCATCCCTTCCTGTCTATGCCTTCATGTGCGAGCACACAATGTCACTGGAACCAAGCAATACTGGTTCAAAGAGTCTTAACTAGGGAGAAACGGGTCCAGGGTTGCTTGTGTTCTGGTTCAGGGAGGACCAGGCCTGGGAATTCGGGCTGGACTATTCCCATTGGAGCAGGGTCAAGAATGATTTGCACATGGCTCGGTCCAAACTGAGTTGGCATGATGACCACAAATAATACTAGTGGCTAATATTAATTCCAGCATTCCTTCCATCAATTCTTATATACATTATTGTGTCAGCCTAATTCGAATGGGTATGCCCAGATGTGGGTCCCGTGCACACTGCGTCACTGGAACCAAGCTGTACCCAACTGATAAGCCCTAACTAAGGCGAAACTGGTTCTGCATTACGTGTGTTTCGGTTCAGGGAGGAACTGATCTGGCAGTTCCCACTGGAGCAGGGTCAAGACTGATTTGCCCATGACAGGGTCCAACCTGAGGTTGCATGGTGTGCAAAATAATGAGGGGCTGGGATGCAGCCCTGAGTAATTACCAGTGACTCAGATTACTTCAAGTCTTCCTTCCTTTACTTTTTCGTATACTTTACTGGACCGCCCTAAGTATGTGGGATGGCTATGCCAAGACGTGGGTCCGTGCACACTATGTCACTGGAACCATCCACTCCAGGCATGCAGAGGGATTCTTCTGTGACATGTCCCTGGTGGTGTGGTGTGTTTCTCTCTCACCTTTCTTTAGCCCTTTACCCCACTCACCCTGTTCTGACCTCATCCTGGAAGTTGTTTTACCATCTATCATTTCGGAAAGTCGTATGAGCAGTTTGGTGGATTATTGACAGAGGCCAGAGCTTGGCTCTCCCTCGCAGGAACAGGTACATTCCTGATACATGTTTCTACTACAGACGCTGCTTATGCTGCCTCAGAAGTACCAGGTTTCTTACTCCTGAAATCTGATTGGCCTGGCTCTGAGTAAGCCCTTGAAGGATCTCCTTATATTTCTCGGTCCCAGCCTCCACAGACTGGTGTTCCAGACCTTCAAGCCTTCGTAGTTGAACCTCTGTTTCTGGGCTGCAAGACATTTTCCCACAACGTAAACTTCAATCCTTAATTTCGCTTTAATCTTATTAACCTTTTCGGCTGAACCCTGACACAAAAGCTCCAGTTAAGTTTGATTTCATTTTTGTTTGTTATGCTTGATAATCAGTTTTTTCCTTGCTTGTCCAAATTTGTATTATATTTTGCTGTTTTTATTTCTCTGATGTATTTGTATGTGTCAATTAATAGGTTAGCTGCATTGCAATGTCTTTCTGGACACATATTTAGGCATCTGTCTAAAAGATTTTGTTCATCTCTTATGAATTCTTTGTGGGAGAGGTTTACTTCTACAATTTCTAGATCTTTTTGTTCCCCTTGTTGTGCTGCTCCCCTTGTCAATTTGCCATTCTCTGTCCATCTCCAGTGCTGGTTTGATTTATGTCCTTGTCTTTCTCTTGTTCCTCTTCTTTTATATGTTTGCCTCTGCCTCCCTGTGGTTTTTGGTGCTGCTAGGTTGATAAATATGATACTCCAATCAGTGAGCTTGAAAGTGAAAGCCCAGAAAAGGCAATTTTATATTTATTCAACAACGTCTTAAAACTGTATATTAAAAAACTGTTTCACGGTTCAAAGTCTCTGGCTTTCGTTTATTCTTTCTGTTGCATTTTTAAAATGACAGCCATCTTGGGTGCTGCTCAAATGTTTTTTTAATTTATTGGATGGTATACAATCCATGTTTTGGTGCTTTTATTGTACAAAATGCGGTGGTAAAAAAAACCGTTAATTTCAAGGGATCCATGAAATATGGATAGAATTTTCAAGATACCATGTTAAATGAGGGTTTTGTCATAATGACGGCCCTCAGCCATGCGGCAAACGTTTACCACTGTCAGAGCCACTAGGGTTTTGTGGCACTGGGAGACCATATTATGTGGTAGAGTTTTCTAAATAATGCAGCGAGAAAAGACAAAATATGTTGCATATTCTCTGACCGTATTATTTTGATCTATTTGAGCTAGACCCAACATTTTTTGTTGAAGTGCTGTAAATCTATAATTAAGTGGTACACAAACAACACACTGATTATGATTACATGGGGAAACTAGGCCAACTGTGTGAACTTTTTTTTTTTTTTTTTAATTTATTTATTGGTGTAAGAAGATCTATGCACTGATCAGCATATACAAAAAAACAAAAATCATATACAGTGTAAGTGCCTACAACCGCTATGGGCCGGCTATGTATGTTCACTTTCGAAATCAATTTTTCAACAATTGTACACGGCCCATCAGCCGACATCCAGCGGACCGGCGGCGTGATATTTGTTTAGCTCCCATTTGTTTGTCAGTGCCGTAGTTGTTTAGGTATACATCAATAATCTTACTTTTTCACCTTTATATGTTTAACTTAAACAAACATAACAGTGCAACACCCAACATGTAGATTTCCCCTTGTTACAGCCACTCTGCATCACAGCATCCTCCCTCCTCAAAGCCAGCAGTACAGAATATTGTGCATCTTATTGTCACCTCCAGGTGCGTACCTCACTCCACGCCTGTTTCCGATTCTGCCTCATCATGTATTAGCAAATAGGCACGCAGGTACCCCCAATAGTCCTTAGGCCTAGAGCCGCCCGGCAACTCCTCCTCGTATGTGGCAAGCGTGTCTCTACAATAAACCATATCCCTTATCCATTGCTTCACTTCTGGCGCCCTTCTGCTGTTCCAGTGGAGAGACACCCTTCTCTTGGCCAGCAGTAGTGCAATAGCACAAAATTTGCGTTTCAGGGCTCTCAGTTGCGGAACAATACCCAGTAAACAGATTTTCGGATCACACAGCATGGAAACCCCAAGCATATCATTCAAAATTTTCACAACTTGTTCCCAAAAACCGGCCACTTTACAGCAATGCCATGCTAGATGCATGAAGTCTGCATCCTCCCGTTTACATCTGCAACATTGAGAATCATCCCTCAAACCATATTTATACAGTCTCTGAGGTGTGTGGTACACCTGATGTAAATATTTATAATGTATAATTTTTAGGTTCCCGTTCGCTGTCAGCATACCTGTGAGCATGCAAGAGGATTCCCATTCTACTTCTGTTAGGGGTTCTGCAAGTACAGCGCTCCACTTGTCCCTGGCCTTGTGTGTATGTTCCCCCACCGCCTCCTGCATTGCCGCATATAGTTTGGACACTAGATGGGACGCCGTTGGTGTGGTGAGGAGTAGTTGCAGGGGTGCAAAGGTAGGAGGCTCTTCCGGATGTGTCGGGTAGTGGTCCCGGAGCGCTCTCTGCAGCCGAAAGTGGTTGAATCTAAACAAAGGGGATGGGTTCCTGATGTAGTGTAACTGATCTAATGTCTGGAATGCTCCATCTCTGTATAGATCCCCCAGAGTGTCTATTCCCGCCCCTCTAAATAGGTCCATGCCTACCCGCTCCTGCGTCACCGAAAGGGCAGGGTGGTGTGCTAGTGGAAGTGCTGGTGCATACAATGGCAGGTTGTGTGCTACCTTACCCATCAGCCTCCATGCCTCCGAAGTGGCGTTCACCGGGTTGATGTCATGGTCGTGTAGCCTGTCGCGCTTATGTGTCAGTATGCTTGCCAGTGGGATCGGGTCTGCGTCGCCGGCTTCCACGGCCACATGTGTCAGAAATGGCACCTCGTGGTACCAGAAGTGTGCGTATTGCGCTTGTGCGCATAGGTAATATAAATATAAGTCTGGCACTTTGAAGCCCCCCCTGGCATATGGCAGCGTCATGGTATGTAGTTCCATTCTTGCTTGCTTCCCCGCCCAAAGCAAATTAAGTACTAGCGTTCTGATGTTTCGGAATACAGCAGCCGGAGGTTTGATCGGAATATTGTTAAATAGGTACAGGAATTTTGGCAGTAGCACCATTTTGACAATGGCCGCCCTGTCTGCCAATGATAAAGGTAGCTTGTTCCATCTTTTAATTTTTTCCTCCAGGGATGAAATGGTCCGCCCGTAATTCGTTCTAATCACAACTTCCGGGTCTCTGTGGAACCATATTCCTAAGTATTTAGTGGGGTCCTCTTGCCATTCCAGCGGATAGTCCAGTTTTATCGGACTTGTGCCGTCTGTCAGGGATATGACAAGGGATTTATTCCAGTTTATCTGCAATCCGGATTGGAGGCCAAATTTTATGTACTCTCGTAGCAGCGGGTTGAGATGTTGTTCCGGCTGTTTGACATATAGTACCATGTCATCCGCATATAGCGAGATATGGATTGGCCTGGAGGGTAGTTGAATCGCCGAGTAGTGGTGGTGTTGCCGGATTTTGCAGGCCAGTGGCTCTAACACCAAGGCGAAGAGCATCGGCGATAGTGGACACCCCTGCCGAGTTCCTCTGCATATTTGAATGGGTTCTGATACGTACTTGTTCACGCGGATGCGTGCCGTTAGGTTGTTGTACAGCATCGCTATCCATCCCAGGAATATTAAAGGGAATCCCATACGCACCAGCACTGCCTGGAGAAAGGGCCAGCTAATAGTGTCAAATGCCTTGGCAGCGTCAAGCAACACTGCCACTGCCTTTGTCTCCGGGGCCAAATAGTGTGCCAATGCAAATAGTGTGCGGGTGTTATGTGAGGTGGCCCTATCGGGGATAAATCCAGACTGATCTGGCCTAATCACTAATGGCATAAGAGGTTTCAGCCTGTCCGCCAGTAAACTAGCTATAATTTTAGTGTCTACATTTAATAAGGAGAGAGGACGGTACGAGTCGCATTTATCCACCTCCTTGCCAGGTTTCAACAACGTGACAAGTAGGGCTTCCCTCAGAGAGGCCGGTAGTGTCTGGGCCTCATGTGCCGCCCCGTATAATCGCACTAGGTGCGGGGCTAGCAGGTCTGCGTATGTTTTATAGAATTCCGTTACAAAGCCATCTGGCCCCGGTGCTTTGTTATTGGGTAACCGCTTAATGGTGTCCGTAACCTCCTCCACCGTTATGGGGCGTTCTAAATATTTCCTATGGCCGTCCGCTAGCCATGCCATTTCTATATCTTCCATGTATTTCAAGATTTCTGCCTGCGGGGGTGAAGGGCGTGCCCTATATAGTGCGCCGTATGTGTTCATAAATTCCCTCAGAATCCCCTTCATGTCCGTGACCGTCTCCCCGGTGTCAGTACTGATGGACGCTACATTTTGTGGTGTTTTACCTGCGCAGATCTTCGCGGCCAGTTCCCTACCGGGCCTACCGCCTTCCCCATATCTTCTAGCTGTGGCTCGCTTGGACACATAGTTAAGTTCGTCATTTGCGAATTGATCGTGTTCCGTTAACAGCGTTTGAATGTCCCTCAATACTGCAGTGTCTCCCGTCTGGGTATATGTGTGTTCCAGTGTCTGGATGGCCTTTTCACGCGCGTGGAGTTGCTGCCGTATATCTCTGAGGATGCCCGAGGTCGTACTTATACAGATACCCCGAATTGTAGCCTTAAAGGCCTCCCACAGCAAACCTGGGTCCTCTGTTGATGGGCTGTTAATTTCAAAGTAATCTACAATCGCCCTCCGTATTGTGTCAACGTATGTGGGGTCCCGTAATGCGGTTGCGTTGAAGCGCCAAGTGAATGGTGGTGGATCGTAATATGGGATGGCTATGTCTAACAGTACCGGATTGTGATCAGAAAGTGTACGTGGTAAGTGTTTGATATCTACAACCCACGACAGTACTTCATGTGTGCCCAGCCAGTAATCTAGCCTAGACCAACTATTGTTTGCAGCATGTATGTGTGTCGCCATTTGCAGCCCTGGGTTACGTGCCCTCCACATATCAACCATATGTAGGTCCTCCATTGCGTCCTGCAGCATTATTTTGGCATTCCCATGTTGTTCCAGCGTATGCGCTGCTCTATCTAGCGTGTCCTGCAGTGTAACATTGAAATCTCCACCCCATATCACATGAGTCGTCTGCATATCTGCTATGCGGTGCCATATTGTATTAAAAAACCCCGGGTCATCCACATTAGGACCATATGTGTTCACTAATAGTAGCTTTTGTCGCCTGACCGTGCCAGCTATCGCCACGCTTCTCCCATCTGCATCTTTGTGTACCTGTGTTATCTCGAAGCCCGTCCCCTTTTTAATCAGTATTCCCACCCCTCTGGAGTAGGACGAGTAATTGGAGTAGGTCACTGATTCAGCCCATTTAGTACCCAGCGTAGAAGTGCCCTCTCGACTCAAATGTGTTTCCTGTAAAAAAACAATGTTAATTTGCAATCTGTCAAAGTAAGCAAACAGTTTCCTGATTTTTTTCGGGTTACCTAGACCTCGCACATTCCATGTGAGGAATTTGAGGGTACTAATACTGGCCATTAGCATGTTCGTGTAGAAATATTAAGCAATGTTGACATGGAGCCCTCATTGAGTAGTATGTGCGCGTCGTGTGACATCTTACTGCTTCCGAAAGTGACAGTGAGTTATTCCGTACTTTAATAACATCCACATGTTCATTTATTACCAAGGAGGTCGCCATGCTTCTTAGATACAGAGGCTGCATTCGGGTGTATCTCAAACTTCCCGCCCACCCCCCTCCCACTTTAGCTCCCAAACTTCGCCAAAGCCATCCCCAAACAAACTGTAACTTTGGTGTCGAACATGTTTTGGGGTACACCCGCATGGGGGTGTCGCCAGGTTCACACATCTCCATCCACATAGTGGATGTGGACAGTCGTACGTATAGTATTCGTTATCATGCATGAGTGTAATAACCCTCAATCCCCTCCAGTTAATCCACATACGTGAAACAGTGCAGTAACTGTCCCCTACAGTTCCCGCATATACATGCGGCGGTGCAGCTGACGTGTGGAGCCACGGCACCGACCCTTTTCACTCTAGCCGGTGAGTATTAGGACGACAGTACCTGCCAGGGTGCCTGCCGTCAGTTTGCAGCCACCCTCTCCCCTCCGCTAGTCTACCCAGCTTCCTTCTCAGCACATTGTACTGCCGTCACTTGTTCGCCAAATGTCTTCCCCACGGCATCACAGTCCCATGGCATGTACTCACAGTTAGTTCGCAAGTGCCTCGCCAGTCTATCAGTAGTGTCAATCGACGTCTCCATACCACAAAAGTGCGTCCGCTGTCAGGCGCAGTTGGTGCAAGCTGCTTCCTGCACGTGAGTATCATAGTTCAAATCAGCTTGTGCATAGATAATCTCGGTCATTCCACATCGCTCGTTGGTTCATTCCTTTCTTGCTGTTTTCGACGTTTTACTTGGTGTTTAACATAGTCGTGTGCCGCCTGCACCGTCTGAAGTATAACCGGTTTCCCACCAGTGATGATTTTGAGTTTCGCCGGATATAACATGGCATATTCCAGGCCAAGTTCCCTCAACTTCTTTTTTACCGGAGCGAATTCCTTCCGAGCAAGTTGCACCGCCATTGTGTGATCTGGATAAAATTCCAGCGTGTTCCCTTGATGCGTAATTTTGCCCATTTCTCTTGCCAGCCTCAAGATCGTGTCCCTATCCCTGTAATTCAGCATGCGGGCGATGATCATGCGAGGGGCAGCGCCAGGCTTCGGGACCGGAGCCAGCGACCGATGTGCTCTCTCCACCAGAAACACTGAGGACAGTTTGTCAGAGCCGAAGATCTCTTTCACCAGTCCTTCTATATAGGTCTCCATTTTCCCTGTGTTTGTGGATTCCGGCAAACCCGAAATCCGGACGTTGTTGCGCCTGGACCTGGCTTCTTGGTCCTCCACCTTGGCTCGCAGGTTTTCCACTGTCTTTTCTAGGCCCCCGCAGGCTTTGGACGTTGTTTTTTGGTCGTCCTCCACCTGTGAAATGCGCTGTTCGGCTTCTAGAATGCGCCCGTCATGTTGTTCAATTTTTGCCGCCATGTTGTCCACTCTCTGTACCACATTGTCCAGTTTCCCGTTCATCTCATGTAGGCTCTGCTGGATCGCCCGTAGCACCGATTCCATGCCCGATCCTTCTGGTGGGTCTTGGCCCCCTTCCGCTTCAGGGTCTGATATCGTGCTTTTTCCCTGTTTCCGCGTTTCGAACTGCAGTTTTGTTTGTTGCCGGTCTGGCTTCCCCATGTCGTGGAGTTGTTGTGGCGTAGTTTGTCCGCTTGAGTTGGGGCTGCTAGCGCTCGTCGCACTTTTCTTGTGGTAGGCGCGATGTGTGGTTGCTGCAGCCCCCCACCTCGCCGTGCGCGCAGTCATCTGCCGGTCACTGTAGGTGATTGTGGGAATCCGTCCGCCGTTGAGTGGTGCCTTGGAAATGTCGCAGGTAACGTAGGTTATGGATCTCCTGGGGTGTCTCAGCCGCAGCGCTCTGTTGCCAATGTGGCGCCGGTTATTCGCGATATGCGGTCGCTGCAGCCCCCCACCTCGTCGTGCGCGCAGTCAGCAGCCAGTTTACATAGGTGTGGGTATGGGTCCGTCCGCAGCCAAATAGCGCCTTGTGAACGTATCTAGTAATTCAATTTATGTGTCTCTTGGAGCGCCGTCGCAGCAGTGTTCCGTTGTAAATACGGCGTTGATGTAGCGCAATGCGCGGACTCTGCCGCCCCCCATTTCGCCGTGCGCGCAGGTATTAGCCAGCCATAATAGGTGTGGGTAGGAATCTTTCTGCAGCTTAGTAACGCCTCATGCGTATTGCAGAGAAGGTATGGCATGTATCTCCCGGGGAGCCGTGGCAGCCGCAATCACTATCCTGAAAGCAATGTCGGCGGTTCAAGGTAATTGACAGAGCTCATATCATTGCGGCCTGCGCGGGGACAGTTTGCCAGACCTTCGCGCCGTATTGTGTGAGCTATGCGCGGGTCGCCACTCCTACCTCGCCGCCGTCTCAGCCCTCGGGGTGTGGGTGGTGGAACAGACGTGCAGCTCCGCAGCAGCGAGGGCAGGGAGCCCCGCTCAGTCACCAAGTCTCAGCGCTCCACTAGCCCGCCAGATAATCACGGGGGTCTGCACAATGACTGGCGCTCAGCTTAGTTGATCTCCGCCACTGGTCCTATGCGTTCCATTAGTGCCGCCATTTTCGCTCTCGTGAACCGCACATCGATTTGCCGCTAATGTCTGTTCTGCGCTGTGTTGTCCCGCCTCATTGCCTTACTTGGAGTAACTTTTGCTGCATCTGTAGGTGTGCCGGGTCAGCACCCTGCCTCGCGCCGCCTGGTCGCCTCTCCAGCGCCGAGTCGCCGATCATCATGAGCGGCCATTTTGATGTGCCGCCTCGCGATCTCCGTTTCCCGGGCTGGATCAGCCTTGGTTAGCCTCGTCGGCGTCTTCTTCAGGCAGATCAATATCGGCCGTGAGCTCCGATGCCCAATGCACCGCTGGTCACTTCATTTGGTGAGGATTACAGGGGTCAAAGGCCGCTAATCGCACGACCGTCCGGCGGAGCTGACACACTAGCCAGCCATTCCGCAGTGCGCCCTCTAGCGCCCCCTCCAACTGTGTGAACTTTGGCAGAGAGATATAGGGGATTTAAATGATGACGATTGGAGAGATGAGTCACAATTTCCAAGATAAGTTGCAATAAAGGCAAGCTTCCACCTCATTCAATTAAAAATTCCTCCATAGAATATACTATACCCGAGTTCTTCTGCACAAGCTAGGTATGGACGAAAATGTGGTCAGAAGGGCATCTTCCTCCACACACTATGTGAATGCCCTAAGCTTCAAATATATTGGGAAGGATGGTACAAAAACAAGAAGACGCCACTGGAGTGCATATCAATGCACAGGCACCCCTAGTAATATTGAGAAAATTGATGGACACGGATGCAATGTCCGACAAGCGAATACAGATTACCTGGATTTTATACTTGCAAAGAGAGAAATGGCCCACAAGTGGGGTCATAATATCCACCTGAGGCATCAAGACAGGATGTTGGGAATGGATGTGTGTGGCATAAATGAAAAAGTGATATACTAGGGGAGGGGATGTCTACTTTAAAAAAAAAAATGTTAAGTCCTTTCCCCCCTTTATTTTCTATGGGAGGGTGTTGCAGTTTCAGTAATTGGATGCTGAACTTAGTCCATGACTGATCTGGAGTACATGTACTGCTGTTTTAAATCCTTTATTTGTAAGCAGTAACTTTAGAAATGTCATTAGTGATTCAGGCGCAAAGGTTTTTTTTCTAACATTTTACATTCCACGACCCGCGGCAGGGTCGTGGACCAGGGTCAGCGGACTTGACAATTCTCGCCTCGGTGCCTACTCTAACCTGGTGTCCCACTCGGCAACCCTGGGCATTAGCTTGCCTAATCTCCACAACGGCCCCACCAACGCCGGGGATGCCTGGCTCCACCTTGGGGATTCCCAGTAGGGACCATCCCACAGGGAAAGCCAGGACGGGTTCCCCAGCGGTATACAGCGCCGGGACGCCCCTTTGCTGGGGCAGCTGTGCGCTTTACAAGTATACGACATTTAACATTTATGATGTTCTTTTTTTTTACTGCAGACAACCAAACAGTATAGTAATTATTTTACTTTTTATTTTTACTAAACAGTTACCTGTCGAAACAACACATTTGTAAAGCGAACTATCCAAAATAAATATGTTCAATGAAAAAATGATAACTAGTCAAATGTAATATGCTCACATGTTGTAATTTCGGGATTCTGATTTCATTTACAAGCCACTCAGCCATTGGTCTAAGGGTTTATAATGTCATCAAAGTTCCTTGATTACAATATTGTTCCGCATTACACCTTTAGTAGGCACTATTGTCTGTGTGGGTGATGACATGCTTGGGTAGCCTGTCGTCACTCACACAGAATGTAACAAATGGCTAAAGTGGGCTGACCAATTGCCTTTATATGCAGTGATTTGCAGAAAAAATGAGAATGACACTACAACAGACCAATACATGAAGATGGTGGACTGAAAGCCCTTGAATGTAAGTATGTTTATGTGAGCATTTAATTTTATAAGGATTTTTTTAATAAAATTAAATGGTCTTGGCTACTGCCAAGAAAATAGTTACAATGCCTTACCATTGCCAAATTGCCGACCATTATATATTACAATTCCCAGTGGGAACTCTAACAGAACTCTCAAGTTCCTAGGTCCATGCCCAGGTAACTCATGCTGTCATGTTTTTTTTATTTTTTTTAAATATACGTTCTGGGATTTTTCGTGCTCTGTGTCTCACTTTAATACTGGTACTACGTCTCCCAAAATGTCTGGACTGGAAACGTGAAAACGTTGACATCGATTGTGTGCCGCCAGATCATGCTCGGTACGAATGGGCTTGTCCTTCGTGAATCGTGCTCCAAATCATTTGAGACCCTCCTCTAGTTGGTATTTTCTGAATTCTGATCAACCTAACCTACTTACAGCTTTAAGTCAGAGACCCAGCTTCCGGTATTTGTACAACAGCGCCATCCCCTTTGACCTGCCTGAGGCTCTAATACGTCATCAATAAATAGAACGCTGCCGACTGTCAATCAAGCCGCGCGTGGCAGTGCCAGCCACTAAGTGCCCGGAGATGCATGACGTTGATGACAGCGCTGGAATGCTGAGAGCAGCATGGCAGCTCGAAAAACAGGCCGAGGCAGTGCCAGCAGGTTTACCCTTTTATAAATGCCTCTCCCTCCTCTCACTTTCTCCTGAGATTGGTTTTAATGTGAAAAGAAAGTGTGTTTCATTGTCGCGCGCACGCAGGGGGCAGCCATATCTGATTTCATTTCGCACGTCAGCATTGTCTGTCACACGCAGTACATATTATTGACAGTGCTTAGTTTCCTAGCAATATAAGCACACGGTCCTAAAGTTTGTCTTAGGAGTCCGAAGTCGGTGCTGAAAACCGCAGCGGTTGTCAAACACCAATGCAACCTAGTCTTGGTCCACCACATATCTCTTTATCCCACCACCTTATCTTGTCTCTATCTCACCATGACACGTTCGTCATCCTCACTTTCTACCTTTGTCATCGTTTCCCTATGTTTCTTGTCTTCCTTTTGATACTTTGCTCCATTCCTGTATCTTGCTCTGCGTCAAATTCTGATGAGGAAAAACATATTCCTTCTTTTTCCCGACCCCAAATTGGAAATACTTCCTCGATAATGTGGTTCGATGTCCCCTTTTGTTCGCAATATCACATTGAAACTGCTTTCTCTGTGACTTTGAAACTGGGTGTATGCTTGCAGTCTTTTTTTCTCAATATAGTGTCCCCCTCCACCTTCTAGAGACTTTTTACCTTCCCTCACATCCTTAAGTGCACCTACTGTAGTAAAGGAAACTGGATTTAGTGGCTCATGAGGTGAGAACCCACCATTCTCCATTTTGCACTCAGGGCCCGCTTTAGCGCTAATGGCGCCCGGTGCAACAATCATTTTTGGCACCCCCCCATACCCCATGGTCGCATCCTCAGATTCGCTCACTACCACTAGGCAAAAGTGCCCCTCATCTCTCCAATCATAAGTTATTGCTAAACACTGCGCCCCCCCTCCTGAGGTCGACGTCCACTCCGCAGGCCAACGCCCAGTGTGGCAGCACCAGTCGAACTGCCCTAAAGCCGGTCCTGTTTACCCCGATACTTTTTTGCCATTTTTTACTGATACTTGTTTCCGTTACAGCGCTGAGATGCCCCTGGGGGAGTTGTGCGCTATATTAAATATAAATAACATAAAATAGCATAGTCAGTTGGCCCTCTGACACCCAGGTCAGCATTCATATCCCTCTAGAATCTATTCAGCTGAGCCCACCTGTCCACAGCCTACCTGTGTGGCGCAATCGCAAATTCCTGCGAACATCGCATCAACTTCCCTTATCAATTCTATTATAATATAACTGTGACTAAAAAAACAGCCCTCCACCCTAAGGGCATGGAACAAAGTGCCTAGTACGACCAGGGGCCGTGTTATGGAAAGGGCGCTCTTCACCTATTTACGCCATGGCGCACCTTAAAGCAGGTACACTGGGTGCAAATAGGGAAAGTGCTCCCTATTACCTTGAATGCGCTGACCCCAGAGCAGCCGCCCATTCAAGTTAAAAATCGAGTGTCTTTGAAGCAAATGCTCCCTGTTTCACTGTGCATGCGGCAACCCACCAGCACTTTTAAGAGGGGAGAGAGATCCCCTTGCAGGCAGGTGCAGTGAGTGACTGCACCTGCCAGTAAGTGGATGTCAGGGGGGTCCATAGGACCCCCTTCTCCCCCTCCAGAGGGCTATCATCAGGGGAATCACTGTCAGTGTGCCTCATGGCAGCTCCTTTCCCTCTTTGCCTCTGCACCTGTGTCTATAGGGCGTAGAGGCAAAGTGATTCCCACATTTGCATGGGCCCACCCTACATGCAAATGAGGGAACACCCTCTGGTGAAAGCGCTGGCGCTATATGTGCACCAGCGGTATCTGTAATACAGAAAGGGCCGCACAAGCGCCTGCAACCGCTTCTGTAATACCAAAGTGCCCTGGGGTCACACAAAGCGGGT
This sequence comes from Lissotriton helveticus, assembly GCF_964261635.1. Lineage (NCBI taxonomy): Eukaryota > Metazoa > Chordata > Amphibia > Caudata > Salamandridae > Lissotriton > Lissotriton helveticus. Next base: position 205,560,063 of record NC_136071.1, read on the forward strand.
GCTAACGCCCATTGGGCCCCTTGTCAGTTCCGTACTACAGCCCCAGATATGTTGTATTTCACTGGGACTATTGTATTCAGTAGCAGGCCAATCTATCTGGGTCCCTGGTAAAATACAGCGCTATTGATTTTACTGTTAAGCCAATCCTGTGTCCACTTAAGTCTCTCTGGTCGGCAAACAAACATAAAAACTTAATATCTAATATAGTGTAACTGCTCTGGGCAGAGTTTTCCTACTATTTCAGGTATCCAAAGGCAGAGGATCGATGGAATTTCCCACCATCCTAAACCTTGGTTAGGGGATGCTCTGGGTCTGTGGCCTATAGGTGTGGCACTCATGTCCGAGAAAGGGCAGAGATATTAGTAAGATGCTATGTTATGTGTATTTGTAAAGTGCACACCCCAGGGAATCCTTGCACTGAGCAGGTGTGTGTACCTAACCCAGCCTATGGTAGGTTGGTCACCATGGTGTAAAAAAATGTGAGCCCCCCCTGCAAGATATGCTAAAGGGGGCCCTTATGCTCACATCAGTAGGGGCTGAGGGGGCTCCTTCCATTATGGGTAAGGCCATGGGCCTTCTGCACTGCGGGGGCTATGGGGACCTTTGTTACACTCCTGGTTGGCCAATTAAAAAGCCAGGAAAGGCTCGGATAAGGAGTTGGAGGCCATTCTACACTTTAGGAGCAATGTAAGAGAATACCCACCCTCCTGATCTGGTTCTTATCATGTGTGGGATGTGTGCGAGTAGGAGTCCTGTGGAGCGGAGGTGTCTGGGTGTTTGCAGGAAAGAGATAGATCTGTTTCGATAGGTGGGGCCTAAGTTGTGCAGTGCCTTAAATGTGTGTGTGTAAGAAGTTTGAAATGAGTGCATTTGTGTATCGAGAACCAGTGGAGCTCCATGAAGTGTGATGTCAGTTCTTTGTGGGAGGTTGAGGATGAGCCTGGCTGCTGAGTTCTGAATGGTTTGTAGTCTTCAAGTGAGTTGCTTGGTGATCCCACCATAGAGGGTGTTCCTGTGGTTCAGTTTCCTGGTGAAAAAGGCTATGAATGGCAGTTTTTCTAGTGTTACTTGGAAGCCATTTGAAGATCTTCCTCAGCATCTTGAGGATGTGGAAGCAGGATGCAGTGATGCCACTGACTTGTGCGATCATGCCCAGTCCAGTTTGCTGTCGATGATTATTCCAAGGTTCCTGGAGTGGGTGCAGGATGTGGGTGTGAGTCTGATTTCGGCTGGCCACCAGTTGGAGTCCACTGGTTAGTATTTTTACCAAAGATCACTACTTCTGTCTTGTCTGTGGTGGTCTTGAGAGAGTTGGCTTTCATCCAGTTAGCAACTTTGGTCATGCAGGCGGTAAACTTGTTTCTTATGTTGGGGGTCTTATCCAAGAGGGAGAGGTAATATGCATCTCAAAGCTCTGCCAAAGAACACGGAAAACAGAATGGCAATTAAGACAATGAGAAGGCATAGTAAATTGCATTCATTGTGATTAGACATTTCCCCTGTCCATTTCCTCTGTCTGTGGAAGACAGTGGAACCCTCACCAAGATGCCACTCTTGTGCACTGTGAAGTTTATTATGTGCATTCTCTTTCTCGCGTCAGATAGCATTGGATAGTTGATTGATTCTTTTCATCTTCAGCAACTATTGAAACCAGATGACACATCAAAGGCTTCCAAAAGAACCTCAACCTGTTCAGGCGACACGAAGAAGTGTCATCACTGATGACTTTTAGCTGTGCAGGAAATAGAAGCATATATTTCAGGCCATGCTGAAGGCGTTAATTGATCAAATCCTGTCCTCTTCTCTGCCTCTGTCCCATCTGGGTAAAGCAGTAGAGAATAAAAACTCCCCTTGGAGCCAAGAATACTACTCAATGGGTATATCCCATCAGTCAAACCACTGCACTCAACCACATCAACGAAGGTTCAACTATTAAAACACATACCACCAAGAAAGAAATTCCACATAAAGCTTTAATTAAAAATGAAACATCTCATCATATTTTCTTAATACATAAAAAGAGATATAGTTGTTACAGTTCTCAATTAAAAAAACAATCCTAATTTCAATCCCTCCCCCCACAATCAACAATAAGGCGCACTAAAATATACTTCATTTAAAAACATGTGAGTTACAAAATATACCCCTAACATCAAATGGGAGGACCCTAATGGAGAGTATACACAATTTTGTTACAGATTCAAGAATAAACATCAAGCCTGAGTCCTTGTGAAATTAATATTATTCATCGCAGTTTCTCCTTGTAATTAGATTCAGTCTCTAAATAATACACGCCACCTTCTTCAGGACAATACTATTTGAGTACAAATTATATTTAAAGAAACCCCAAATCGTATCAATAGTGGGGTCGTCGTCACTCTCCCCAGTTTCCCACTCGCGGCTCGAATGTCTCTCTAACCATCCAGTTCTAAAGTCGGTAGCTATGACCATTTCGCCACATCCTCTCCTATTTACTTAAATGTAAATGACTTATATGACAGATGTGCATGCATCAGATTGCTTATAGGATATGTTTTGGGTGCATCTTGGGACAATTTGTGCCCTTTGAGAAGTTGTAGTCATTGACAGATGGAGTGTTTTTAGTGCATCTTTGAGTCCTTTTTGTATTTTTTATGATTTAATATAGAAGTATTGGGGCATAAGTATGTACAAGCTAATTGTTAGTTTTCCAATCAGGAAATAATTATTTCATAAATCAAACCTATTTTCATCAGTTCCTGAGACCACAGCAAAAACGTATTACTTTACTCTAGAAGAACGATTCTTGCAGTAACCAGTATACATCAGGTTTTTTGCCAGAATTGGAAAAGATTAAAGCTTTGCTTGTGTCTTAGACGAAATCTAATGAAGGGTGATATAAGCACCTAAATATGATTGAACGTACACCCTGTGCTTTGTAAATTACAAAAACAAACGAGTACCATTTGAAAATCTGTAGTAAGAAACAATTTGCCTACTGAAAGTCCGCCTTTTGGTGTTTAAAGTGCAGATGTGCCCTGGAGTTCAACCAAGCCAGAATGAAAGAGAAGCTGAGCTGGGATTAATTTTGTAGCCTGCCCGCCTGCCATGGCATTAGAGTCACTTATTGCTTGGATTTCCGAGTGGCATTTCAAATGCCCCCGCTGCCAAACAGGCCAGCTGCCGACCCAGGGAAGGAGCGAGGCGGGGTGTGCAGAGCCCTGTCTGAACAGGAGAACTAGTCCTGGACAGCACAGCAGAGGCCAGGGTGTGTTATTACAGCATGGATGCCAAGGCCTGCTCAGATCACTGGCCTCGCCATCTGTTGGCGGGCATCTCCACTCTCAGCAAACTCAAAACAATCTTCAGAGAATCGCTGCTCTCGATGGACTGATTCACAAACTACATTTTGTAGTAAGTAAATTCGTTTTACAGTATTACTACTCATATGCTACAAAATACAATCTAGACACCTACAGCCAGATACTTCTGCCTTCAACTTTCCTATCGTTATCGTACAAAGAGCTCTGTCATGGTAACAGAGATCTTCCCAAGCATAGGTATACTTCCTTGTACTAAATGTGGGAGTGCAGGTGGGAGTACTGGGAAAATGTGGAATATTTACACCAAAATGGTTGGGGTTTATGGAAATTTAAGAGGGAGTTGGGCCTAGGTGCTAAAAGTAGCGGTGCGGGTGGTGGAGAGGGCGTGGAGGATTGTGGGAGGGGGAGCGCAGGAGGGGGAGCGCGCACCGGGGGTTAATAATAATAATAATAAAAAACACTTACCTGGAGCTGCCGACCACCTCCCGCGATGCGGCTCGTCCTTCCTGGTCCCAGCAAGTACTGGGGCCGCGTCACGGAGTCCCTGCAATCCCCGCACTGCTCTCATACTATGAGAGCAGAGTGGGGATTGGTCTGAGGGGGCTGAAAAGACGCTCCACTCAGACCAGGGAGTCTGTGGGGGTTTCTCCAGCTTGGCTGTTCAATGCAGCCGGCTGCAGAAACCTAAGTGTGCATGTGTGTTTTGTTCGGCCTAAGACGGCCTGCCAAACACATATGCGCTATTTAGGGAGTGCACATAGCACTCCTCCTCCCCATGCCTCGTCCCTCCCTGCACAAGCTGGCTCAGAGCCGGCAGATGAACAAGCTGGCTCAGAGCCGGCAGATGCAAAATAAAGCAATGACATTGTTTTATTTTTCAATTGCTGGCTCTGAGCCAGGCAGTGGGGCGACGCTCCTCTCCCATTGTGGAGGAGCCGCCGCTAATGAGAAATAAAGGTCCTTTCAAATTTTGTTTTTATCTTGTCACATTTGTCCTGCCTTCAAAGCCAAAAGGCAAATGTCTGGCAATATCTTCTGACAAATTGTTGCTCATTCTTTTAACAACAAAACTGGAGTGTGAAATGAGAGGCTGTAGGGTGTCAATTGTTTTCTAACACACAACAACATTGAAATCCTTGAATGAACTATGCACATATTTCAAAATATGTCCGCAATTATGAAAGCACAAGTGACACCAATTTTTTGTAATCCTACCATGTGATGGAAACAAAGATTTTAATAGGATCAAAATAAATCAAGGCTCTTTACTTGGTGATGTGCAAATGATAAATATTTACTGAAACCTGATTTCCACACATTATGGTTTTTGCGCTATGTAGTTTTATCAGTACATTAGCATGTCTTTGCCAATTTAGTGGCCATGTCAACAGAAAATGTGCTTTGTGTAAATAACAGTGGAGGGCTCCAAAATTCACCACTGGCTACATGCCGCACCCTTTAGACCTGCTGAATGGGCGTGGCTCATTTGCTATAATTGTTCTTTGTGTGACGTTTGGATTTTTATCACAATTCCTATGACTTCCCCGATACAACATTAATGGTAGCACCCGCGCTTTTAAAATTGTTCCTGCACCACTGAATTTAGGAGATCCATGCAAACACAAAACACACACCAATAAAAGAGTAAGACCATTGCAATTCCTAAAGTGCACTTATAAAGTTACTACAGCGCTAAAGTTCTCAAAGCAGTTTTGAATTTAATCCAGCCCAGCCTGTGCATAAATCAAGCACCACACTTGGCCATCTCTGGTACTGCAACACACTCCCATTGAAATCAATTAAGGCAGGGAAATAAAATAACACCACATGGGAAATAATGTTACAATAATTCCTTTATTTCAACATTTCAATCATTTATATACCTTAGCCCCTTCCATGCTGCCGTCGGCCAATACCCTATGTTGAAGCATGCAACAAAATGTGGGCGAGGACTTTGATCAATTATGAAAGGGACTCCTTGGCAAAACCTCTCAATGCAAAAGCATCTATGTCCTTGTTAAATGACATTGTTCGCTGTACTTTTATAATATTTTTGTAAACAATAATTAGCACTCAATATTTTTGTCAGATGATATTTAAGCCTTGAGATTCTGGTACCATACCCTGCTGAAATAAACAGAAGAGAGCAAGAAAAAGGCAGCATAGCAGGTCCGATCAGCAGAAGGCATCCAACACCCTGCAGGAACTTGCAGCACATATACTGCTGTGTGCTACTACCATATACACTATTGAAACTGCCAAATAAAGTATTTTCAGGGCTATTTGAGGAAATCAGTAATAGGATTAAAAGTGCCATGTACCAGACATAAGAAGGAAAACAGTGCATAAGATAAAATATAGTTTGGAAAGGGGGATTTTGTTCTACAAAAGAGATTATTATTGTACAACTGGTCAATGGTGCTTATCCAATCAGTCTCGGGAGGATGAAAGTGTGAATGTCCACGATGGGATTCAAATTCGAGACCAAGGTGTCAAACACAGCTCCTACCTGCTGATTCATTATTCTACTGAACCACTGGACAACAAGACTAAGTGCAATGAGTGAGCTTGAAAAGGGGTGAGTCTGGGTTGAAGCAGGTAGGGAGATTGGCAGAACGAGTGGGTCTGTGGATCCTTATATGGAAAGCAATATGTCAGGAACAAGGGCCCTATTTCACATAGGGCGCACCTTCCCTGTTTGCGTCACGGTGTACCAGGAGCAAACAGGGAAAGTGCCCCCTATTACATTGAAAGCGCTGCCCTCAGGGCAGCCACAAAGTCGTGCTGCCCCCAGGGCAGTGTATTTAGGTGAAAAACTGTGAGGCTTTGAAGCAGCTGCTCTGTGTTTCACTGTGCAGGCAGCAACCCGCCTGCACTTTTAAGCAAGAAATCCCTGTGCAGGCGGGAGCAGTGAGTGACTGCACCTGCCTGCAAGGGGATGTCTGGGGGTCCATAGAACCCCCTTACCCCCTTCCAGAGGGCTGCCATCAGGAGGCGCACTGACACTCCACCTTTTCAGTGCGCCTCCTAACAGCTTCTTTGCCTCTACACCGCGTCCATAATACAGAGCAGGCACAGAGGCAAAGGGATTTCCTCATGCCCCCATACCAATGATAGCACTGGCGCTATATGTGTTCCAGAACTGTCTGTATTACAGAAATTGCCATACAAGCATCGGCAGCCCTTTCTGTAATACCAAGGTGCCCCGGGCGCACAAACCAGGCGCCCATGCCCATTGCGCCCCGGGACACTTTCCATAATATCCTCCAGGTTGTCATTGATGATGCGAGAACAGAGTTACAGAAAACTCAGAATTAAAATGATAAGTTGACTAACGTAATGGAGTTAGGTAGAAGAGAAAAGTGTTTGGAAAGTAATGGAATTTGGAACAGGATAGGTAAGCACTAGGATATTATACATTTGCATAGTATATAAAACTGCAGAAATAAATGCATAAATGGACAAATGCTGCATATTAAAACAACAGGGCGGAAAAGAGAAGTACTAGATTGGATGCAGATTTAAAGAGGACAATCTTTCTCTTGAGTACCTTCCACTTATAGTGATTTCTGCATTTGTAGGATGACAAGCATTTGAGGCAAGATGTTTATTATAGAAATGCTTCCCCAAGATGAGGTTGGTTGCCCTAGGGGTTCTTGTGTGGGTAGAAAACAGTGTATGATATTGGGGCACCCCATATGTGCAATAGCTAACATGTTGAGCCAGTGCACCCACATCACAAACTAATGGGCTGGTATAAGCGTGGTCATAAGCTCTGTTATCGACACATGCCATACCCATAATCTTAAAGCCATAAGGGCCTGTTCACCCTGTCTTTTTCCTGGTGGGACACAGCACAGACAAAGCATCAGAAGACTCCACCCAGTCAGCGCAATATTGTCCTAACATCTCATTTACTGTCTGCAAGAGTCGCAATTAGGATGACCACCTCTTCATTAGTTGTATTCCATGTAAGGTGGCATGGCACCAGCCTTCAACGGGCAACACCAGTGACTATAAAGTATCAGTATTAGATAGTTCTGTTGTTATGACTACCCATCAGTATGGGTCTGGGGATGTGTGCATCCCGATTCTGTTATTAGGCAACCAGACAGAAGCTAATGATCAGCAGGCCGGGTTTTCATCATACTAAGAGTTAAGTTCTCCATCTGGTCACATCAAAATATGTATAGGAGCATGTTCCTGTGACATGGTCTGCCCCTGCTTCCTTATGGTCTATAAGTCTAACAGTAATAAGTACTACTTACAAATGTAACAGGCTATGTATATTTCCTTATAGGTATTATGTAAGGTTGTGGCTTCCTGATCTCACATTATTGTGCCTTCATGTAGCTATTTTTTATATAATGTGATGGGGCCTGGGTTATTCCTGGTCAGCCAGTCCTATTACATAGACACCTCCCGACGTGCAGTCAACATAGCTGTATTGACAGCTCAAAGTACACTTGCCATTTCATCTTCAGGTTGTACAATTAGCAGCTACTGCTTCAAATCAAGACACAGGTAACTTTGATGGCTGGTATCTCGTTGACCAGCCAATCCAATGAATTCCTTCTATTTGTCTAATTGCTTATTTGTGTGAGTATAATAGACTATAATCCTATGGTTCGCGCTATAGAAAGCTTTATAAATAAATAAATACAATGGTTTATCAATAGATCATGGCTATTGGAAAGATTCACAAAGGTAAACTTAGACTTTCGTGTAATGTTACTATTTTTTGGGTATTCACAAACTGCAAGTTTAATTCTACTAACAGTAATTTTGTGGCTGCGGAGACTCCACACATAAAACTATAGATCTGTCCAATATTTTTATAAACCTTACAGCAAGACAGTATTTCTGGATAAAGCCCTATACCTTAGCAGGAAGAAGAACACAAGAGATTTTTGGAGGTTGGTGAACAGCCTTAACCGGAGTTCAAATGTCATAAATAATTCAAACCTTACAGAAAATAGATGGACAAAGTTCATACATAATCACTTTGATCAATCTTGAGATGGACCTTCATTAATCCAGAATGAACCAAAAGGTCCTAGTGCATGGCCTTAGCTTCTCGGAAGACTAGGTCTGCAAATCAATCCAGTAGTGTAGACGTGGTGGAGCCCCTGGCCCAAACAGGATCCCCTAGGCACTATATAAAACCATCCCTAAGTTCTGGGCAAAAATGTCGACCCATGTGATGATCAGTACACTACAGCTATAAAGCACATCAGACTCATGGAAAGGTTCAATTACCAACCCAATATTCAAGGGGGGTGACCGAGCACAGTCAGAAAACTATCGCCTCATCACCCTCATGGATACTGATGGTAAACACTTCGCAGGTCTCCTACTAACAGAGCTAACCTGGGCAGAAGGGAAAAACATCATCCAACCAAATCAAACCGGGTGTATACAAGGTGGGGGAACGCCAAATAATATCCTGGCACTATCAATCATAATAGATCAATTGAAACTAATTACACAACAATGCCACCTCTGCTTTGTGGACTTCAAGGACGCATTTGATTGCGTCCAGCCTAATCTACTGTGGCAGAAACTGTCACAGTCAGGCATTCCATCGAGCCTTCTAAAAACGACTCAGAAGGTATATACAGGCACTTGGACAAGAGTAAGAATTGGGGACTGTACTTTTTCATCTAGAAAAATATATACCTCCCAGGGCATAAAACAAGGCTGTGTACTGGTGTCATACTTATTCAACTTGTTCTTGGCTGATTTGACCACAGCCCTTGATGAGATAAATGCCCATGCCCCAAAGCTAGGGGACCTCCACATCTCCAATCTTCTATATGCGGATGATGTGATTGTCTTAAGCCAAACAAAAGTTGGCTTACAACATCTGATTAATACGTTAGCCAACTTTACAAGAATAATGGCATGACAATAAATCACGAGAAAACAAAGGTTGTGGTAGTGAGTAGCAAGATTCACAGACAAAACCAATGATATCTACAACATCATCAGCTGGAATTGGCTAAAATCTACAGATATCTTAAGATTCTGTTCGACGACAAAGGTAGCTTCAACCAACACAGGCAGGAAATACAAAGGAAGGGCAGGCAGTGCATTAACACTTGCATTTCAAACATTAAGGAGATCCCAGAATTTCCCAACTTTCACGCCACTCCTGAAGGTAATAGCTGTGAAATTGGTCCCGAGTCTATCATATGGGAGCTAGGCCTTACGTGGCAAAGATGCAATGACTCTGAACGCAATTGTTGAAAAAACGTATAGGCTCCTCTTCTGTCTCCCCCTAATGCATCCCAGGCCCAGATTAGACTCGAGTTTGGTCAAATAAACCAAGAACTTGCCAGAAAGGAAGGCATATATTGAAAGCTGGAAAATAATAAAATCCACGCTGAACAACTCACTAAACAAAGCCATTGGCATGAAATACAAAAGAATACGAGTGCTCCAGTCGGTAACTACCTAAATACAGCCATTGATGACTTGGGAGTTCGAACACAATGGGACTCAACACTCTCGCAGGGGGCTGTCAAAAAAACGTATAAATGCGGTAATTAAAAAGATCTCCATGATCATTGAGAAAGAGTCTCTTTCCAACAGATCACATGCCTGTAGAGTTGCAAATTAATATTAAATCCTTAAACCGCAGCCATATTTGGACACCAGATGGTCCATGTGGTTAAAGAAGTCATTTATTAGCTACCGCTTTGGCTTTCTCCCGGGTCACACTCACATGCCCCGGCTTTGGAACAAAGAACTATGCATATAATCAGACTGTGTAATCCAGCTGAGAAGAATCTGGTCCGTCTGTCCGGGCCTCATGAGGGAAAGGAGGAACTTGTAGAGAGCGCTATGGTACAACAATGCATTCATTCTTGCAGAGAGGAAGTCATTGCATGTTTTAAATTGATGGACACAATCCTGAATTGTCTTTTTTCAAAATGTTTAATTTTCGCAGCACAAAAAACTAAAAGAGTGTGAACTTTCTAAATGATACAGCAATACCACGTGTATACATCCTTTCTGGTTCTAATGGTTTTATGTATATTCACTGAGAGAGCTATATATGTGATATTAATTTAAGGTATATTATGGCTTTTAATAATAACTTGTATAATAGATATATACTTACCTTATATCATGATGCACAACAGTGTGCCTATTTTGCCCACAGCCCTCTTTGCCATGCCCCTTTAGGAAGGAATGTTAATAATCAAAGTGTGTCAGTCCACTAAGGCCGTTTCAGAGCTCTGTTACTTCAATAAATAGCCATGCTGATGAATTTGCACAATTGCTCAGTGAACATTACCCTTTAATGAGATCTTAGCATTTTATTACTATATTAAGTATTCATTTAAAAGGAGCAAATTAGAAATAATCATGTAATGACCAGACTGTTTTGGAAATGGGGAACATGGCGAATTTGCACAATTGGATAATTAATTTGACCTTTTATGGGCACTTTAGCATTTTATTCCTACCCTAAGGCTTCTTTATTGATAATAAATGTGAAATTGTTATGCAAATGAGAAGACTGTTTTGAAAATGTTGTATTTATTGTTAATTCATTGTGTGATTGTATTAGCAGTGAAATAGGTTTAATTAACTTTGCACTTTACAATTAAACTTGAAAGCATCCTTTTATGTGCAGAGTTTTCTGCTCCAATAGTGGAATCTCCGTAGCCGTAAAATTACTATTAGAAAAATTGAACTCATAGTTTGTGAATACCAGAAAAATAGTAAACTTATATAACTTAAATACCATTGCGAATCAGGCCCTCAATCTTTTACGTACAGTGAATTGGAGCCACTCTCATGCTTCATCTCTTTCTGAGCTTTCCATTTGGTTGAAAACATTGAACATAATTTATGCATGAGATCCATTTGTAGTCCCATTACTTACAGGGTGATTGCTGCTGATTGTTCTGCATTGTTTCTATTTTCCTCCTTAGCCCATTCTTGTTTCATGCGTTAAAACTCAACATGATGTAAGACTTACCTTTAATTGCTACTAGATTTTTCAGAGGACTCCTATTGTAGGAGCCTCACATTCTCTATGAATTTAAACTAGTTGCTCTTTGCAGGGGTCTTGTGGCCACCAGCCTAGCACTTTAAATGCTGAGACCAATATGCGGGGCGGAGTGTGAAGCAATTAGTTCAATTTTAGTTCTCCCAGCAGGTGCCTCTTCAACCGGTGCCTGGAAAGGGTACAAGATACTTTGTTCTTGCAAGAACTAGCGACTCGGGCCAGCATTGGCTCGTACCCACGTGCTAACCCAATACCCTCTCGGAGCCGCAGAAATTCAGTCAGCTCTCTCACTTACTCGAACACACCATTACTTCAAACACTATACTCTTCCCAGAAGTACAGAGATAGAATGATCCTGTGAAGAAGAACCAGAGAGCAGAAAGGAGATTTGTAGCTTGGGATAAACTTAGCTTGTCTTCGCCTTTCATGGTCTGCAGTGTAACTAACAGATCCCATTTTATGTGAATACTTAACTCTGTACTCACAACAGCATTACCAACTAAGAATCACACACAACAGCCAACATCACTTGTTACAGAGAAGAGCACACATACAAACAGCACATAAGAGTTATATCTTATAGTTATGCATTAAATTGTTCACAAAAGCATGACTTTCTTGACACAACACACACACACACATCTACAGCAGAACACATTAGACATAACCTCTAACATCAGTAATTAATTTGGGAAAAAAGTGCCAGGGCCCAAATATTTTTCTTAAGCGTCCGCCCTCAGTATAGCCGAATGCTGGGTTGTCTGAATACCAAGGCTGCATAGACTTTATTCCACCTCATGGATCATTCCTTCACCACAGTATACTTCCTGTCTTTTTGTGTCTCACTCTTGCAGGCTCTTTTTCATCTTTGCTTCTTCCTTTGTCACAGTCTTCTTATCTTTCTCTCTCTCCTTCTTTCTCTTTTATTTGTCTTTCTCTATCTTGCTCTGGTTAGAAATCTAATGATGAAAAATAAGTTCCACACTCCAAAAAAGCCAACCACCTGCATTCGCCAGCAGATGTATAGCTTTGCTAACTTCTACCCAACGCCTTCGAGGTAGGCTGGTAGTTGGATATCAGGATTCCCCATAAGTTATCTCTACTCGGCACCAAACGCCAGGCAAGGTACATGTCAATTAAGTCAGACAGCACCCAGTGGATTTCCTAACACCAAGGACTGCACCCATCAAACCTTTCACATCAATAACATATCAATGATAAAGCTGCACATTGTGGAAATAGTAAAAGAACCACAAATACAGTAGTGATGATGAAGCTTCACAAGTCATTAATACGGGACTGGGATAGAATACTTGAAACAAAGGTTTAAGGTACTCTCCCTCTGTTAGCAATGCAAGCCATACTAATGCCAGAATGCATTCTCTACAATTGACTCTAACATAACATGTTGGATGCATCCAGTCACTAGTACAATGGCAGGCGCAGGAATGCAAGTAATAAAAAATTAGTAAACTTGGGGCCAGATGTAGGTAGGCATTTACCGGTCGCCGTTACCGACCGGTAAATGCAATTTGAGATGTAGGGCCCTGTATTTTACAGACTCGGTAAATTTACCGATAGGTAAATTTACCGATTATGTAAAATACCGAGTCGGTATTTTTACGGAATAGGGAAAATTGATATGTAGGTGGGACTCTTCTGAGTCCCACTAGCATAAAAAAATCGGTATTTTACCATCAAATACTATTTGATGGTAAAATACCGATTCTGGTGTGCTTGCACATGTGTGCATGCACACCTATGCCATATGACAGGCAGACCTGCCCTTAGGGCAGGTATGCCTGCCACATGGCACCCGAGCCTCTTTTGGGGGTGCCAGAGGGTGTCAAAGTGACACCCCCTGCACCCTTGTGTCAATCGGTATTTACCGATGCGGTAAATACCGACCGGTAAATGCCCAATCATTCCTATGGGCTTCAAAGTCCATAGGAATGCATGGGCATTTACCGGTCGGTATTTACCGCATCGGTAAATACCGATTGTTTCCGAATCGGTAAATGCACATCTGTATTTACCTACATCTCGGTACTTTTATTTTACCACTTCTTAAATACCGAGTCGGTATGATGCGGTATTTAAGAGGTGGTAAAATAAAATTTACCTACATCTGGCCCTTGGTGTTTCCAATTACCTTATGAAGTCTGTTACTCAACTCAATAGTATTTATTTTCGAAACTTTTGAAGGAAGAAATTATGAATGAGCTATGGTGCCATACAAAACCGCAACCTGGCATATATGTTCATTAATCCATTGGGATTTTTTATTTACTATCAGTCATTTTATTTTCATTTCATTTAAATGAAAACTGTAATTCTCTAATGCATGTACACATCATTTTGTCTTGGACTAGTATGTCAAAAAAATCATACCCTATACATCTGGAATAAACCTACTGATCTTGAACACTTGGAAATGACTATAGGATATAATGGGATTTATAATTCTGCAGACGGGATATCCGTCACTGGTATGACGGAGTAACCCATCTGCCAAGGTCGTAATCCGGCCCTTTGTTTTCCAATGCAACAAATGCCAGTGGCGATGGAAGAATGTTCTGACTAGGGTGAGAGCAGGGGCTTCAGCTCACTAAAATTATGGGGATTTCATCTTGCTCGACCACTCTGCGGCATTCAACGAAGTGTCCCACAGCATACTTATTAGAAGATTCCATGCGATCAGCATCCAAGGACCCGCATTGAAATGGATCTGCTCCTTCCTCACAGTAAGAATCCAAAAAGTCAGACTGCCCTCCTTCACATCAGATTCCAAGAATCTATTCTGCGGAGGCCCTCAGAGATTATCCCTCAGCCCTACCTTTTTAAACGTGTACATGACACCTCTCGCTAACATCAACCAAGGCATAAACATCATCCAACTCATCCTCTCCCTGATGGACAATACTAACACCATCAGCACCAACTTCACCAACTGCATGACCATGCTAACAGAATGGATGAGAAATAATTGCCTGAAACTTAACCCTGACAAGACAAAAGTGCCAGTCTTCGGAAACATGACCTTTCCATGGGACTCACCTGGTGGCCAACCGAGATAGGACCAACACAAACTGATCACACCAGAAGCCTGGGGATCACACAGGACAACAAATTCAACATGACTGCACATGCAATCCAATGAGCATGGTCTTCGTCCACATCCTACACATGCTTTGAAAGATCTTCAAATGACTGCCACAGAACACCAAACGAACCATCACACAAGCACCCATCACTAGCAGATCTGACTACAGATCTACGTCCGAATCTCCAAGAAACTCACACAGAGACTCCAGACCTTCCAGAACACTGTCACCGCAATACTCATCCTCCACCTCCCACGCAGCACCCACATCTCATCTCGGAGTGCTCCACTGGCTCCCCATTCACAAACGCAGCCTGTTCAAACTCCTTATGCACACATACAAAGCATTGACAACACCAGATCCACACACCTGAAGAGTCAAATACACCTACACCAGCCAGCCAGAAACCTATTCTCAGCCTCACTCTCACTCAACCCCCACACACAAAAGCACAGCAGGAAGATGCACGTTCTTCTACATCACACCTAAAACTTAGAAGGAACTCTGTCAGCACATCAGAGCCTCCTCCTTACTTCCTGAGTTCTGCAAGAAATTGAAGACCTGAAATTTTTAATTACCTTACGGGAACCTCTCGCTTTACTCCTGCTCTAGTACCTCATGCAGGATTAGTGCACTCTACAAATCAACTTAACATAAAACAAAACAGCAAAACATACCAAGCACTGAGCAGTGGTTTGTTCAAAGTTGTTTTATGGGATCACATTAATTTCCATTGCCATTTCACTGCACTTGCACAAACGGCAAAACCTGTGAAAAGAAAGCTGATCCAAAGGCCCCGTTATTTTCCATTATCTTTCTGAATTGTCCCTAGGTCTGGTGTGCTGCAGCACCTGCACACCCTTGGTTCCAATGCCCTTGACATGTTTATAACCTTCTTTTCTATGTGTAGACATCAATAGAAAGTGAACAGGAGATCAGACCGTTGTTGAACCCTAGAGAAGTGATTCAGACATTCCCCCCACCAAAATGCACCAGAAAATAAAAGCCACATAGCACGTTGTCAAGGTTTCCTTGCTCTTTATTTGTCTTGTTCCAGCCACAACCTCAACATTTTAATTGGTCGATATCACTACACGCCTTCCAAATAAAGTTGTTAAGACGTGACAGTGTTTGAGCAGAATACCCGTACACTGAGATTTAGCAACAGTCCCGGTAACAGGAGTTCACTTCCGGGCATTGAACCAATGCCGGAGACCGTATAAAAACGTACAAATATGTGCCGACTGTGGGTGAAGTGCCTGTCGGGGGGAATTGGAGAAAATCTGTCCATGACGAACCGCTGCTCTGGATGAGTTTATGACCTCACGAGGGCCTGGAACTCTGAGGAGAGAAAAAGAAAAGACAGAACTGTTAACATGGGTGGTCGGAGAAGAGAGATAGGAGGTAAGGTGAGGAGGGTGGGTATATATCTTAATGATTATATGCATAATGCCAACGCACAGTCATGTGAAAGATTAAGGATACAATAATGAAGGAAAGGCTAAAATATATGTTGTTCAGTAATGAGGGTAAAAGTGTTCAGAGTCCTCTTCCTGTCGATTCTAATCCCTTCAGCATTAGACAGGTGATCACTCCAACAGGGTTTGGCCCCAATTTGTAAACGGTCAGGATAAGGTAAGGGTGTTTGAAATAATGAGTCGCGGTGGTATCCATTTTTGGGTAACTTTCATTATTTTATTAGAAGGTAGATGGTTTAGTATGCAATGTGGTTAAAGAACAGCCAATACGTGTTTCACCCCTTCGGGCTGATAAGCTTAGGGCTTACTCAGGGCTTTGAAGCAAACAGATTAGTCTCTTCACGTCCTCAGTCAGTATTAAGTTATATTTCTGTAAGCATCTCATTGTTCTGGTTGAATCCCCCCTTCGAGTGTCGTCGCCGAATGGAAGTTACCCACAAACTGATACGACCTTGACTCATTATTTCATGGAAAAAACTCCTACCTTATCCTAAAATATATCTTGTTTTCTGAGACTTGAATTGTGTATTTACACTATACCCCACATTTATACTTAGGCGTATTAGTATGTACTTAACCTGTTAATTTTATGCTACTCAACAACTCAAGAAAAACTATAATAACAAAAAGGAATGGCTAAAACTGGGAGAAGGAGGGACACTTCTAAAGGAATGTTGCTTGTTATTGAAAGCCCATGAAAGTGCACATCTCAAAATATTAAGCACAGGAATACTGTGGTATCATAATATCGTGGACAAACTATGCAAAGGTAAGTACATATAGAGGAACTATCGATTTACTATTCTTAACTCTACATACTATGAATCTACATAGTTTGAATATATATATATATATATATATATATATATATATATATATATATATATTGCTCCCAATTTCTCTTCCTACTCGAAGAAAAAGACACAGGATACCTCGAATTATTATATGCCTTCACTCTCGCCCCAGTGGGCCAACAAATGTTGTTAGTTCAAATACAGCCCCAGTGGGCAATTGAAAACATGATTGTGGCAGCATTTCTGTGTGCTGTACAACATTTGTTGTTCCACTGGGGCGAGAGTGAAGGCATATAATAATTCGATATTATTTTTGATAAACTCACTTGTTTGATATGACACGTAATCAGATGGTATCTATTAGTGTGCTCTTCCAACACTTGTTAGATTATATGAATTTACATTGTTATTGTAAGACCCACCGTGTATTGAATGATTTTGTTAATGTTTATTATTCACCATTCTAAGATGGCGGCTATGATTATTACATCATGTGAAACCCAGTCCTATTTTCATGACTATGAATTTACATGTAAATAGCACCATCACCAGAGTAGCTTTACCGTGACCAAGCCGTAACTGGCGAAACACTGCAATTTAACTTAAACATTAAACCCAAGTGTACAGAGATCTGTCTGTTTGTATCAATAGATGCTCTGCGATTGTGTATGTCCGCCTGTCGTCACAAGTCATCTTTCTATGTGGCCCACCATATATGATGACATGTTTGAGATTGGAAAGTTAGAAGTCATCATGGTTCAAGTCAAGGCAAAGTCGATTATGATTCTGGCATGAGCATCATGTGCCAACATTGGCTAATGTCTGGCAGGAAAAAAATAATTCTTTGGGCAGAGAGGGGGAGGAAAAAGATTGCAAACAAGAGTATTTTACCATCAACTCCGATCTTGCCATCACCATCAGAATCACCAGCGCAAAGGAAAGCCTTGGTCTCAGCATCGCTCAGAACTCGGGCGGAGGAGCAGAAGTTCTGCAGGAAGAGCCTGGGAGAAAGAATGCACAGTCACCTGAACTAGTAATTCATAGAGCACACTATAAAAAGTCACTAGCGTCTAGGCGCTAGAGAGGCATATGTGTATTTTACCCTCTTTAATTGGTGCCCTGGTTGGCTTAAAGTGAATGATTCAGTTAACTATTGCATATGGGTTTCTATAAATGTGCTCCTACTATCAATCGTAGTTGGAGTCAGTAATGATTCTCTGATTCACGTGCTATAGAGCGATAGGTGCATCAGGGTCGCCAAACTAGTGAGCTTTGATACCATGGGTGAAACCTGTGTTTTTAATTTGACATTCTATCTTAACCCCTTCTTCCACTCCCTTGGGCTCAGATTGGGAGTTTTACAAATGCGATAGGCAATACATTGCATTTTGTTCCTAGCCAAAAAAAGCCTGAAAGGGACAAGCTGTCACCTCTCTTAACCAGGGCCGGACTGGGAACCAAAACCGGCCCTGGCAAAGTGCTCGGCCGCCCCCCCAGGCCCAAAACCAGCTCCCACCCTTGCGGCGCACCGGGGGATTGCCCGGTGCCCGCAACGGGCAGTCCGGGCCTGCTCTTAACTATTGCCTTCTATATTTTTTAGGTAAGACATTTACTCCCAAAAGTTGAAGCTTGAAAGCAATTGAACTTCCCAAAAATGGCATGCACTGCATGTTTAGATCTGGCGTTAGGCAAGATCCTTTGATTTTACTAAGATTATATGTTTAATTTTCTTTTAGTGGCTTTCAGCCAGACCTCTTCTTCAATTCTTCCGCACACTTCAGCAAACACCTTGGTGCAATGTGTCAGCCCATTTCAGCCTTTAGTTAACCTCACTGTTAGTGATGACATTCTGTCCTTTCTCACAGATCACAGACACACACAAAGTAGTTTCGGGGGACTACTATGGTAATATGTGCTTTTTGAGATAAATACAAATATTTTTGATTTTAGTCAAAGTTGTTTTTAGATTGACGAGGTCCAGACAGGTCCCCCAAGAATAAAGTTTAGCAAAGACCATGACAAAACAAAACATACATTCACAACGCCAAAAGGCTGGCAAGTGCAGGCCAGACCTTATGGCTTTGCCAATGCTTGTTTTAGATATTGAATGTTATACTTATTTATTCCAAAATGATAATTTAAACGATAGATATATCATCGCTGTTCATCCTCCCATCCAGTGCTTCATTTAAAAAAATAATAAATGCCGGTGCCCAAATGTTTTATCCAAAACCTGCTGCTAACGCTGTTGAATGTTGGAGTTGCCAAATACCAAGGCTGTCTAGTCTTTGTTCCACCTCATACCTGTTTTTATTCACCACCATATACTCCTTTCCTTCTATCTCACTCTTGCAGGTTCTCTTTCATACCTGTGATCTCCCTATATCACTGTTAATTAGTCATTCTCTGGCTCTTTCTTTCCCCCCTTTTGTGCCTTTTGAATTCTTGTTTGCGGCCAAAATCTAATGACAGAAAAATAAGCCCGTCACCAAAAAAGAGTGCTGGTAGGTCCCAACTGGAACCATCAGTTTAAATTAATCACTGCTCAACCCCTATCATTTGTTTCATCTACACATACCAGTTCTACCCCAAAATGCATGTCTGACTATTTGTCTACTCTAGACCTTTGACAATAAGCAATCCTATCCTGTCAAATATCTTTAAGTGCTAAAGACGCCATCAGGACAACTAGGTACTCATGCAGAACTGAACCAAGAGAATTACACAAAAATGAATGTGTCTTCTGTGGCTATGTTCATTGTTTCAGACATTGACAATGATGTCTGATAGTTATGCCTGATTGTTCTGGCTCCACCCTGAAATGTAAACATTTGAAATAAGAGACCGGTCTTAACTCACTTGAGTTCATCCTCCTCAACGAATCCACTCTTGTCCTGGTCAAGGATTTCAAAGACCTTCTTGACCTGTTCAGGGGTCTTGCCGCTCAAGCCAACCTTGCAGAAGAAGGATTTGTAGTTAAAGGACTCAGCAGCTTAAAAAAACAGAGAAAAGCCTTGTTACTGTCAGCCTTTTCTTCACATTTCCACATCCCCATCACCGCTCCTACACACCGGCAGAATCCAGGACCAGGGAGATAGAGGGATTGTTCTCAAAGTATTTGATTTTACATTAGACTTTTTTTTTGTATATCATTCAGGCAAAAATGGTCCAATATAAGGTCCCAAAAGGAAGGCCGAAATCTTATAATGATACAGACTATTTTTGTAGCAATTACAATACTTACTATTTGTTGTAGTATTTCATTACTGAAAATAAATTGGACCTGTCTCAAAATGAAAACTAGCCCAACTTCATCAAAGGTAACTGTCTATTTCCATGCCGTTTTGTAAGCAGCACTATACTTGAAAAAACATTAGTACGAACATGTAAGGTACTGTTAGCTAAAAAGCCAGGGCCAGATAAAGGTGCTGTTCATGATATGGGTTGAATTGATGACAGTCAAAACTTGTTTTTCATTGAAGCAAAATAGCCTGCCTCCTGGTTAGGCGTGAGTAGCTATCACAGGGTCTAATTACGTGTTGCATTGTACAAGAGGCAAGGGAATACTTGGTACAGAATTTATGTTTCCTACCAGTATTCCCACTCTTGTACAGTGCAATTACAAGTTTTCAGGCTTAAAAGGTTCTAGGATTATGGGGCTATAATTGTCTGCATCTTCCATATCCGGGTTCTGTTTCCACACATACATTCCACTGCTTTCAGATGGTTGAACTGGGAATCAGAATCTCAAGTGAACATACTGGCTGCACCCAGTGAACTTGTACCTATGTTGAACTGCCCAGACATGACATTAGACAATCTAGTATCTCTGTTGATGCCCAAAATGACACCTGAAAAGTTATACATGTACACAACTGCCAAGTGGCCCCCTGGCATGAGTAGCAACTTCGGTGAACCCAGATTTACTGGTCATGGTAGGATTTGTAGGCTCACACTTATAATGGGATGATGAAGTGGCAGTCCTAGAATGCTCAGTCCTGATAGTATGTAAGGCAAGGACAGTCAGAATATAGCCCACATCCCTGCTATGTATTTAGCTTGGTCAATAGCAACGTATTTCAGTTCAATCAGATGCAAAACATGGGTTTAATGACATTGGACTAACAATGTCAAGCTGTAAATCATTAGGAAATTCTTCGAGTTAAGTAAAACTTCCAGCTGAAACCAACAGATGCCATTAATTTATTTCAGGTTGCAATTCATAGCAGGAACCATACCCTATCTTTTTCGCTGCTGGTGATGTCCTCAAGATGAATTTCCTGTTTTTTCCAATAAACACAAAGGAAGCGCCACCCTCTTGTCCCCTTCCCAAAGATAACAAAGATTCACCTCTACCCCATTTACAGGCCCCTTCCTTCTCCAGGGTCTTACTTGCCTAGATGGAAACCCCTTCATCCCTTTTCCCCTCTCCCATTTTCAGATTTTCTCTGGGGAAGTGGTGAACATATGTTTGTATGGTTGGGCATTAGTTGTGTTTTGATTCCAGGTCGCAGACGTCCGCATTTCTGCCAATTGAAAATCAAATTTCCAGTGATACTCAATGTCAGGCAACTTGTCACTGTCCTTTCCCTGCACTGATTTTTTTCAGTGCAAATAGTTCAGAGGAGAATGGAGGGATGGGGAATGTTGGTGATGAAGTCACTGCATACCCAAATCCTAATATGCTATCACATGGGTGCAATGACCGCCATTTGGAAGTGGTACAAAATGTTTGTTAAATCAGTTTTCCCCTCTGGAAAACACTAAATGTATCATTCAAAATGCAAAACACTCAAGGTAACAGAGAAAAAAATCCAATTGTATTTTATGAAATGCATGTATCTAGAGATTTATCAATTTTTTTTACCCTACTTGTGTGCCCTATTTTCTCTAGCCTCTTTTTGTGTGCCCTAATGAGAAAGTACACAATTTCACATGACGGTTTCCAAAATTACCTTTTACACTGCACAGTGCAGCTTCAATGTCTTTGGCGGACAGAATATCGGTGATAGACATGGTTGAGCTGAAAGAAAGAAAAAAAACACCAACTCACTCTTAAAAGAACGTCCTTGCACTGTCCTCTGGCAAGCTCTGTGATGACTACTTAAGATGTCTGTGTGGTAGTAACAAGAGTAAGCATGGCCCAGTGCACGGTGCCAAAGACTTGATGTGATGGGGCAGAGTCACTGAGCAGGTGCCAGTCCTAATAAATGCAGCAGGATAGACAGGCGACTTGAAGAAGCTCAGTGCCCCGTGGGACAGCCTCCACCACCAGAGATTACTGGACAAGGTAATGAATATTCGTGGACGGGTTGCATTTGCAAGGGCCTTGAATCGTTTTCATACACAATTACAAGCCGGTGGACAAGTGTACAGAGTAAAGATTAAGGCACATTCTTCCGTTGTTTTATTTTAAGTTAATGTGTCGAGCTACAAGTGCATATTTTATATTTGAAGTTATGCACTGTATTTACAATATAATTTACTTGAATTTCATTAAAAGTATGCCTTAAAATGTAACTTCTGTTTCTTGCGCAGTGAAACATTTTGTGCTCATGGTGTATCATGCATGGTTTACTCTCCTAAAACATGTGTGCTATGCATTGCCTACATACAATTTAGTTTAATCATGCTTTCAAGCTCGATACAGAAAAATACCAACTGAATTGCGTATATTTAATCATAGACCGTATGTAACAAATAAATACTTCTCGTGTATTTAACTTTGAAAAGTTTTGGTATTGGTTAATGGATGCTCTTTGTAATCAGTACTGTGTTATTTACAAATTAGAAATTAAATTCAACAGCAGATTAACCGTTTCCTATGTTGTTTAGCTGAATAATTCTTGGATCTAATGTATGCATCATAAATATTTAGAAGTATATTTGTGGATTGCATGTATTAGCATACCCACAACATGTTGCATATGAAGCAGAGAGGGTAAACCCCCTAATGCACACTCTCTCTGTAGTACATAATTACATATTGTACATTTTAGCTTACTTGCTTTGTTGTGTAGAATGCAGGGTTTATTGTATAGTTTGAACGTGAATGTTCTTTATATTCATGTTGTATAATATATATCTATATATATGCGCAGAATTATATTTTTTCATAACTTAATACTATTAATTCATGCATATACTATTAATATAAATGGTGGCACAATTTCAAAACCTGTATGTAAACTTACAGGTACATATTTTATTGTTTACTAAATACTTCTTGCATTTTAAACCTTTTACATAGGTAAGCTAAAACGCTACTGGTTTTATAAACTGATTATTGAATTCAAGGATGTGTGCCACCATTAAACAAACTGAAGGTGATGACAGTCTTTTTAATTATAACAGGAACCGGTGAATGTATTTTTTTAGGTGCCCTGGGTTGTAAATCTTAATGTTTTCGCTAAGTTCAAGTAAGTGCATATTACACACGTACTCTATACGTAACATAAAAATGTTATTGTCATCAATCATTTGATATTCTTAGTATAGGGGTACATATTGTATCCGTAAACCTAAAACACTGTTTGCAGCACATGGCATCCCTACTTTGTAGCCCATCTGAATTTTGTTTAGATTGGAAATACATGCTCTGTGTTTGTATGTGTGTGTGTGGGTGTTTGCATGTGTATACTAACATCACTACATTGCTTATATCAATGTCTACTATATAGTTCTCATGTTTTAAATAAGAAGCCATCATTTAGCATAATTTAAATACAGATACCTAATTCAATGTTAATTCGAATAGATGCTTCAAAAAATGTGTTGCAGCTCAAGTGGTAGAATGGCTGGGCCACCTCAGCTCAGAGTGATCGCTGCACCTTACCTTTGGTATCTTCTGGACTGGACGAAGAGATGATCTGACTGGCAGTGGAGCGGGTGCTGTGTGCCACCCTGGTTCCGCTGATGCCTTTATATACCTTAGCTCTCAACCATATACAGATCTGATGGCAGCGTCACAGCCTGGGAATGGTGTCAGATGAGCCTGCCTTACTAATCATCTCGCACTATTTTTATCTCAAGAGAATACATATGATATTTTCAAACGAAATTAGATAAGTGATCAGATCTAAGTAAGAAAATATTTTAGTATTATATTTCTTCTACATTAAGTTGAAGTTAATAGTCTAGGCTTAGAACAAATTGACCCCAATAATTGTAAAAAGATAACATTGAAGGGGGCATCGGAAGCATCTTGGTTGGAAGCACTGGCTAAACATTTTATGCAGGAGAAAGGCATGTGGAGTAGCATATTAGGTTGTATCAAGCTGCCAGTGAATTATATGACATCACAGGGAATATAGACGCAGCACGAAATTCAGAAGCAACTTCATGCAGCTTTATATTGTCGAATTAAATGTATTTTATACTTTCTTATACAAGAACTCCAAAGACCCTGTCGTTTCTTTGGCGTCATTTTTTTCTCGCTAATGAAAGTGCTTTTCTCTTTCCGCTACCAGTGGACAGTGAACAGTCCTTCAAATGCATTATTAAAAAAAACAAAAAAAACAACAGGAAGACAAAATGGACCACTAAATTTAAATCTGAAAGCTGTTCCTCGTCCTACTGCCTCATCATGTCTCCTGTCACCGGAGCAGTTTAAGAACAGCTGCTTTTACATGTACTGCTGGCTTCCTTACACGTCTTCCCTTCAGTTTTTAAAACAACTTTCAATGGATGCATTCGCTTACATTTTATCTGCTAAGCAGTATCAGCCTAAAAGATGCAGCGAGGAGGGTATTGGTATTTCATTGAAGTACCACTACTCGATAATAGTGCTTTTCTGATGTCATAACTGTGGTACCAGTGCAGTTGTTATGTCAGGACTGTTCTCAGTTATTATTGGCTGAAAGAACACCAGGATATATCACTAGTTCCAGAATCGTGCAGCAATAAGTCAGATGACTTGTGCAGACTCTATGTAGGTTAGTTAGACCTTCAATTGTGGTCTACACTTGTGAAGACAACACAAAGCAGTGCAATGCCACAGTAAATTAGAAAGTAATGCAATACCACTGTAAATTGCAAAGCAGTACATTACAGAGTAATGTAATACCACAGTACATTACAAAGGCATGCTGCACTACAGTATAACTACAAGCAATACAATGCCACGGTAAATTAGAAGTTGAATACCACAGTGAAATACAAAGCCATGCAACACCACGATAAACAACAAAGTAATGCAATACCACAGTAAATTACAAAGTAATGCAATTCCACAGTACATTGCAAAGTAATGCAATACCACAGTAAACACTATGAAACAACTCCCTCGTGACCTCCTAATTTTTCTGGATTTACCTCCAATTACATGGGCATAACCATACTACAATAACACATTTGTTTTACTTTTTCATTTTTCATTTTTTTATTGAAATTATTTTTTCTTTTAGAACACTTCTTTTCATATCATTATTTTCCATTTTAAAAAAAATTTCACCGCAAAATACAATGTTATTTCACACTTAGTCATAATACAAAATTCATTGTTCCTATACTAATACACATATCAATACACATATCACCAGGTAGAGAACTAAACCAAACACAACACTCTTTCTCATTCATACACAATCACAACCTCGTATATTTGGGCACGTTAACACTTTTATTGATGTTTTATCTATTGCCCAATATATAACGACTGTAGTCAGTGGGATTGGACAGACTACAGTCGTTATATATTGGGCAATAGATAAAACATCAATAAAAGTGTTAACGTGCCCAGATATACGAGGTTGTGATTGTGTATGAGTGAGAAAGAGTGTTGTGTTTGGTTTAGTTCTCTACCTGGTGATATGTGTATTTATATGTGTATTAGTATAGGAACAATTAATTTTGTATTATGACTTATTGATGATAACAATGTAATTTGTGGTGAGCATTTTTTTTTAGACGGAAAATAATGATATGAAAAGAAGTGTTCTAAAAGAAAAAATAATTTCACTGAAAAAGTAAAACAAATGAGTTATTGAGGTATGGTTATGCCCATGTAATTTGATGTAAATCCAGAAAAAATAGGAGGTCACGAGGGAGTTGTTTCATAGTGTTTGCTTTTCTTTCCCCTCTTCTTCCTGACCCAAAAGTGATTGTTCTAGAGGGAGTCCCATAAACTTCACTTGGCATGCAATACCACAGTAAAATACAACACAATACAGTGCTATAATGTACAAGGAATGTAATACCATAGTAAATTACAAAGCGGTGCACTGTCACAGTAAATTACAAAGTGATGCAATACCACAGTAAATTACAAAGCCATGCAGCACTACAGTATAAATACAAGTAATACAATACAACAGTAAATTACAAAGCCATGCAGCACTACAGTATAAATACAAGTAATACAATACCACAGTAAACTACAAGTTCTATACCACAGTAAATTACAAAGCAGTGCAGCGCCACAGTAAAATACAAAGTAATGCAATGCCGCAGTAAAATATAGAGTAATGCAATACAACAGTAAATTGTAAAGTAATGCATTACCACAATAAATTACAAAGTAATGCAATACCACGGTAAATTACAAAGTAATGCAATACCACAGTAAATTACAAAGTAATGCAATATTGAGGCAACAATAATATGGCTAATATGTGACGTTGCCTTGAGAAGCAGATATGGAATTCCTTTTTCACCCAAGATGCCTATGTCTTGCAGATTTCTTGCCCTCCATATCCTAAAAATGTTAATGAGCCTGCCTTATGGGCGTGGCCTTTCAATTAATTTGTTCAGCAAGATTGATACACGTGTAGACCGCCAGGCTACAAGAAAATATAAAAATAGCATGCTGGTAATAGACAGAGAGTGCCCAGCAGGGAGGGACGAGGAGGCTGGGTGCACAGGGCAGCTGGAGGGTAGAGGTCCTGCCAGACCAGCTGGCAATTGGAGAAACCTGCTTCTCAGCATTTCTCACAGAGCTAAGCTTACCCTTTATAAATGTGAACACAGAAATTAGGAAAGTGAGCTCGAAGACACGTGGGAGGCTTGTAAGTCTCTATCCTGGTTGCCCAAGCTCCGCAAATGTACTATCTATGCCCCCAGCCCCTTTTCAGTTGTCTTCATGGTGATATGCCCTCATTTGATGTCACTTTCCACCGTTTTCATGAGTTTTCTGTCCACAAAAAATATTTCAAGCAAAAGTTGAAACAAAGGCAGGATGCATATATGTGCCTGGTGGCAAACTGCAGCTGGTGGAAAATCTTAAACATTTCCAAGAACACCATGCAAAATTGCACTTGCCATAAAATCCACACTGAAATGAAAGTGACTCCCACTAAAAGAGCTAAGCAGAGGAAGTTCCCATGGTTAATAGCCATGAGAAAAAAGTCTAATTTATCATTGAATTTGAAAACGCTCAAAACGAGTGTTGAATAAGTGTTCTTTTCTAATGTTTAAGTACTTTCTTTTTCCTTTCCCAAGACATACAGACTTAAGCTAGGTTGGAAAGAGCGCAACTAACTACCAAAATAAACATAAGCAAATAATTTGCTGCTGTTCTGTGATTTGCTCCTGTGTGGGTGCAACTCTAATCTGCATTGTCTTTACTCTATACTATTCTCATGTGTATTCCAGCTATTGCGCCGCCCACATTTTGCCTCCCACTCACAGTTTGAGCATGAGTGAGGGGCACGCATGCAAGTAAAGATACACAGCTTAAATTGCCCATGTACGTCTGATTCTTTATGAATTATGCACAGAAAATGCTTGACCACTTTTCACGTTGTCACATGCGAAATATTTGCAGCCAAAATGTAAACTGCGCCTAAATTATGAGTAACCTCAACCTTCTTAGTTCACACTATATGTTTCAGAATCTTGCTCACCACGTTTGCCTTCAATAGTGCGCACAGCTGTGGGCTCTGAATGCATAGCGTGAAAAGGGGTAATCCGCGACTGATGGTTATAGGGATGAAATCAGGGACTGCCAACGGGGTCTCATTCTCCTGCAGGTCTTGTATTACATTGAGGGTTTTTTTCACAAATTGCAGGACTTAGCTAGTACAACTCCAAATGGATCCTCTCCATATTGCCCATTTACAAATTAAAATGCATATGATTGATAAATCTGCAATTACAAACGAATGGTGCTGGTTGCACCACTGCATAACACCCTCAGTTTGAACAATGGTTCTCTATAAAAAAAAATGCCTTATTATATGGCTGTATGACTCAGAACATAGTGTACAGTTTCTCCTAGTGATTCCTGTGATTCCGAGTGCATTCCTATTGGTTTCTTACAGGAAGATTAAGATATATTTAAGAAAGGAGTAAATATCTTTGAATTGATTCCTATAGACTAGTCTAACCGGTCTCTTGTAAGTGCTCTTTTATAAAAGGCGTATCAGCTCCTATGAGGGTGATAGCTGACATGATAGCAACAACTAGGGATTCTCTAGGTGACCTATCATTGTTTCCAATTGGAAATTGGCATACAAACACCCTATGGGTTTCTTATGAGATTTTTGCATTCTCATAAAGTGGCACAGGTTAGTGATAACCTCCCATAAAGCTACAGCACTGGTTACTATGAACAGAAAAGGTTCTGTGCCATACTCCCGTTAAGATACAGCTCCAAAATCCCTTGGAAGGATTTATGACCCCACAGGCAGGAGCTCAGGTCTCTCGCCAAGGATTTGGGAGGTGCACTGCAAGCTGTAGGTGGTGGAGAAAGATCCATAACACATGTCTAAGTGCAGTGCCTTGGGATCCGGTGTCAGTGTTTACATCGGTTCTTGCGAGCCTGCAGTATTTAACTGCATAATCCCCGTCCCGGGAATTAACTTTGTGCTCATAAATAAGATAATGCTCACAGATGCAACAGAATACCCGCCCAAACCTCGGCCCACCGCCCTCATTTAGAGACAGGTGGACCATAATTATTCTGTCGGCAGAGCCCCATTTGGCTCTACCAATGCAATCATTCCTCGAATTTATTTAAGAGTTTTATATAGCGCTGGCTAGACCCGTAGATATCAGAGCGCTTTACATAAGGTCAACAATGTTACAATAGTGATAACAATTACACATTACATCAAATAAATGCAAAGCGTTAAAGGGTGAGAAGGAGAGACAAGTAGAGAGGAAAAGGGGAGAGGGGGAGTGGGAAGGGAGAGGACGAGGGGGAAGACGGAATGAGAGACAAAGGGAAAGTCAGCCCAAAGACCGAATGGGTAGGTGACGGCCGAGGAGGTAATCCACAGCCAGTCTCCCCTATAGCTCTCAGGTAGCTCCAACGGGCATCGGTCAGAAAGATAGATAGAAAGGAGACAAGGAAAATGTAGATTTGCAGAAATACAATAAGGGGGGTGGGCGAGACAGGGAGAAATTGTGCCCAAGGTCCGGCTGGGTAGGTGACGGTCAGGGGATGAACCAAGGCGGATCTCCTCATTAGCTGAACAGAGCAGCTCCACCGGACATCGGACATAATGCTCGGACTCCGCTGTCATGATAGAGATCATGTGTACTCAAGGATTGTCAGATTAGTGCGCGGGGGGGAAGCCATGGTCCGAAAGAATTCCAGACGTCATCTTGAGGTCAGGCACAGTCCTGGTAGGGTTATGTAAGGAAAAGCTCACAAGGGGGGAAAAAGTCACCACTGGCGGCCATGTTAGGGTCAGGCATCCTGGGACCCTTTTCCACACCGTGAGTGTGCTGGGTACAACAGAACTTTACAGGGAAGGAAGGGCCAGTCTCCCTTAGTTCTTAAAAAGGACACAAGATCTCCCAGGTGTCCCTAGGCTCTCGGGAGTAGTGCAGTCCCTGTAAGCGCAGTAGGACACATCTCCCATTATGGTAGGCAGCACGGTAGGAGCCACCAATTTGCCTCGCGCTGGGGAGGGGGGGGGAGTGGGGACCGCTCACCTCTATCTTCGGCAACAAGTGCCTCTGGGTTCCAGGAAAACATTCCGGCATGTCGGCTGGGGCCTCAAGTTGCTTTCCACACACAGCGGACGGGCCACACAAGCGGATGGAGGCTCGTCATATGCCAGGGTCATATTGGGTGTAGGTCCAATGTTCAGGGCTGCGTCTACGGTGTAACTGATCAATTTCAGCTGCGGGCGCCCACCGGGTAAGCGGGTAGGGGAGCCCCCGAATACACAGCTAATCAGGAGTTGGTTCCCAGGATTCAGCTCCCGATGTCACAGCCCCCGCTTAGATAGATCTAAAAGCCAGTCTGCTCCATCCCAGGTGCCATCTTGAGGCAATATCGCTTGGCAAGACTTTTGCCGACATCCCGGCGTTGCAGCGTCTAGGTGCAATGGCGGCCACAACGGCAGACGCTCCCAAGCTTCCGATGTCAGGAAATGGCTCTATCAGCTGGTTTAGTGGGGTTTAAGCGCTGTGCCTGGTAGTTGAGCGCAGGGCTTCAAGGGAGCAAAAGCTCCGAGCAGCCAAGATGGATCTGGCTCCACCCACTTTAATCACCAATGGCCCGATGGGGTAGGTGCCGTCAAATGGAAGGACATTACACTGTCCACCCTATTTAGCGTGGACAATGTAGTACCTTTTCTTTCCTGTCTAAAACTGTCAGAAAAATTCTAGCAGTGAGGGACAGGGAAAAAATCAATAGTGCCCGTGACTCCCTGAGATTGCATTCCCAGGGAGTGTGGTCATCATTTGTTTTATTTTTCACAAACAAACTATCACTTTGAGCGTTTGATTTTGAAAAACAAGAAACTTTCAAAACGTTTGACAGCCAGCTGCCATTGCTGATGGTACTGTCCATCAGTTTTTTTCACACACTGACAGGAACCACTATGATGGTGGTTCTTTTTTCAGTGTACAGAGATGTCCTTGGAGCTTGTAAGACATCTCTAGATTTGAGGGACGGGATGTTTGTCAGGGGCATGGAGTAAAATACTTAATTACTTGATGGATTTTATTCCATTGGACCATAATAGTAGCCATAGTATAAAGGAAAAAAATATTGATAGGTAATCATGTGTAGATTTTCTATACTTAACTCCACACACATGTACTTTCCCAATATATCTTCAAGGTATGTAGGTGTGGAGTTAGGAATAGTAAATATAAACTTCCCACTATTAACTTACATTTTGATAAATGTGTCCTGAAAACTTTGGCTATGATATTAAGGTTTAAAGTTATATCCTAGTTGATATTCGGATTCCAACTCTCTGTGACCCTCTCTCACTCTGGAAATAGCCAGAGATTTGGTCCTGTAAAGGGTTTGGAGTAAATCTGTTTCCATTTTTGAAAGGGGAACAAAACACCTTCATGCTTTGTGGGACTCTAGGAGAAGGGGTTCCGCCACAGAAAAATATTTTACCAGTGGAAATAAAAAGAAAAGAAAAATCATTTTCAATTGCAAATTGGTGATGGCTTCCCCCATTGTGGATTTGTAATACGTTTGCCATTTTATTTGTATACAAGGCCTTTGGCATACCAGGCAATTATTTCTAGATGGTGATCCATGTTAAATGTATTTACTCCCTAGCCAGTTTACCCTCAAGTCTGGGTTACTGAGAGTGTCTCTCTTTAAGACAAGAAGCTAAATGAATAAAACAGCACCCAATCTACCCTGATTGTGGGCCCAGAAAAGGATAGCCATTGATTGGTCGAGCTCAGAGGTACAATATGTTATTGACTGGCTACTGACTAGGAAGGAATTGACGGGGACAAAGAAATTGTACTTATGAAGTGTATGGAAAAGTAATACGCTAAAAGACCATCTAGATTGGAGACTGTTTTTGCATGCACTATTGTACCCCCCCTCCCCTCCCAGGAGAGTGACATAGCACGTTTAGAACCACTATAGGTACCAGAGAACCATTATCTTATTCCTTGAGAGGAATATGGTGCAATCTATGGCTTACACTCGTGTGATGCTGCCATTGGCTATGCGTGGGTTGTGTTGGTGTCCTACTCTTTGTTCGCCTCTCTCAGAACTAGGTACTGTACCTTGAAAGCTTGTATATGTTTTATCTGGTATGCTTCTGTTTTTGTGTTATTTAAAAACCGTACTGGAATATATTACAATTATTAAATTATGTTTGTTCTTTTTAAGAAAGATGCACTGCCAATTGTTACTGGGTTGGGCTTTCTAGAAGATTTAACTGTCTCTTGGCTGCTCTTTATTTAGTAAGAGGTTTTAGTAAGAAGCTCTTTGAAATGTTCAGCTGACAGTGAGCCCTGACTGCAATTACAGCATTCAGGGTCTTTTGTCATAAGGCAAATGATAACTGAACAAAGGCTAAAAAGAAGCAGAGAGACTGTTGATGGTTTCCTTGTTTGATGCGGGACTAGCTGATGAGATGGGAAGTAGGCATCAGACTGGATAAACCCACAATTCATGGGACTGAACGAAATTCAGAGAATTATGAAAAACAATACATATAGATGCCAACCACCCGGTGTAATGCAGGTTTTGAAACAGTTTTTTAATGTATGTATGTATGCATGGATATTTACATACATGAAAAATATTCTTTTGTGTAGAGAAAGCCCTGGGTTCAAACAAAATAAAAATGTTTAAAAAAGATTCACTGTTTTCAAAAATATATGGGCTATAATGAAAATAATGTTATAAGGGAAGCCCTAGATTTAGAACCCAAAGATGAACTGATACTTTCTGTTGAAGATGCAATTTCTACCTTGAACAGATCCTTTGTAATAAAGCTCCATGGCCGTGTGGGGTCCCAGTCAATTAATTTAAAGATGGTTCTGAACTATCGTCTCCAATACTGGTCAATATGCTCCACAGTGATGTCCGTGCTGGTCCACCTAAGTCCTGGTCCAAAGCAATTATTGTACCAATCTTTAAAAAAGGGGGAGGGGGGATCCCCACTGCTATTGAATCATATCCTTAATTTGACCCTACAGCTAAGGTGTTGGGTAGAATTTTGCTGGATCATCTCGAGACATGGGCAACCGAGACCCATATTTTAACTATAGCACAATACAGTTTCAGGAGGGGACTGGGTACTGTTGAACAGTGTCTACATTTGCATTTAATTATTAGAAAGTATGTGAATGTCAAATGGGGGTGTCTCCTTCTAGCATTTATGGACCTAAGTGCAGCCTTTGATAACGTCTCTAAGGGGAAGCTTTGGAATATATTCATGGAGAAAGGTGCAAATCCAAGAATTATTCATCTCCTTACCCAGTTGCACGCAGACGTATAAGGTAGCATTATTAGGTATGGAACCAATAGGGATTGCACCCTTTATATAAAAATTAGAAAGGGGGTCAGACAGGGATGTGTGCTGGCCCCATTCCTTTTCAGTTTCACCATTAATGACTTAGATGGTGCCCTGATGGATGCAGCCGATGACCCACCTACGATGGGGTCTCTGTAGTTACCTGTCCTAATGTACAGAGATGACTGCGTACTAAAGGCAAGAACTGGTAGGGGTCTTCAGTAGGTTTTGAACAATTTTGTAGCTTTTATGTCTGGTTTATGGCTCTCCACAAATAAAAGTAAGCAATTTGCCATGATCTGTGCTCGTCCAAGGAGCAGGGAAAGCCCTTAAATGCGTACTGACATTCATTTATTTAGGGGAACCATTAGAAAGATCAAGTCCTTGAAAATACCTGAGAAAGGTGAGAGCTACTCAATTTGAACAAGCTGTAGCACCTGTGTTTAAATTCTCTGCGAAGTTAGGATTGATGCTTTTAGACACTGTTACGACCATATACAAAGCTAGACCTGTACCGATAGCCAGTTAAGGAGCTGAGGTGTGGGGATACACTGACAACACCTTGTTCCAAACAGGTGAAAATAAATTTCTTTGGTGAAAATAAATTTCTTTGGTGAAAATAAATTTCTTTGCAGACTGTTATCGCTCCCACCCAATGTTTCCTCCCTCATGACGCATGAGGAACTTGGGCTGCACTATGTGGGAGACACTATTGGGTTGGGAACCACTATGTTATGCTTTCAGTGTGGTCTATACCAGAAGCAGTGCTAACACAAGTAGTCATTACTGACTGTATGAATGTTGCAGGAGTAAACAAAAGTAAATGATTGACATATATTAAAAATGAATTGCAAGCCATTAATACAATTTCATTATTTACACATCCAGCTGGCATTGCATCAATGAGGTCAGTAGTAAAAAATGAACTTCTAGAATCAACAGCCGCTGTGAGGCAAGAGGGTGAACTAAGGAAGAGGATGGTGGTATTATACCTCCCTCTATGCACAACTCCTAGCATTGAGTCATACTTTCTGACGATGACAAGCCACCAAAGCGGTGGTTAATTCGTAAAAAAATAAGTGCCAGGACTCTCGTTAGGGGGCAGCTTCAACCAGCCCATTTCTCCTTTTACTGCTGCCTAATAGAGAACCAACTATTGACCATAAGAGTGAGAGAATGTGGTGTACTGGCCATAGCTGCCGACTGCAGAGCTGGGGAACTATGCGTGAGTCTGGGTGTCGGCTCAACATCCTGTGATTCTGGGCAAATCACTGAATCTCCCCGGGCCACCATAAATGAATGTGTCCTTCACTGGTGCTCATGAAAAGCGCTGGTGTTGAAGATTAAGTGCCGTGCTGAGCACCAGAAACCACTGGCTTCAATTAAACACTGCACCAAAGATTTTATTTATTAAGATTCAGGTTTGGTCTAGCTCCTTTACTGGTGTCCTATCCCTCCAATGTATACGTCGAAAAATATTTGGATCTGTGCCCTTGTGGTACAAATTCCCAGCAATCACAACCTGACATGATGTTTTTCTGTGCTCTGTATAAAGATCAAAGAGCTTGCATCCTAAAACCGCGCCTGAGGCACTTAGGCATCAGGAAATGGTAAGAGGCCATGGAATACCTACAGCTGCTGCAAACAGCTGAGGCATGTGTCGCCACTTATAGATGTATTGCGTGTTCTGTAAAGTGAAGGAGAATAGTTGGAAAATAGAACACAATTGGTGACAGGTTCCCTTTTGCCCTGTAAAGCACTTTAAGTTGATTTTAATGAAATTTATTTTTTAATTGGTTTTAATACATTTTCTCAATTTAATGTCAACATTTTATGTATCCTGTTGCACTAATATGCGATTGCCGTCAGGTTGCCTGATTGAATGTGAGTATTTTATGCAGTTTGATTTTATCTATTTATATTTTATGATGCTCTTTTATGGTTTGTTTTTAAACTGAATAAAGCTTATTGAATTGAATGGGCCATGTTTCTCAAATTGTAAAGCAGCTCATCAAGTCACCATGGTGTGTTGCATTACAGGGAAAGGGCAGGAATGTGCCATATTTATCATAATACGGCGCATTCCTGCCTTTGGTCAGCTCTGCCCACAATGTGTTGACTACTGCCAATGCCGGCATCCTTGCACCATGGTGCAAGGGTGCATGTGTTGTTAGGATGACCGCTTTTGTTCAGGACGAGGCACCTTCCTGCACAAAAACAACTCCCTGAGGCATTTTCCTCTTTCTAGACATATAAAGAGGAAATAATTAGGAGAAATACAAATATTTCTCCAGGATACGCCTCCCCTGGGAAGTCATAGAATTTTGGAGAATGGTAAATCTGGGAACACCCCCTCCCCCTCCCCCCTTATGTTATGCCTCCCTGGAACAGAGTAAGCAACGCAGAGATTTATGCTGCGTTGCATTATTCTGGATTTATCAAGCCACTCAGGAACATGCAAGGAGGCCTTGCGTGGCTTGATAAATTGCTTTCAAGGTAGGGTGACCAGAATTTTAAAGCCAAAAACCGGGACATTTCACAAAAATAGAAGGACTACAATTTTACTTTAAGCGATGAGAGCGCTCCTCAGCAGAGAATTACAGAACAGGCAATAAGAACATACATAAAATACAATTTTTAAGCCTAGTAGCTTGTCTGTTAATTAAATTGCTTTCTTGAAACAACTGCTAAGTAGTCCTGCTTTGTAAAACATAAAAAACACCTCCCACCGTTTTCAGTCGACCCTCTCCAAAAACGGGGACATGAGCAAAATTTCTTGAAATTTGCTGGGACAGCTGGTTAAAAACAGGGACCGTCCTGGCAAAACGAGGACGCCTGGTCACCCTAATTCAAGGGTTGCATCAATTTTGCACCACACAACATGGTGCAAAAGCTACGCAACCCTTGATTAATACGGTCCTATACATTCACACTCCACGCAGCTCCAGCACGGCGGGCTGGGTGGAGAGGGTTGTTTTTGGAAGGAGGGGCCCGAGTCTGATTGGCAGAGATGCGTGGGAAATCCAGCTTGTCAGGCTCTGATTGGCTCTCGTTAGATATCTAATTTTCACAAGCTCTTCATTTGCAAATGTCCTAGTCTCTAAAACTTCTGCTCAGTGTTGCTAAAGCAGACTTGAAAGTAGCCTCATTAGCTGGTTCTATAAACAGACCGGCAGGCCGATGCGTTCATTCAGAATGTATCATGTTCTGCTTGATATCACAAGTCCGCAGTCGTCTAAATCTGCCAGACACCCGACCTCGCAGGCTAGTTGGCAAGCACCTCAGCTTGACTCGAAATTCAATGTTCGCACGCAGCGTCCCTTCATATCCCTGGATTCGGTAAGAGATGGGGTGAACCTACAAATTAAACTTTCTGTGGGTCAGATCATGCCAGCTTCACCAACTGCAGAGGCAAGACCATTCCCCATCACCCCTTCAAAGAGGCATTAACCAAGCCTATAGGTTTGTCTTTTTTTAAGTGAATGTACACAAAAGTGCACAACAGAAGGAGGCACGTGCACCCACTGAAGAGTAGGCAGTCGCATGGCTCCTATGCACACACGCAACCCACATACATAGACCCGTGCACACGGAATACACGCATAAAGTCACCCATGTGCATTGATAGCACACACATAGGGACACAAATTTATGAAAGAGATGAAAGGTCACAATATTTTTAGAGCTAAAACACCGTCAGCATAAGTCCTGAGAGGCCAATAAAACTCGGGGCTTAATTACTAGAAAATTACGCAGCAGGGCGCTGCAAGCCATCTTGCTGCACCGAGCTGCGTCATTAGGAACGTGCGGGGATGTGTTGTATTAACAGCAATACAACGCATCCCTGTGCTTTCCTCTGCGCTGGCGCACACTTGGCTGCCTAGCACCAATGCAGGCCCCCTTGCACCATGGTGCAAGAAAATACCTGTGTTGCAGGTATGATATTTGTTTGTGCAGGAAGGGACAACTTCTTGCACAAAAACAATCATTGATGGTGTTTTCCTCCTTCCATGTGTGTTGCAGAATGTGGAACACAAAGAAAGGGCAAATAAGGGGGAGAAAAAAAGGTATTTCTCCTTGTTGCGCCACTTTAGCGCTTTTCCTGGGGAGGCGTCAGAATCCATGAGTGTTGCGTGGGAACACCCACAGCAACACCCATGGAACACCCCTTTCACGCAGAGTAATTCGTGAAAATGGGCCATATTTACAATGCCGTGAAAAGCAACAGCAGGGTGGCTATGTGTGGCTTTGTTAATATGGCTCAGCATTGTGCACCAACAGAGCATCAAAAAAAAATGTGTTGTTTCTGGTGGAGCAAGGGCCTTGAAATGTGCCCCTAAATGTGAAATGATAGGGTGCCAATTATTGTTGATGAAAATAAAGCTATCTATTAACTATCAAAACCCAAGATTGTTGTGTCTGCACTAAATCGTTGCATCAACTCACAGGACTGCTTATGTAGTAGGAGTGTAATATAGGGAGAGTGGAATATTATTTCTGCCACTCAACAGGACCCATGGATCACCACCAGCACAGAGAGGAGCTCTTCCAAGAAACAGGATCCAGTTCTTGTTCACTTGCTGCCTTGGGTGTAAAAGAAGGGCTCAAGAAGTCACTGGGGCAGGCTGTTGACAAGTGTGAGTTGGCTGCAGTGCCCTTCTTCCTCAGCTGTCCCTTCATCACTTTTGTCCAAATAGCTGGGGTTTCACCAGATCATGGTGGGTCAGGAGGAGGCATGCATGCATGGAATCAGGTGGGTGTTTGCAGTGGGACAGGAGAGTGTTGTGCTTGTGTGCACTTCCAGTCACGTGTATACTGGCATGATTACAGAGAGACAATCTGTGACTGGAGAGAAATAAATAAGAGGGGCTCAGATAAGTTCAAATGGCTTGCTATGTCAGTGAGTGAGGCATGAGTGAAAGAGAGGGTGATAACCGTGACAGCTGAGACATGTGAACCTCATGCAATAAATACATTTGAAAAAAATGAGTGATAGAAAGGGACAGATTGTGTGTGTGTGTGTGTGTGTGTGTGCATACATCAGTTCATTTCCTTTCCTAAGATACAGCCCTAATTATCTGCCAATAACATCTATTTACTTCCAGTATCAGAGTTCTGAGCAGACAGAGGAGAGAAAGAAGCATCTTCCCAAACTTCCTGCAAACTACTAAGTTAAAGAAGACAGAAGCTTCCAAGATGGTACCACAGCGTTATCAAATAAAGTAAAAAGCATTTGCAATGCAATTATGGTGTGGCTTTAAAAGAGTGTTGTATGGTAGTGTGAAGCATTACAAGTAGATAGTTAGGCAATAGATAT
Organism: Lissotriton helveticus; assembly: GCF_964261635.1. Classification (NCBI taxonomy): domain Eukaryota; kingdom Metazoa; phylum Chordata; class Amphibia; order Caudata; family Salamandridae; genus Lissotriton; species Lissotriton helveticus. The sequence goes on from NC_136071.1 coordinate 205,598,259, forward strand.
ATATTTGTACAAAAGCAAGGAACTGTATAATAATATCAGTGTAAGTTAAAAGCTCAGGTGACAGTTGTACTGTCAATCCAGACCTAAAAACTCATTTAGATTAATGACTGCCCTACACCCATCTGTGCTGCTTCTAGAAAATAAAAAAACATTATCTAGTTATCTAGGACACTTCAATAGCATTGCTATGTCATGTGTGTGCCCCTGAAAGTTCGACATCATAATTTCTGTGGAAGCTCACAACCTTGGTCCAATCAAAACATGAAGTCATGTCTCCCAACATGTGGGCAAAGCCATAGTCTCTCTCTTGGTGATTATGGTCTGGATTGACAGCATAGCTGCAGCCACATAATTATGTGAGCATCACTGGGAGCCAGGAGTACATGTTTTGATTCAGCAGTAGTTGTGTGCTTCAACCAAAAAGTGCTTGCCCTCCACACAGCTGTAATCATTTTGTTTATCCAGCTGCCTGAACTTGAATTTCAGGACACCAAACATGAACTGGCCACCTGTTTCCACTTGGAAGTTACAGCGTATTACATTAAGTGTAATAAGGTAACCCCATTGTATCCTGTGGATGAGGAAGTCCTTGTGGTAGGGAAAAACAAATGTAAAAGTTTTTCACTACCTGGACATGTAAAACTAAAATGTACATGTACAACTTTTTAAATACACTGCACCCTACCCTCTGGACTGTCCACGGTCTACCCTTGGAGTGACTTATATGTATTTAATAAAGGATGGTTTGGTCCTGGCAAAATAATTCTTATGCCAGGCCGAAATGTCCTTCTAAAACTGCACACGCAAAGGCTGCAATGGCAGACCTGAGACATGCTTAAAGGGATACTTACATGGGTGACACAATCAATGCTGAAGGCCCAGTAGTAGCATTTAATTTACAGAGCCTGTGTGCATGTAGTACCACTTTATTAGGCACTTACATGTAAATTAAATATGCCAATGGGTGTAAGTTAAGTCTACTATGTTTTGAGGAGCGAGCACAAAGACTTTAGCACTGGCTAGCAGTGGTATACTGCACAGAGTCCTAAAGCCAGCAAAAATGAGGTCAGCAACTCAGGAGGATGGAAGGCAAAATTTTAGAGGAGAACCACGCCATGGATGTGAGAGGTCTAACAGTAGTGATGGTTGCTGGTGGTGTGTGGATTTGGGAAGGGCAGTGAATTATGATTAGGGTTCATCATTTTTTGTGTGGCTGAATCATTGATGTGTGTGGGTATTAGGAGCAGAGCTGATATATGGATTTATCAGCACTTAAAATCAGTGCCTATTAGTGTGAGGAAAAAGACTATAGGGAACTATGGGTCAGATGTATGAACATTATTTGCGGTCGCAAAAGGGTATTCAACCCTTTTGCGACCGCAAAAAACGGTGGTGGTATGTACCAATGCTATTTTGCGAGTCAGAGACTTGCAAAATAATGTTTACGGACTCGCTGTTAGGAAGGGACATGCCAAGGGCGTCCCTTCCTAATTGCGAGTCCAAATGGTATGTACCATTGTTATGCGACCGCATTTGCGGTTGCAAAACACTCACAGTTTACCACCTACTTCAAGTAGGCGGTAAACCATTTGCAAACATTGTGAATGGGCGCAAAAACATTTTTTAAGAGCAGCCAGTGGTCCCAGGGACCACTGCTTGCCCTTAAAACAAGTATTTGCAATGCAATTGGTCTCGCCTTTGGGACCTTATATGTATTTAGCTATGCAGCACATTAGCCTGGGTGCTGAAACATCTACTGTTCTTTAACATGGTGGGAAAGTAAGCACCAAACTGCGTAACATGCCAGGTATGGGAATACTTGAAGAGAAATAATGCCTTTCAGCGGGAAATGGTATAGTCCAGAGCTCTGTTTTTAATATAAAATCAGGGCTTTCTGTGATCATATCACTGAAAATACAAGATTTGAAAAAATATTATTGTCTACGGGTGCTAGTGAGAGATAATTTCTATAGAGTGGAATCTAGAGAATGCTAAAGTGATTCTGGTATTTGACTGGCCTCTGAGGGTCGTTTTCTATCAAGAAAGTTAAATAGAGGCAGTTGCCATAAAACTAAAAAAAAGAAAGTCCCTCAGCAGAAAGCAAGTCTGGTACTTTACTGACCTCTACTGGGCGTTTTCTATCAAGACAGTTAAATAGAGGCAGTTGAACAAGCGGAATGCAATTCTGGTATTTTACTGACCTCTAGTGGTCATTTTCTATCAAGACAATTAAATAGAGGTAGTGGAACAGAAAAAAAAGTCCCTAAGCGGAAGCAGACAAGTCCTAGGGCTGATCTCCAGAGCCCAGAAAGTACATACACATATATGTATATACCAGAAGTATATACAAGAGGTCTCGAATGCTCGACCTAAAAATAAAACTGAAAAGTTTTCTTTTTCTTTTTTAAATGCATCCCCTTTTACTTTAAGGAACACAGGCTGCATTAAAAAAAATGCTTTATTGAAAAAGCAGTCACAGACATGGTGGTCTGCTGACCCCAGCAGGCCACCATCCCTGTGAGTGCTACCCATTTCCAATGGGGTCGCAAATTGCGCTTTCCTCATGAATATTGATGAGGCATGCAATTTGCGACCCCATTGGGAATCGCAAACAGTGTCTGAGACACTGTTGTACATTCAGTTTAGCGAGTCGCAAATTGCGAGTCGCAATTCTGCGCAGTTTGCGACTCACTAAACTGAATGGTCGTACATCTGGCCCCAAATTTCTTGGTGACTTGGAAGGTGATACGTACTATTAAATGGCTGCTTCAGGGTGTCTAGGAGAAGAATGGAGGGGCAGGAAGGTGGGGGGTGAGCAGGAGGAAGGGGTGGTAAATAAGCAAGATGGACACAATGACATTCACAGCGCATAGAAGACTGTTTTCCAATTAGTATCTATGCGGCAATAGTGTAAGGGATGTTAAGCAATATTAGGGCACAGTATATATAATAGGGTACAAGCGCTGTCACCCAGGCCCTGATATGAAGACATGGATGTTTGCACATACACATGTGCATATAAACGTTTCCACATGTGCACTCACACACACACACACACACACACACACACACACTTGCAGTTGTTCACCAAAGAAACAGTCAGTTAATGTGTTGCAGCTGCTAGTGACATTAGAGATTGGGGCGGGTGGTAAAAGACCAAAATAGGCTTTGAGTTCCAAGTGCACCAGGACAACTGAAACCCTCGCACACTGCAATACTTCTTTATGAAAAGAATACCAAGAAGGGCTAACAAGCAGCACAGAAACCCCACATAAAATCGGCTAAAATCGTGGGCCTGACCGGAACCGTGGGAGCTTTATTGTGCCTTGTTTGTCCTGCCAGGAAATACTTCAGCAGCAGGTTTCCCGCCACTCCCTAATTTAAGACCTTTTTAACATGAGTAATGAATTTGACAATTCAGCTTGTCCTCTTCCATTTCAGCTACTAAGGGAATTCCTGTGGGGGTCTATCGGATCATATGTCCCCCCCCTCCCGGCTGACGAAATCCCCTGTGCCTGCTTGAGCACCATGCCTTGGGAACTTCTCAGACCCGGGGTTTTACCGGCCCCGCTCTGCACCTGACCGCGCAAGGTTCACGCGGACAGCTATGCGCATGAAAACGTATACATGCTAAGATTTTTTTTCACGAGGCTATTTTGAGAATTTCATTGGAGAAGAGCCAACGACCTTCCCGGCTAGTTGAACGGGTGCCCCTTATCTCTCATCAAATGACGTCTCCCGGGTTGTTTTGCTGTGCTTTCCCTCACCGCAGGCTCCGTCATTAATCAATCACCGTGAACGGCAAATTGGCGCACTGTGACTTGTGACCACCTCCGCCATGTCCGGGGTGTCACGTGATATTTGCAGTTTATTTATACAGTTTTATATAGCGGCAGCTAGACCCGTGGGTAGTTGTAGACCCTCCATCAAGGAGTCTGTTTGTTAGTGCCTGTCTACTAGTGGGATAGGTGATCAAAGCTATCTCCTTTTCTCTCCATCTTAATTTCCTAATCTTTCCCCCTTTCACACACCCCTTTTCTTCTCACTGGGACAGCCAAGCATATATTTTGTGAAACTGTACTACCAGTAACATAGCCAGTCTGGGCTGCTACCCTGTATCGACAAAGCGTTGACGATTATATGTTATATGTTGTAAGAAAAAATCAATAAAAAATATTTTTTTAAATTTTAAAAAAGACATCAGTGTCCGTTTGAAGCCGGTGACGAGAGAAATCTAGCGTAAATTTCAGAACATCGCTATGGAAGGCATTGACATTTAAAATTGAACATTGTATCATATAAAGCATTTCCGTGCTTCTAAATTTGATTGAAGGAGATTTTAAACAGGAAAGGCTTATCCAACAATAGAAATATCCAAAATTAATTTGCTCGAGGGTGGTACCTACTGCTAGTGTAGCAGCCCTCCCAGAATTGCATAGGAGGCAGTGCCAACATGCAACATATGATGATGAAGAGAGCTGGCTCTGGGATTGGTCTGAACGGTACTGTAAGTCACAGACTGCTAACTAGATAGAGGAACTCCTCGTGGGCATGGCTACTTAAAATCAACCCACTGGGTTTCTGAAAATTGTAGCTGTCTCTCTGCAGGCATATTTGATGTTATCGAGTTATTTCAGTACCCCCACACCCTACCTACTCCCACACCAATAGCAACCAACCCTATAGCTTAACAGTCTCCCAAACACTAAACGTTTAAAAAACGTATGGAAAGTTTTCTACTTCTACACAGCTACTCACCTATAAGAGCATCTTATTTATTTGTCCTCTGTACAAGGGTTTATCGGACCTTATAAACCTGGCAACGTCTAGAAATAGAATCCAACAAGATGCACCCAGCTGACTTTTAAAGCTCCCACAAAATGAGAGCTACAAGAACTGATGCAATCATAAGCTTGTCACCTTTTTAAAAAAACACAAGCTGTTCACCCTAGACTTACACATCACTCTTTTCCCCAATGGCCATTATCTCATTGGCTACACTGCTCTGCCCATGCATAAGTCATCAACATAAGCTGATTCCTAACCCTATGTTGGCTGATCCGTCCGGTCTCCTCAACCAGTGAACCTTGTCGTCGTCAAGCATCCATACCTAAATGAATTTGACACAAAGAACCCCAGCCTCTCAATCTAGCACTGATGTGAAGGCTGCCTAACATTCAGCACTTTTATACCAGGTGTGCACAAGCAAAGTGACCCCAACCTTGTGTTTTATTAATTCATTTAGTTATTAATTTAGGTATCAGTTAGATAAAGTAATCCATGCCACCTGGACCACTTCAGAGTGCTTGAATAGAAGGTACATACATGACAGAGAAAGCTCTGACAACATGAGGGCTCGAGTTCAGAAGTGTACTTGCGATGAGGTGGAAAGCTGTGTCGTTCCCCGGGTCTTCACACTGGCAGGCTGCAATGATTCATTGTCCTGCAGCAACAAATGAAGAACGGAATGCTGAATTAATCAACCATTCACACTCAGTCAACAGATCTGTGTTAAATCCATTGTTCTTTTGCTCCCTACGCCACCCCAGTTTGGACCCAGCCATATGCAAATCACTCGACCCTGCCCCTCATGGGAACAGTCCAGCCCGAACTGCCAAGTCAGGTTCTCCCTGGATCAGAAACAAGCATCCTGGGACCTGTTCGGGCTATTACCCCAAGCTTAAATCCAGAGGCACGGCGAGCAAGGGACCCACGTCTGCACATACCAATCCCACTTAGGGCGAAAAGAGCTGCATCATAAAATGATGGACGTAATACTGAATCAATCAAACATTCACCCCCAGTCAAGAGATATGGGTTAAATCCATCGTTCTTTTGCTTACTTCGCCACCCCAGTTTGGACCCAACCATATGCAAATCAGTCTTGACCCTGCTCCTCATGAGAACAGTCCAGCCCGAACTGCTAAGCCAGGTACTCCCTGGACCGGAATCACGCATCCTGGGACTGGTTTCAGGGTATTCACCCTCATCAGCCAGACTATCTTGAATCCAGTGGCACAGAGAGCAAGGGACCCATGTCTGGGCCCTTGCTCTCACTTAGGGCGAAAAGTGTTGCAGCAACAAATGATGGACGAAATGCTGAATCAATCAAACATTCACCCCCAGTCAAGACATCTGGGTTAAATCTTTCATTATTTTGTTCTCTACACCACCCCAGTTTGCACCCAGCAATATGCAAATCAGTCCTTACCCTGCTCCTCATGGGAATAGTCCAACCTAAACTGCCAAGCCAGGTCCTCCCTGGACCAGAGACAGGCATCCTGGGACCTGGTTCGGGGTATTATCCCTCTTCAGCCAGACTAGCTTGAATCCAGAGGCACAGACAGCAACAGACCCACATCTGGGCATACCCATCCCACTTAGGGCGAAAAGTGCTGCAGCACCAAATAATGGATGGAATGATGAATCAATCATTCACCCCAGTCAAGAGTTCTGTATTAAATCCATCATTCTTTTGCTCACTACCCAACCCCAGTTTGGACCCAGCCGTATGCAAATAAGTCTTGACTCTGCTCCTCATGGGAATAGTCCAATCCAAACTGCCAAGCCAGGTCCTCCCTGGACCGTAAACAAGCATCCTGGGACCGGGTTCGGGGTATTGCCTCTCATGAGCCAGGCTAGCTTGAATCCAGTGGCACAGCGCACAATGTACCCACATCTGGGCATACCCATTCCACTTAGGGCAAAATGTGCTGCAGGAACAAATGATGGATGGAATGCTGAGTAAATCAAACTTTCATCCCCGAATCAAGAGATTTGTGTTAAATCTGTTGTTCTTTTGCTCACTACGCCACCCCAGTTTGGACCCGCCATATGTAAATCAGTCTTGACCCTGCTCCTCATGTTAACAGTCCAGCACGAATTGCAAAGCTAGGTTCTCCCTGGACCGGAAACAAGTATCCGGGTCCGGTTTCGGGCTATTATCCCTCATCAGCCAGGCTAGCTGGAATCGAGTGGCAAAGTGAGGAGAGGACCCACGTCTGGGCATACCTATCCCACTTAGGGCAAAAAGTGCTGTGCAACAAATGATGGACGGAATGCTAGATCAATTAAACATTTACCGCCACACAAGAGATCTGGGTTAAATCCATTGTTCTTTTGCTCACTATGCCACTCCAGTTTGGACCCAGTCATATGTAAATCAGTCTTGACTCTGCTCATCATGGGAACAATCCAGTCCAAACTGCCAAACCAGGTCCTCCCTGGACCGGAAACAAGCAGACTGGGACCGAATTAGTGGTATGATCCTTCGTCAGCCAGGCTACCTTAAATCCAGTGGCACATCGAACAAGGAACCCACATCTGGGCATACCCATCCTATTTTGGTCGAAAAGTGCTGCTGCAACAAATAATGGATGGAATGATGAATCAATCAAACATTCACCCCCTGTCAAAAGATCTGGGTTAAATCCATTGTTCTTTTGCTCACTACGACTCCCCAGTTTGGACCCATCCATATGCAAATCAGTCTTGACCCTGCTCCTCATGGGAACAGTCCAGCCCGAACTGCCAAGCCAGGTACCCCTGAACTGGAATCAAGCATCCTGGGACCGGGTTCAGGGTATTTCCCCTCATCACCCAGACTAGCTTGAATCCAGTGGCACAGCGAGCAAGGGACCCATGTCCGGCCATACCATCTCACTTAGGGTGAAAAGTGCTGCAGCAACAAAATGGTGCCTAGGATCGCAGAATGGCACTTTAAATAAGGACAACAACCCGTCCAAAAGTAGGTGCCCAAATCGAGGCCAACAAGCCCAAATGTCCCCTTGGCTGACCCACCTGTCCCAAATCCCCGGGGGGCAGAACTCCCTTTGGTCGCCTGCCCCCAAAGGCCCATTGGTCTGAATAGGGGGGCAGCACAGACGGCATACAGGGATATAGTCTGAAAAAGTCCTCTTTATTGAAGACAGGTGTACATCATACAACATAAAAACCCAAGGCTTTTGCCTCACAAAACTATCTCTCTCTATACATTCATTCACCTTCTTCCTCCTACCACAACCCCTAAGCACACCACCCAATTAACAGCTTTACCTTGCAACAGTAAATCCTACCCTAGCATTGAATGTTAATATTTACATCCAACTTAAAGCTACATCTATTACCATCTAACTATCTAAGTACCCTATCTCTTAACTTGTTAATGTGTTGCTTCCTACATTTTTAACTTTCTTATCACCCCCCATTTTCCCGATTCCCCTATGTTCAAAACCCTCTTCCTAATGTATAGCTTGGCAACTAAAACTTACCACCACTAGTTAGAAAAGGCCTATCCCCCTACCTTGTCTGACCCCCCCACCCAAGGATCTGTGACTACCTTCGCTTCCTTGCAACTTTTTCTCCAGGGCTATCTTGATTTGAATCAGATATAGCTCTGTCCCATACTTGGATTGGTTCACTCCATCCCCGCTGAAGAAATCTGGTATGTCATAACGCAACTCTGGATGTTCCACCCATCCAAAGCTTTCCTCTCTAGAGAACGTTTTGTATATTGCTATTTATTTTGCACCTGACCTTATCAACAGCAGTAGGCCACTGTGGCCCCCTCCAGTGCCACCTGGGTCTGCATTCCGTCCATATGATAAAAGTCTCTGCCCACTTTCTCCTGATCTCCAACATACCCTTCTTCTTTGGAATAATGCCACTTCCGTTGCCACTACCAAATCATTTCCCCAGGTACAAAATAAGAATATCTGGGCATATGTACCTCCTTAACATTGAATTCAAACATCACAATAATTCCAACTATGTCATACCCCCATTTCCATGCCATTTTACTTTAAAGAGGCAATTGTCCATCCAGAGGTTGAGACTTTTCCCCTTCTGAAGTTCATGCTTTTCTGCCCATTTTATAAATCATGTCCCACGATCTATACAGATAATTCAATTGTTGCCGGATCATCTACTGCACCTGAAAAGACAACACGTCAGATACCACCCATAGATTTATTCCCCTCTAGCCTCCATGCGCACATACCATTTAAAGCATTCAGATGACCATCTGCCCTGTTGTATAATCCTATCCTTCCCCACCAAAGTATAGGACATGATAATCCAAATCCAAATGTTTCTCAAGAAAAGTCATTTTCAATTGTTCGGAATATCGGCGTTTGGGCAGATATGACCCACGGACACGGTTTATGACTTTTCTTGAGAAACATTTGGATTTGGATTATCATGTCCTACACTTTGGGATTTTTGAAAGACTGACTTTGAGGTTGCTATAAATTACTCAAGTCCATGGATGCTGCTGGGAACGCCCCCAGCAACACCCATTGCACGCGCCTTTAACGCAGGACACTGCGTTAAAGGGACTGATATTTATCAGGCAGGATTACGCCACAAAAAGTGGCTTAGTCCTGCCTGATAAATATCACTCAATCTTCTGCGCCACCGGAACGTCACAAAAAGTGACGTTCCGGAGGCGCAAGGGGCTCGTAAATAAGGCCCCATAGGTTTCACACACATTATAGTTGGGAATTAGCATTTAAAAAACCTTTGAAATTCACTGAAAAAACCATAGGTTTCACACCAGTTAGTTAGCTGGACATTTTACTCATACAAAACCATTGAAATTCCCCCGTTATAGTTAGTTGTACTCACTATAACTCGCGCGCCCGCAATCCACTGCTGATGATGTCACATATTACATCATTCATGACATGGTCAGTGACATCACTGATGACATCACTGATGACATCTCAAATGACATCACTGATGACATCATCCAGTGAATGTGGTTTGCTTTGATATTTAAATATGCATTATAAATACCATACTTTGCATTGAAGAATGAGTGGATATATACATATAAATGTGTGAATGATGGATTTAGTAACAGTGTCATTGATTGTTTCCTTGACTAATTTGTAGAGTCTCACTATATATAATATGCAGTTTTTTAACTGTGTTAAAGTCTTTATTGCTTTGACGTAATTGGTATATTAAAGACTATATTTGTTATTGGTTTCTTAACTGAGTATTTGTATGGGTAAATGAATGTCTATGTGGTTTGGTGGGGGTATGTAATTGCCTAAAAATGTGTGAATAGTCCATTCAGTAGGTAAATGAGGTTAAGACTACATGTTATAAAAAAAATTTCAGTGAGTGTATATGTTTATGGGTGTGGTGGTGATTAAATATGTCTCTCAATAGTATATCTCCATTAAATTTGCATAAAAAAGCAGTGTATGTTACAGTTATATCTAATTAAGTGAGCCTAAGACTTAGTGATTGTATGAGTCACTGTATGGAGAACTGAATATTTCTAATAGTCATTTTATAACACACTAAGTGTATAGATGAATAGATGAAGTGGTGTTTGTAGAAGTGTGTAGGTGAGTAAATATAAGTGTGATCCATTGTTTGCATAAGTCAACAAGATGTCTTTATAAGTGAATACAATGTGTGCTGGTGTGTAATGTTGAAATAGGCGTATAAGTATATTTGTTAGTGTTCTGTTAATTATTCACTGCATATAACACTGAATCTATAGGTAAGTGATTAGATGTGCGTAGAGATCTATGATTCACTGAGTGGATGTTTAGAAAATACTAATGATGTGTCAATGGTTTGAAATAGGGCACTTTCTATTTTTGTAGTGAGTGAAAAATATTATACTAGTGTGTGATGAGGTGTATTTCATTGTCACATGGATGATGTCATCAGTGATGTCATCAGGGATGTCATTTGAGATGTCATCAGTGATGTCATCGGTGATGTCACTGACCATGTCATGAATGATGTAATATGTGACATCATCAGCAGTGGATTGCGGGCGCGCGAGTTATAGTGAGTACAACTAACTATAACGGGGGAATTTCAATGGTTTTGTATGAGTAAAATGTCCAGCTAACTATAACTGGTGTGAAACCTATGGTTTTTCCAGTGAATATCTATATATATACACACACCCATATGCATATATGTAGGTATATATATGTGTGTATATGTTTATAGTAGATATATATATATATATGTGTGTGTGTATGTTTCTGCTGCCAAGTACAAAAGTACAGCACTCGCGGGAAACTTCTAAGCCATCTTTTATTAAGGTTTGTAGCACACAAGACGCGTTTCGGCGACTGCCTTTCTCAAGATCAATCGGCAGCCCGAGACAGCGTCATTTAAATATACACACACAATTCATTAGTGGTTTGAATAAAGTCAAAACAAACAAAAGACTATTTTATCGGAAACACAAAAAATTTCGGCCCTCTTGAAACATGCAAAATACAATATTTTGATCATGTTCTCAGTACTAAATTCATATGGTTTAATATACAAATAAATATCTTGCCCTGGATGGGCTTTGCTGAACATGTTTCATTAATCCATTTCACATATTTGAGAGTTATGGGCAATTCTGGATATTTCTCATGATTGGGCCCAATATGGGCATATCCGATGCCTGATATGTACAATGAAACATCACTATACAACAATTAAATATTTTTCCCCACCAACTGAAAAGAAAAACTGAGAAGAAAGAAAGAGAAACAAAAAGAAAAAGAAACACAAAGAAACCTTTCATTTCATGATGCTAATATTTACAGATATTTGCAGTCCAGAACGTAACATTACTGCCTTAAAGATTTATAGCTAATTCTTCCCCACTGTTAAGTCCATGAGGTATTTTAGTTTGAATATCTATAATATATCTGGACTCCAGTCTCCAAAGTTTGAGTTGTCTATCCCCACCTCTGATGTTACCAGGCACATGATCTAATCAAAAATAGCGCTGCAGGTCCCTGTTGCTGCTATGATGACTTTCGAAATGTCGAGCCACCGGATATGTGACATCTTTAGTAGCGATGGCTCTCTATATATATATATGTATATATATATATATATATATATATATATATATATATATATATATATATATATATATATATACATATATATACTTGTTCTTTATCAAAAAATGTACTAGTTAAAACCTCTTCGTTAAATGAGGGACTACTGGAAAAACCAACATTTAGCAGATACAAATCTGGGCCACCACGCCCCTGAATGTAAGCAGTGGCTGAAGTTGAATACATCAGTCCATACGTACTTGGGAGGTGAAGGCTAGAAGTGAGTGGAGCAGAGGGCAGGTGCCACTATCTGCTCTGTGCAGGTCACTCTATGTCCCCTGGCAGCACAGCAAACACATTAACATAGTTTGCAGAAATAAGAAGAACATATCCTGCCAGAGGGTAGACTGTGCTGTACAGGAAGCACTGATCAGGTGCTAGGCATTTCAGCGTGAGGACTGTGGCGAAGACGCGTTAAGATTAAATGTCCATTAATAATAGTGTGCTGAGCAGTTAATCTACACTCTAATTCACGTGTACACTGACATAAAACTGTTGCAATTGGAACAAATTTGCTATGACATGTTAGAGTGAGTTTTCCTGGCATATGCTAATAAGACCACAGCTAGGCCTCAACACCATCTTGTTCAAATTGGATGTAGCAGCATCATGTTCATTCTTTGTTTAAAACTCTGCTGCACGTAGTTCACTAAGACATGTTTTGTTTATTTCTGAATGGAACTGTTCTCGAAGAAAGCCTGGTAAATGGCTTACCTTAACATTTTTCCAAGGACATTCTGCTTCCATTCAGTATTACATTCATTCACTGTTGTTTATGTAACTAGTTTGGTCGGACACTTCCGGGTGACATTTTGTTGTGTGGCGTTTTAGGCTCCGAGTGAATTTTCCCGATTCATGCCCTTATATAGGTACAATTCACATTGCCCTAATATAGGCATAGAAATCAAGCCCTTATTTAGACATAGCCCATGCAGACCAAATACAGGTATGGCTACTTCCACCCGTACCAAACGTCACAACGATTTCTTGGAAAATCGTCTTAAGGAGTTAGGGAACTTCCCCTTGCTCAAATATTGATTTGTCCAAGAACTCATGTACTTTGCAAAGAACAACTATTCCCTTTGGGTTCTTTCCTGATTTTATTATGCCAGACTTTACGTCAAACTATGGCATTCCTAGACACCTTCAAGGTATAAATATACCTTTACTTGCTCTAGCAAGACACGGTGGTTCGGAGCAGTTCGACTATCTACTTGCTCGACGCAGCTCGCTACAGCAAGTGCCGAAGGAAGCCGACCCTCCAGCTGACACACTGATCAGGAAGCTGTCTCTTCTCCTGCCGAGAATCCAGCTCCAGTGTTTCCAAGCTCCCCTTGCGGGATGTTGGGAAATCGAGTCCTGAGTCAGACTTACCAGACCTCCTTCATTCTAAAACCAAGGAATGGAGCTGATTAGAATCTAGAGAAATCTTGGATAGATTCTTGGCAAAAAAAACTAAACCTATGCTACACAATACTTACTTCTTCTCTCGTACTAGACTTAGGTTAGGTACATTGGGGTAGGCGTATTTTAGAAGCACCAGTTGAGTATTTTAGTCTATGTATTTATGTATGCATTTTTATATGGCTTAGAAACCATACAATGCTCTTACAGTATTATTTAATAATATTATTCTCGCTGTACGCATTATACTTTACAGTCTGCCTAACGATTGTAGAAGTTCACTTCTCTTGCATGAGAAAGAAGACTGTTCAATAAATCCTTTTTTATTGAAAACGTCTGTCCCTCTATTTCTCTGCAACTTTGTAGAAACGAAGCATGCACGATTGACTGAGTGAAATACTTATCTATTGTTTCCACGACTCTAGAGATATAGGGCCATATGTAGGTAGCCCAATACCGGTCGGTAATGGCCGGAATTACCGAATTTCGCCCGTTACCGACCAGTATTTGGCTTTTGAGATGTATGTGGCAGGATTGACGGATTCAGTAATTTACCGATTCGGTAATTTAAGGAATTGGTAAATACCGAATTCTTAAAATACCGAATCGGTAAATTATCGAATCCGTAATGTAGGGAGCACTCAAGTGAGTGCATTTCTGAGTTAAGGATTCGTTATTTTTTTTTTTTAAACGGTTTTTATTGCAGATTGAGCATCACAGTACATTCAGTAGTGCAAAAACATTTCTATCCAGCCTCCTCCATCCCTTATTTCTGCGCCTGGTTAGTATACACAGCCTTTCTGCCCACATCCCGAAGGCCGGGTGGCAACAATTATAATCTCAATGCATGCTATAATGGCTCTTATACTTAATTTTTACACGAGGCATCCTGCTGTCTGCTTTTTGGTTTAATTGTCCCTACTCCCCCCCACCCCCCTGGGCAACTTCCCTCAACACCCCATGGTCTGTACCTCTAACCCTGGCTCCCCCCCTCCCCTCTCCCCTCAGTGTCCCCACCTACGCCTAATTCTGAGTGGATCGAACCTGTGGCAATGGGCAGAATCAATATGGTGTTTACTGTATGTGTATGTCTGGTGAGGGTGTCGGTCCCCCGGTGGCCTCAGTTTGGTCACCAGGGCCCTCTTGGTCCGACTCCACTTCCTCCTCCACTGTACTGTCTTGCAGCGCCTGCACCATCGCCTCCCACGCCATCGCTGTTTCCTGTGCTCGCTCGTCTGATCCACGCCGGGCTAGCTGGTACCTGATCGTGCTCTCAGCTGCTGCCCACTTTAGAAATTTGTTTAGCCATCTCCGGTGCGTCGGCCCTGTTTTGGACTTCCAGTTCCTGGTCAATTCCCTTTTCGCTAGAATGAGGCCCATGTCAATGAACTTGCTCGACATTTTATTTTTGGGCGTATGTGGGAACCAATGTAGTATGCTAACAGCCCCCTCATATTGCAGGTCCCTACCCGTCACCTCATTCAACGTGGCGCCAATGTCCCTCCAGTAGTCCTGTAGGTGGGGGCATGCCCTCAGCATATGTATCAGATCCGCGTTCACCTTATTACACCTGGGGCAGGCTGCGTCCTCCGCTCCGAAGTACTGTGCGATCTTGCCCGGGGTGAGGTAGGCCCTATGTATAATATACAGATGAATAAGTTGGAATCGCGCGTTTCTAGTGCTCTTTCCAGCTCTCCGCACCAGCTGGGACCACGCGGCATCCGGGATTTCCATCTGTAAGTCTGTTTCCCATTTGGCCTTCAACACCATTAGCGGCTGCAGGGATCCACTTAACATTCTCGAATAGAGACACGTTACTGCTTTAAAAGTGCCCGCCGCCATCATTGTGTACTGGCATGCTAGTGCCGTCGGTGGTTCGAGCAACCCCTCTCCCCAGTGCGCTTGCACGGCCCTCACCACTGCTGCGTGTAGTAGGTAATCCCCCCTCGGGAGGTCATAACGCTCCCATAGTGTCTGGTATGGGGTCAGCACGCCATCATCGTAGAGATCCCCCACCATCTGTAAGCCCGCCTCCTCCCACAGCTGGAGCCTCGACCAGTCACCCCCGTGAGGGAGCGCTGTCACCATGCCCAGTGGTATCTCGGGTGCATACGGGTGCCGGACTCCCGCACGCACCCGTGAGCGGTTCCAACATAGTCGGAACGTCCTTTCCTCTTGGGACAGTCCACTGAGCACTACCTTTTGGTGTAACGCGATATAGGACAGCACGTGGCGGGGGGTTCCGTCTCAAAGGATTCGTTATTTACCACCAACTACAAGTTGGTGGTAAATATCGAAAACCTTTGAAAAAGCAAATTTGTGCTTTTTCACAAGTGCCATGTGGCAGACATACATGCTCTTAGGGCATGTATGTGTGCCACATGTGCACACATGCACAATTCAGGGGTGCAATAGGGTGTCAATGTGACACCCTGCCACCCTTGCATATGCACCCCTATTACCGATTCGGTATTTACCGATTCGGTAATAGTGAATGGCTTCCCATTCATTCCTATGGGCCTCCAGGCCCTTAGGAATGAACGGGAATTACCGATTTGGTATTTACCGAATCGGTAATACCAAATATTACTGATTCTGTAAAAATTTACAGAATTGTTATCTACATACCATTTACCGATTCTGAAATACCGAATCGGTAAAATTCGGTATTTTAGAATCGGTAAATGTGTATTACCTACAAATGGCCCATAATTCTTATTCTTGGGAAACAAAGTTGGCATGTTTATGCGGTTGTCAGAAACGAATCCCTTCTTGTGTATTCGAGAAATTTTCTAGTGACCTCTGAACTAGCTGGCACCCACTATTAAGTTTAGTATATTCAATAGAGATATAGTCGACCTCAGTCCTACGTCTAATCTATAGGATATATTATTCCAATGCGCAGAGCCTATTGGGAATATAGGAACTACACTACAATTTGAGTTTGCAAATATTTTTCAACGTGGTCAAAGTTTCCACTTCCATGCAGGGCTCTTGCTCGTTCTGAACAGGACTTGACAACGCCATCTTTTCAGTATACTCTTTAGGCCTCACTCGAAAACTATTATTTAAACAAACACAAGACATCAATTAATTAAATAATTGAGACCCATTCTGTTACCCACCCCCTTTGCTAATTATTAACCCATTAATTTATGTTACCTAGCTGTGCACACAAAGCTGCATTTCATATTAACCTTCTTCTTATAGGCTGCAGGTTTCTCCGCGAACTTATGCCACATAAAAGACATAAAGACATAACATAAGCACACAAATAAGCACATGCCATTAATTAAACAGCCGCATTTAATACTGACAAAGACAATAGACAAGGTTAGTTTATTATTTTCAACGCACTTGCTTTTGCAACAAAGAGCACATGAATTAGTCCCTCGTGTTGTGTAAATGCATTTTTAAAACTTTGTTGGTTAATAATTCATCACAAATCAGTTAATACGGTTATATTATTATGGAAGTTTAACTTCGAGCCAGAACAAAATATCATTCTGAATCTCGCTCCATCAATATCCTTTAGGGCAATTGAGTTCTATGTAACCAGAAACGTCTCCATTCTGTTATTTGTGTATTGTGCTTTTGATTATTGTCATGGGTTTTCTAAATTTCGCCTCAGAATTCACTTTTCGAGCCAGTCCATTATTCATTTGACTGTATTTTGAAATGCCGTTTTGAACCTTGTCTCATGAAATTGAAGTCAACACCATTCCCGATACACCCAACTCTTGGCAGTGCTATTGAGCTGCACGATTTTAGGGGCACAGAGGGCCCACAATGGTGCACTGAAATCATTCACCAGGAGCTAGGCATTTCACAGGGATGACTGTGGTAAGGTAACTTCCCTGGTTCCAAGAGCGGCAAGGACTGTGTGGCATTGCTACAGTGCACTCTTATGTCCACAGGGGTAATGATGTATACCTTACAACAGCAGCACTCTTCTTGCAGGCCCATTCTTTACTGATACGACAAACCGCCTCAGTCCTATTACATCTGGACACCATTAAGGTTGAGGAGAAGAAGAGAGACTTTGGCTACTTCTGCCCTACCTCCCAAACGTGACACTAGTTATGCTAGGCTCATATAGACACATCAGACATGATTGGCTCAAATGGTGTGCTAGACACACAAGGCACCCTTATGAGAGGACAAAAGCCCTAACAAATAGATGGGCCATCTTGATCTATTCCTCATCTTCCTCAGCTTCCTGACTTACCACACGTGTTTCCTTCTGCGGAACTGCGTTAGGGAGTCTGCTTGATTTGACTTATGGGTTTTCATGTTCCTCACCAGCAGTTGCTATGAACCGGGCAGAGGTAACTACTGTCCTCTCATCAAGCTTTGAGGATACTGACGGAAGTTGGCATTTGAATTTCTAATGAAGACAACATTTCATTTTAACCTGCTCTCTTGGGAGAGAAGTCTACTAAACACCTCTGAGAATAGGCCCTTCAGTCCAATCAACTGAGTACAAATAAAAGATGTCTTGAGTGAGTTTTTCTTGCACACCGCACAAGAAGGTGGTACTCTGCAACAGGTAAGGCCATTCCAGATTCCTTGTTCCTCAAATAGCTCATTGTAGTTCCATCCCTGTGTGGATTCTGTCCACAAGACACATTCTGACAAGACTGTGGACCAGAAAGGTATTGTTCTGCTCGCACTTCTGCCTGTGGGTAAGCTGACCTTTTATAAGGGTGTCTGGTTTGTGGGTGTCCCAATAACAATCCCTTAGTCATCTATCCCTTTGTTCCCTACAGTGACAAGAAAGGCTCTGAAAATGCTCTCTTTGTTTGACTGACATTATAATTTTTAATCTGATATCCAGTCTTCCCTCCAGGGTCCCTACGTTTTAAATACACATTTGCTTCCTTTACTTTTGAAGACGCTTTGAGGCATCACTGGAAAGGCGTCTACCTCGAAAAAATGGGGAAAAATAGTTTCTTAATGTTGGAGACACTTCTAGCACTCTAAAGACAACCTTATACTTTGACCTACCTGGGAAGACGAACAAGCTGTGCTGAGTACTGCACAACGTTGAGCAGATCCCTGACCTGCACGACCGATGGCATTGGAAAATATACTTTGCAAAAACAACGTTGCCATAAACAAATGCTCCAAAACAGTGACTACCAAAATGTAAACTTTATACAAACATTTTCTTACAAAATTTTGACCTGCATCTAATTCCTGTATAAAGCACTCCATATGTCAAAAAATATATTTAAAAAAGCATTCCATTGTGGTAGGACTAAAGATTAAATAGCAAATTACCTTAGTCTTAAAATATGTGGGAAGTGAATTTGGTTGCATTTAGGGAATTAAATGCAGGTCGAAAATTTGGGGCTGGGAGATATTTAGGAAAAGGTCTATAATTTGGTAGTCTATATTTTGAAGTCTTTGGGGGTCCTATACAGTTAGGTAGGTGGGCTACCAAACCACACCAGCAGCTTAGGCTGCAGTGGCATAACGCAAAATGAAACGGTCACCTGCAAGGATCTGAAAAAAGGCTCCTAAGTCCGTGACATGTCACAGGTATTCATTGACCTTTGGCTGAATGGGGCCTCCATGACAGGTGTAGGGGCCACTGAAGGGCTGTGCCCCCACTCCCCCGATTGCCACAGATGTCTGCGTTACGCCCCAGGAAGGCCCTGCTAAATCAGGAGTTCTCTGCTGAATTGCAGGAGCATTTTCACCAAAAGTGCTTCTATGAAAACTAAAAATAACAAGAGCACTTTCAATGAAAACTCGTAGCCCAGGTGGCCTCCATGTTATGCTCAGTGATGATTTTATTTCTTAGAAATTAACTCCTAAATCGTTTTTTTCAGGAGAAACATAAAAGAAATGTCCTTGACCCTCATGGAGTTTTCTCTCTTAGGGCTGATTCCGATCTGGGTTGGAAAGCTCTCCGACTGAGCCTGATCCGGAGTGTTTTCAGACCGAGCCGGACTGCGGGAGTCCGAGCGAGTACGATGCGACCGCATGCTGCCGGACTGGGTTCGGTCGAACTCTCATAGAAGTCAATGGGAGCCTCCCATTGACTGAATGGGTAAGTCTCGCACTAGGGTGCCCCCTACAGTGGGTATGCGTCAGTGCCATCCGCACCGTACATGCCTGTGTTGGGGAGACACTTGGGTCTCCCCCTGTGTCCGAGTTGTAAGGCTGCAGAATACGGGGGGGTCCGACACGGACCCCCAAAGGTAGCTTCCCAGACGTTTTGTGAGCCAGAAACTTCGGCTCGATCTGACTGTCCGACGCGTGCATCGTACTGGCTCGGTCAGAATTCGCCTCGATTGCACGGCACGGTTTGCCTACGGATGAGGCATACGGAGCAGTTCGGGCCTTGAAACGATTCGGTCTGCGATTTTGCATTTCTCGCAGCGTACTTGCTCGCTCGTACAGCTCTATGAGTCGGGCGGAGAACATACGTACGGCTCGTACTTTTTACGGCCGGATCGCGTTCGGGGACCTTCCGAGCGAGATCGGAATCGGGCCCTTAGTGTCAGAGACATCCTTGCTTCCTCCTTCCCTGGACTTCAATGCTTTACAAGGCGGTCTGAGGTAAAAAACATTATAATATATAAATGAAGGTTTCAAAAATTATATATGATGGTTGACCCTCAGAAGGGCAAGATTTCTCACATTCATTAGTCAGCAGCCCTTTGGCAAAGAGGCTGCTGGTTAAAGGGTTCCAGCTGATGTTTTGCCTTCAGAAACCAAAGTGAACATATAAGGGATGGCAAACCACAGATTTACTACAGTTCATCCACTTCACCAAACCCTATATGTCTGTTTTTGAAGTGTATATTTTCTTACATGAAACCTATAGCAACCCTAACTGAATTCTTCATTGTTCTCGTCTGGAGGAAGGGACCCAAATAGTAGCCAGGAGAACTTTGCATTCTAGCTGGCTAGAACTGAATTAAAGCTCAAGGGAAAGATGGCCAAGGGCATGCAAGAGATAATCCTGGACTCCAAATGTGGTGAGCCTGCATCACCATGATCTCTCCAGTGCCTTTACCGCTTTGACCAATTTTTCATACTTACAACTTGGGTTGGTGCCTTGTCGGCTTAGGCTGGTGGCTCTGTGACTATTTGAACCGCTGTTCAAACCTCTACAGCTCAGGAGATAACGTGATCCAAAGATATGAATGAACCCTCATCTTTAATCTTAGCTCCCTAGTTACAACTGGAAACCAGAGGGCCCAGCGAGTGTCTAATGTCCCATGGATACCGCTGCCACCTGAAAATTGGGACTATGGCCGGTCATTTAAAACATGCAGAACCCTAAATTTTGTATGTACTGTGGTTGCTCGCCCATTCCCAGCATCAGTTGCCTGCCCGTTTGTGTAATGACTATGCTATCAAAGCAAATTCAGAAGCCGATGGATGGTAAATAGGTTTCAGGAAATGACAGAGCTGGTTTCTACAAGGAAGCCCACAAAGTGTAACAGTATTTTGTTTCCTAAGATATATTACTTAAATGTACCTTGGTTCTTGTTCTTATTAATTTAAAATCTACTTTTGATTTGGTCAATCTTTCTCTTTTATAGATTTTCATTCACTCTTAATTTAGTTATTCAGCAATCTTGTGGTTTACTCTTGGGAAAGAGGTAATTGGTACTAGACTGATAGGTGATCAACATGTTACAGCTGTGACATACCAACAATATAATTATTTGCTTTTATGGGTCAAGTGCAGGAACAGATGTTTTCTCTGTGACAACTGGAGAAAAGCAAAACTGTAGTCTCACCCCACTTTGTTCAGTCTTTTCTTTCTTTCTTTCTTTCATTCTTTCTTTCTTTCTTTCTTTCATTCTTCCTTTGATATGTTTAGCAGTTTGGTTACTTTAGAGTGCTAACATTCTCAAATTACAAATGGGGGTGGGGTCGCACACTACTCACACACCGGCGGTGTCTCCCCTAAGGACTCTGGTCAATGTAGTAAAGTGTTCGCGATGCATCATCTTTTGATGTTCGGCTATCTTCGCTGTCTTCGCCATCCCTGGACACGTGTTTCGGGGTATTACCCCTCATCAGCAGGGATAGGCCGTGTACTGGGGTTGCCGATGGGTGCCAATATCTGCCAGGTATAGTACCACTCAGGCGCGTAGGTGCGGGATCCCAGGCTCGTCAGCCCGCTGCTCAAGGGAGCTTTAAAGTTACAAATGGGGGTGGGGTCGCACACTACTCACACACCGGCGGTGTCGCCCCTAAGGACTCTGGTCAATGTAGTAAAGTGTTCGCGATGCATCATCTTTCGATCTTCTGCTATCTTCGCTGTCTTCGCCATCCCTGGACACGTGTTTCGGGGTATTACCCCTCATCAGCAGGGATAGGCCGTGTACTGGGGTTGCCGATGGGTGCCAATATCTGCCAGGTATAGTACCACTCAGGCGCATAGGTGCGGGATCCCAGGCTCGTCAGCCCACTGCTCAAGGGAGCTTTAAAGTTACAAATGGGGGTGGGGTCGCACACTACTCACACACCGGCGGTGTCGCCCCTAAGGACTCTGGTCAATGTAGTAAAGTGTTTGCGATGCATCATCTTTCGATCTTCTGCTATCTTCGCTGTCTTCGCCATCCCTGGACACGTGTTTCGGGGTGTTACCCCACATCAGCAGGGATAGGCCGTGTACTGGGGTTGCCGATGGGTGCCAATATCTGCCAGGTATAGTACCACTCAGGCGCGTAGGTGCGGGATCCCAGGCTCGTCAGCCCGCTGCTCAAGGGAGCTTTAAAGTTACAAATGGGGGTGGGGTCGCACACTACTCACACACCGGCGGTGTCGCCCCTAAGGACTCTGGTCAATGTAGTAAAGTGTTCGCGATGCATCATCTTTCGATCTTCTGCTATCTTCGCTGTCTTGGCCATCCCTGGACACGTGTTTCAGGGTATTACCCCTCATCAGCAGGGATAGGCCGTGTACTGGGGTTGCCGATGGGTGCCAATATCTGCCAGGTATAGTACCACTCAGGCGCGTAGGTGCGGGATCCCAGGCTCGTCAGCCTGCTGCTCAAGGGAGCTTTAAAGTTACAAATGGGGGTGGGGTCGCACACTACTCACACACCGGCGGTGTCGCCCCTAAGGACTCTGGTCAATGTAGTAAAGTGTTCGCGATGCATCATCTTTCGATCTTCTGCTATCTTCGCTGTCTTGGCCATCCCTGGACACGTGTTTCGGGGTATTACCCCTCATCAGCAGGGATAGGCCGTGTACTGGGGTTGCCGATGGGTGCCAATATCTGCCAGGTATAGTACCACTCAGGCGCGTAGGTGCGGGATCCCAGGCTCGTCAGCCCGCTGCTCAAGGGAGCTTTAAAGTTACAAATGGGGGTGGGGTCGCACACTACTCACACACCGGCGGTGTCGCCCTGTGGAAAATGACAATGTATATGTACATAAGCGGCGTTCATTTGTGTTCACCATACCCCTCGCTGTAAGCAGAACGAATACTGCGAAGCATTGACCGCATCATCCCGCCAGCATAGGCCCATGCAGGCACGTACACGACAGCCATTTTAGTCCCCAAAGCATCTCTGCCCGTTTGTTAAATCCCCAGCACGCCCCCCTCCCCGTTGAACACCCCCGCTCTCTCATGCATAGGCCATAAAACCCTCTCCCTCTGCGCGACCCCGCTCTAAAAGCGACACCCCTGCCTAACCGACACCCCCTGCATTCCTCCCAGGAACACCCTTCCCCTCTTCTGATGACCCCCCCCCCCCGGCTACACCTGGCCTCTCGACCCGGTCCCAAGTCATAAAACAAAGCCTCATGGATGTACCCCCCCTGGCCCCGCATAGCAAAACGTGATACACCAACCGAAGTGCCCGATCTTATCGCCTGCCCAACCTTAGATCTGACCACTCCCTCTTGCCCTCGTGTCCTGTTGGAATGTCCGGCTGCAAGATTACAATCACATGTTACATTTGGGAGGGGAAACGACATCCGAGCGACAGGCATGGGAATAGGCCTGAAGCTGGGATTCCAAACGTGCCTTTTCGTACTTCAAAGTTTCTTTATTGCAATAAGGAATGTTTGTGCATCATAAACCTGTGTATAAAAGACGGAGCCTCAGAGAAACTTGTTAGAGCACCTCTTGAAGACATTGTGCGCGTGTCCGAAATGACAGGCTCTCCTCATGAGAAATAAAAATCTGTTCTTGCACTCCCGTTTCCAGCGCCCGTCTCTTTATTTGGTAACTGATCAAAATGGGAACTAAGAGGCGTCTTGTGCCAGCAGCCTGGGCATCGGTTGTAATTTGGGCTGTTTTTCCTCAATTGGCGTCCCAACGCGGGGCTCATCAGCGACATAAGGTCCGGTAAGAGAGGTCCAGACGATGGGGTGAACATCTGAACGATTGGAGTATACCTGCCTTGAGAGGGCCCTCGTCCGGCTGCCGATTGAATGAACTTCACCGATTCCGAACGGACCTCTCTCAAGCGACCTACTGTCCTGACTGGGATCCCACAGGAATGCTGCGGTAAAAACATGGAGTAAGAGAACGATTGGGCGCTGGAAAGGGTAGGCGAAGAACTGTCCACACGGTCCGGTCCGGGTAAGGTTAAGTAGGACGTCTTTACGTCTGATTGATAGGATGACTTTATCCATCTGATTGATTGAATGATTGATTGTTTATATTGGAATCGGTATTTAAATACTGGTATTGTTCATTGATTGGTTCATTTAGCTTTGGTTGCTACTTGAAGTATTGGTTCTCTTTGAGACATTCTCTGTTTGCAAACAGCGACGAATAGGAACGTTCCTCTCTCTTTGCAAATAGTGAAGGATAGGTAATGCGGACTTTTGTCCCCCGTTGTAATCCGTCATGCCTATTTTTCTCCCCACTGATTGATTGGTTGCTCTGTTGCTCTTTGAGACATTCGCTGTCTACAAACGGGGAAGAATAGGAATATTCTGTCTCCCTTTGCAGATAGTGAAGGGTAGGTAATGCAGACTTTTGTCCCCCATTGTAATCCGTCATGCCTATCTTTCTCCCCACTGATTGTTTGTTATCGATTTTTATCGATTATCGCTCTTTTGAGATATTCCCTGTCTACAAACAGAGAAGAATAGGAATATTCTGTCTCCCTTTGCAGATAGCGAAGGATAGGTAATGCAGACTTTTGTCCCCCGTTGTAATCCGTCATGCCTGTTTTTCTCCCCACTGATTGATTGATTGTCTGGACATTTATTGTTCAAGGAATAGTTCTTTTGAGGTATTCTCTGTTTGCAAATAACGTGGAATAGAAATATTCTGTCTAGTCTTTGCAAGTAGTGAAGGGTAGGTAATGCGGGCCTTTGTCCCCCGTTGTAATCTGTCATGCCTATCTACTCCCCACTGATTGGTAAACTAGTTCCACCCGGACCATTTATTAGAGGTAGATCATCTGGCTCAACCGGAGGGCGCCCCTAATAAAAAGGACATATGTAAAATACGAAGTAACCACCGTATCCTGTTAACAGAAACTTTAGCGCAATAACACACTAGAAAAGGAAGGAAAAAGAAATCGAGCAAAATCAGTAGACCACTGATGAGTTTTTTGACTTCCCTAGAAATAAGAAACGTTAGAAATAGCCCGCAATAAGAAACATGAAAGTGGTGAGAGAAGCCAAGCTTGACATCACGTCAGCCACGAGGTAGCTAGGCTCCGCCGCCCCTCCCTGCTCCAAACATGTCTGTCCCACCGCCCGCCACGCCCAATAACGGTAACATAAGATAGATACAAGTCAGCAGATACCTACCCCCATTCCGGAAGCTCCCGAAGTGCAACAGGTCCACGGTTACGCCCATCCGGAAGTCGAGGCCTCGACACGTGCAGGGCGGGGCCCGGCTGGCCGCCATCGGCCGGAGAGGCCGTGGGGTGGATGGCCCGGAATGTACTGGTCTTCCCATCCCCTTCTTCTGGCGCCTTGCAGGCCACGGGGGGGGGGGATGTCTTGCTTATGCCTCCGACCCCCCCCCCCCCTCTCTCATCGCCTGGTCCGGCCTCACGAATGTCAGCGCCAGGAGACGGCGTGGGGTGCACTGGGAGGGAGAGGTGGCGCGGACGAGCCTCTCCCACCTCCCCAGGTGGAGGCCCCTCAGCTGCACCCCCAACGCTCCACTCACCCGACAAGGGTTCGTCCACTCTTGCGGTGCAACGCCACGCCCGACAGGCTGGAGTCCGTCTACTCTTGCGATCCAGCGACTGCCGGTTGCCGCGGAACTCATAAAATAACGGTCGACTTTTGGGAGATTGGGCCTGGCGTGCAAAGATGGCCAGGTCGCTTGCCAGCTAGAAAATGAGTCCCCCGTCCAGAAGCGTTCTCCTCAGCTTTGAAGATTCTATGAGAGCTGCAGGGGCCCCCGACCCCCACGGGCCCCCCCGATGGGGAATGACTGCCATGATTGCCCGCGGAACGACCAAGACGTAGCCACGAGACATCGGCGCTCTCATGCTGGCGCCAGCCTCAGTTTGAATGACCAAAATCCTGCAGACTACCAATTTGATCAGTTCCGGTGGAACACCAGTATGACCCGGTAGGAAAGATTGTTGCCTCCCTCCCCCCTTTGACTGATGGTTCATGTCGACGGCCCCTTCTGTTGCCCTTTAACGAAACTTTTGGACTGCCGAAAGAGGCTCTGGTCCAACCACGAGTTGGTGGAGACATTTTGACTATACTTGGACCTGCCTGACCTCACCCAAAATGGTGCCGGTACAAATGAAACTCGCAACTCCCTGTTGTGTTCCGGTTGCTCAGCCTTGATCGCATGGCGGGAGGGGATGGGTACTGATTGAACACTTGGACAATGAATTGATGTTAAGTTCCGACGCGTCATTCATTACCGTATTATTGAAAGTTCGAAGTTTCGACACTAATGGTACTTACCCACAATGAATTTTCTATATGATTTTATTGCACTTGTCGCACCTTTATGAAATCAACGGTCACCGACTCCGTTCAAATAAATATCCCCTCATGTGCAGTTCCAGTCTGCTCCGTGGCCGGCCCACGTGGTTGTAGACCCGTATTTGTGCGCCAACATTTTTAAATAAAGGTTTTTTTTTTTAAAAGCAAACATAGTTGTAGCGCTTAGATTGGTAAGTTTCGAATAAATGGCCACTGTTTCCGATATAAGTAAAATACAGGTGAAATGAAGCAACTCGATTACTTAAAGGTTAAAAAGCAAAGTACACAGGAATATTGCAAATGTGAATGGTCCAGGTTTGTTGTATGTGTGTTTTTATATATATATTTTTATTTTTGTGCAACGTAAAGCAATCGATAAAGGTTCCGGTATTTAGCCTTTACTTTATGTGCCACATGTATCAGGGAAATTGCTTCAGATGCCCCTAAGCCACTCCGAAGGAATGCCACCTAGCCCCTCTAGTTTCCGTGCCTGATGAACAAAAACGACCCTGTACCACTGTAGACCATCCCCCCTCACCGAAGGAGAGCACGAGTTCACCCCCCACTTTACACTGACTGCCCTATGTTTTGCCCCTTCCCTACACACGATCCGTAATACCACACTTGGGCGATCTATGCAATACACAGTTCATCAATGATTATCTCTCCCGCACTGCCGGTCCCTCTGGGCTTAAACGCCGAGATGAAAGGGACTGCATCCCGCGGAGATAGGTCGAGTATGTGGTAAGTAAAAGCATTTTCGGGTTTATGCGCGCTGATGTGTTTTAAAACGCTGCCCCCACCCCTTCTTTTTTCCCTTCTTTTCTGCAGGTCACATCGGAACGTCGACTAGAGTATGGAGAAGACCTACGCAACACGCCATGGTTCCGCACGGAAAAATTGTATATTGTCTATGGGGACTGCCCTGAGAACGTGACGAATTTGTGTGATATGAATGCACGCGTGTATGCCCTGATGTGTATAGCTCGACTGAATACACATTGCACACATTAGGATTGATAAGAGAAATGTTTTATGTATGACTTAAGTGATGATCGAACGGCCGATGGAATGGGGAAAAGGGGTCTGAACATGGTGCCTATACACGACGAACAAACAAAGATATAGCACTCCCTTACTTAGAAACGACTGTCTCTCTCTCTCTGAACCCAGCGACTGGGAGGGTGGCCTGAAGCAGAAACTTGACGGGTTATTGCAGTATGACAAAATATGACTCCAACCGGCGCCCCAAATAATGCAACCAAGAATGACGTGCACCCATGAGTAAATTGATACGGTAACTAAATAGGGAGAGGTTCAGGAATATTCCGGGGTGAGGTTTACCCAAGTACCCTCCTCCTGGAAGACTAGGAATATTGTCAAATTTTTAAGATTTACCACCTCCTTCTTGAACCCTCATAGACATGAAACTCAAAGCTGCCCCATTGTTCTCCCGACTGACACCCTCCATTGCCTCAGCCTAGATACCCATTCGCTAAAAATTATTCGAAGATCCCACCGTGAGTATTAGCCCGACCAGGTTAGTTCCCGAACAATTGACAAAGGTGTAAGTATTTGCAACCGAGGCCACCAGCAAAGGCAGCCAGATGAATTAAGTAGGATACTAAGAATGCGCAGCATGCAGGAAGAAATCTTTTTGGCCAAGTACTGTTCTATGTTTTGTCTTGGATTCTTGTATATAATACATGTACTATTTCCCCCCCGCCTGAATTCATGTGTACTTAATGTATGGATCTACGTCGTCCCTCAGCCTGTGTTTCTATATAACTTAACCCCTGCTGTTCTGTGTTGTGTGCGCACTAAATGGCCTATTATTGTACACGTTTCTCTCTCTCTCTCTCTCTCTCTCCATGTCGTACGTGTACCGAATAGTTCGTTTAAAATGCAGACGACTCTCTCTCTGAGGGTCCCCCTGTTCCCTCTTCCTTTGTGTGGTAACGTTGTGCCCCGCCGGCACAAGCCTAATTGGTTTTTGAACACAAAGGTGTTCGGCAAAATTGACAGAAACTAAAACAATTGTAATTTGCCATATTACTACCTCTCCTTTCTGTAAAATGATGGAACTTGAATTGGCTAAGAAGGAAAGGACAGGTAAGACGACTGATGTCCCCTAATCTGGCCCTTTTTTTATAGGGGGACTATATGTCAGTGGCCTTCTGTTCTCAGTTCGTTAGAAGCACAATCCCCAATGCCCAGATTGTCCCACCTCTCTGCACCCAAGTACGGATGTCCAAAACATCCTCGTTTCTCCCGATTGACCCCAGCTCCATACCCCAAAGTATAACTGATGACCCTGATTAGCCGTTGCTCCCCGAGAAAAGAATGTTTAGCCTCTGTCCCTCTCTCATGATGATAGAAGACTGCCAGGGCTTGGGTTAGAAAGACGAGTCTCTACCGAAGGATCCGATTTCGAGTTTGATGGAATACGCAGTTGATAGGAGTCTGACTTCTCTCCATATACGTCATGAATGAACGCCAAATAGACTTAGTACGAACTCAGTAGAAATGCCCGCATACATACTCCATAGTGATAACTTCTGACCGTGACCGATGAACGTATCCCCAACTACTTAAGATTGGGGGCGGAATTGAAATGTATAAATGTCTTCTCCTGCCAGTTCTCTAAAGCTTGTTTTGTACCCATTCAAAGATACACAATCACCGGAGGAGAGGGGCCGGACGTGACGCACAGCCTAGCCGCAGATCATGAAGCACATGTGACCTCGACCAAAGGTGGAGCCGCAGAGCAACGAGACGCAGGACGAGGCACCACTCTCAAACACGGAAAATGAAAGGATGGAGGGCTGCCTTGAAGCCCTCTGCTTGCTGACCCACGCGTGCCAGAAGTCCCCGCCCCTTTGAGCCCGATTGATGGGCCTGCCTGCTCGTTATCCTTTGCTCCCTTGGTTTGTCTCAAAGATCTGATCCCACTCCGCCCTCTCTTCCCTCGATTATCCGACAACCCCCCCTTTTTTTCACATGGATTTTGACTCAGAGAAGAAGAACAGCATTTAGGTAGAATAGGGTTTGCCACGGAAGGAGAAAGAAATGCAGGTGCCCAGCATGAGGCACCCTTCAAAAGATTAGTTAGGAAACAGGACTGTGGTCTAACAGCAGAGGACAGATCGCACCCTGCGACGTGTAAGGATGGATCCGAGCTGGACCTATAGCTCCACCGCCGGTGCTCAACAGCGCCAACGGAAGAAAACGAACTACTAGATCATACCAGTGATGGCTCGCTGCTAAAAAGACACTGTGGCGAAGACCCCCCCCCTTTCTGAACTTTCTACCCCCCCTTGACTACTTGCTTGTATTGAACTGAATTCCTCCCTCACCCACTTTGTATTGCTTTCAAAATGTTTCATCGGTCACTTTTGACTGTACATTGATACCGCCGGAGAGAGAGTCAGAACATGGTTCCATAATGTGTCGGAACATTTCCTTGATTGACTCCGACTGAGTAGTATACCGATTTCTAGACTCGTATATATAACACGACAAATGTAAATTCATCTGTATTGCACCTCGTCTATCGCATCGACTGCACATGGTTATATGCAATCCGCCAGTATTGACAAACGCTATTTCATTGACCACACATGGCTATATGTACACCCCGTCAGTTATGATAAACACGGAAATGAACTAACTTATGTTAAAAAGCGGCGACTGTGTAAAATGACAATGTATATGTACATAAGCGGCGTTCAATTGTGTTCACCATACCCCTCGCTGTAAGCAGAACGAATACCGCGAAGCATTGACCGCATCATCCCGCCAGCATAGGCCCATGCACGCACGTACACGACAGCCATTTTAGGCCCCAAAGCATCTCTGCCCGTTTGTTAAATCCCCAGCACACCCCCTCACCGTTGAACACCCCCGCTCTCTCATGCATAGGCCATAAAACCCTCTCCCTCTGCGCGACCCCGCTCTAAAAGTGACACCCCTGCCTGACCGACACCCCCTGCATTCCTCCCAGGAACACCCTTCCCCTCTTCTGATGACCCCCCCCCCCGGCTACACCTGGCCTCTCGACCCGGTCCCAAGTCATAAAACAAAGCCTCATGGATGTACCCCCCCTGGCCCCGCATAGCAAAACGTGATACACCAACCGAAGTGCCCGATCTTATCGACTGCCCAACCTTAGATCTGACCACCCCCTCTTGCCCTCGTGTCCTGTTGGAATGTCCGGCTGCAAGATTACAATCACATGTTACATTTGGGAGGGGAAACGACATCCGAGCGACAGGCATGGGAATAGGCCTGAAGCTGGGATTCCAAACGTGCCTTTTCGTACTTCAAAGTTTCTTTATTGCAATAAGGAATGTTTGTGCATCATAAACCTGTGTATAAAAGACGGAGCCTCAGAGAAACTTGTTAGAGCACCTCTTGAAGACATTGTGCGCGTGTCCGAAATGACAGGCTCTCCTCATGAGAAATAAAAATCTGTTCTTGCACTCCCGCTTCCAGCGCCCGTCTCTTTATTTGGTAACTGATCAAAATGGGAACTAAGAGGCGTCTTGTGCCAGCAGCCTGGGCATCGGTTGTAATTCGGGCTGTTTTTCCTCAGCCCCTAAGGACTCTGGTCAATGTAGTAAAGTGTTCGCGATGCATCATCTTTCGATCTTCTGCTATCTTCGCTGTCTTCGCCATCCCTGGACACGTGTTTCGGGGTATTACCCCTCATCAGCAGGGATAGGCCGTGTACTGGGGTTGCCAATGTGTGCCAATATCTGCCAGGTATAGTACCACTCAGGCGCGTAGGTGCGGGATCCCAGGCTCGTCAGCCCGCTGCTCAAGGGAGCTTTAAAGTTACAAATGGGGGTGGGGTCGCACACTACTCACACACCGGCGGTGTCGCCCCTAAGGACTCTGGTCAATGTAGTAAAGTGTTCGCGATGCATCATCTTTCCATCTTCTGCTATCTTCGCTGTCTTCGCCATCCCTGGACACGTGTTTCGGGGTATTACCCCTCATCAGCAGGGATAAGCCGTGTACTGGGGTTGCCGATGGGTGCCAATATCTGCCAGGTATAGTACCACTCAGGCGCGTAGGTGTGGGATCCCAGGCTCGTCAGCCCGCTGCTCAAGGCAGCGAAGATAGCAGAAGATCGAAAGATGATGCATCGCGAACACTTTACTACATTGACCAGAGTCCTTAGGGGCGACACCGCCGGTGTGTGAGTAGTGTGCGACCCCACCCCCATTTGTAACATTCTCAAATTATTCTGAGGGCTGACATAAACACCTCACCAATGGGTATACAACAGGCCAGCTATTGGCATGGTTGCTTAAGCGAGAAAGAACACCACCCATGATACTGGCCCTGAAAGTAAGGTGAAGAGATTTTCAGAATTAAAAACTAGGGTGGCCAAAACCATAGAAATAGGACTATGTTTTGGTCGGGCCCGGATCACAGTCAGAAAAGGGGAATAATACACTGAAATATATATCAAGGCAGAACGTCAAAGCAAATTTGCTCCTCGCCTGTTGAGTCTGGTGCCCACGACGTCTTAGGCTCCGTTCAAAATGCTTATATTTTCGCTGACTTCCTCCGAGCAACGAGTGAGCCGCAACAGAATATTGTGTATGGCTGTTAAGAACTTAATTGAAATTGTTTTTTGTTGTACATGACGGGTCGGTAGGGAATCGGATGACCACTTCACAGAGGAATGGCTGTCACTCCCTACTGCCTGAACCAAGTGTTTTTTAGCACATTCATGCTAATATTTCCAGTAACATGAGAGTGGAAATCAGTTCTGTGTCCTGGGGAGAACCCCTTAGAAAGATGATTTAGTGGGTTCGAAATGCGTTGACTATCACTTGTGCACCTACTATGTTTACAAATATTCCCTTTGGATAAAGGAGTGACACTGTTTCCCAGGGAACCATTAACTTGTATAGGTTTTTTTACAGATTTGTAACCTGGCTTCAGAAGTAATTTTTTTAGAAGTGCACTGTCCATTTATAACAGAGCAGTGAATTTAATTTAAAGTGTAACATACGTGAAGTTATCGGCTATTAGGTCTATGCTCTTGTCTTGGACATTTGAAATTAGAAGCTGGCATTTTGTATTGTATTTTTTGTAAAAAAAAATAAAAAATTATTTTGATTGTATCCACTATTGTGTTGTGATTCTTGCTGGTGAGGGGGGTAACATATTTGTGATTTAATTTTGTATTTGTTTTTGTGTGTGTTACAAAAAATTTACAGAATGTTGTATGATAACTTTTTATACAAAAAACACAGAAAATAAATGGTGACTGCCTTAATTGATTAAAGCTGCCATGAATTAATTGAACTTGAAAGGATTGGTCAATTTGGGCATGGTTGGTGTTGTATATATTCAGTACTGGCGCAAGAAAGAAAAGCACCACACCAGGTTCTCGCACTTCAGTTTATTGAGTCACAAAAATACAACTCGTTTCGGCTGAAAAGCCTTTGTCAAGCAACTGATTTTGAGCCTGTGATAAATAATATCAGGATTCTTCTATATATTTGAAAAGTAGTTTATTCCATAATTAAAAATCCACCCGGTTACGGAGCGTCCGATCAGCGGCAAGCCAACGGTTACAATGGCAAACTGTAGATCAAGCGTCCATACACGGGTGACAGGACATTCATAAGATAACATGTTTATGCACGAGCAGAAGCTCGTGTAAATTACAACTAAGATCTATTAACAGTATGGTCATACGCCGCGTGAAACATCACGCGGTGTTTGACGTACATTTATACATTACAGAGCCTCATGTGCTTTAAAAATAGAAACTCATGATAACCAGGCATAGAAAACATACCACAATTCACACAAATATTCACATAGTGTTGGCCAGGATAGTATAAATTAATTGCAAATTTGCAGAGGGTCTATGGCAAAATTTTGAACAAAAGAAAAAAAACGCGATCTCCAGTGCTTGTTTTTTTTTTGTCCCCAGGTGGGCCAGGTCCTGGCAGGTAATTTATATAATAATATGGGGAAGGGGGAGAACACAGCACTTTCGGTCCGGTGACCCCATGCCACGGGGCCTGGTCACTAATTAGAAGGGCGGGCCACGGAGACCTCATCCCTGGGCTAATTTTGGTCCTGAGGGACCCATCCCTCGGGTCCCGGCTTTATGGAAAGTAGGAGGGGGCACATGTCCCCCTTCCCTGAGCAGATTTTGGCCCCGGGGACCCCATCCTTGGGGCCCGGCTGCACTTAAAAGGGGGAGAGAGGCCCCCTCCCGGAACCATTTATGGCCTTGGGGACCCCATTCCCCAGCACCGGCTGATGCTAGGTCCCAGGGTGCCATGGTTTGTGGGACCCCACCACCAGGCCTAGGGGTCAGGATCTGAATCCCAAGATGGCTGCCACAACTTCCTGGTTAAAGGGGTGGCAGCCAATCAGATCTCAGCTTGAGATCTGTCAGATCTGCAATCCCTAGATATACATGACTCTTTTGTCTTCAATAACTCCAAAACTACTGTATGGATTTACATCAAATTACAAAGAGAGAGTTTTCGGGACCAAGGTCTAGATTTCTGCCAAATTTGTTGTAATTCCATTCAGCAGTTCAGACTGCAGTTGTGTTCAAAATCCCTAAGGGAGATTGCATGGGGAAAACACATTGTAGGACCCCCCCTTTTTCAAGGCCCTCAATTGATGAATCACCCAAGACTATCGAAACTGCAGCTGAAGTGTGTGGTAAACTAGTTTTGCAAATTTCATGAAGATTTGTCAAACGCACCAAAGTTATTTGGCAAAACAAAAATGCTTTTCCTATGGATATTGGGTCCTGACTATAGCTACCTACTGGTGACTGCCAGTAGATCATCTATATATGTACACACATACAAACATAATCCTTTCTCCATGTGTGATGAGACCCAGGACCAGGCTGCTAATGAGCCTAGCTTAGGGTGATTGTACACTGATTCACCCCTCATTAAATCTTGCTGAGATTCCTGAGAAAGGCAAAGCATTGCAGCAGGCGGCTTTTTAAACAGCCCAACTGATATTACTTACTGTATGAAGAGAGGGTCAGAGGAAATATGAGCCTGTGCAACAGTGTGATAATGTGCACACTCACCTGAACCTCTCAAAAACTGGGATATGTCTTTGTTGTAGAAAAATATGTTGGGACACAGGGACAGTCCTTGAGAAACCAGGACTGTCTGGGAAAAGCCTGGACATCTGGTCACCCTACCTGAAAGGCCCTGCCGTATATCTGACGTACAAACCATAACACAGCCAAAGTACAGTAGACAGATGTAGTGGCAAAATGACTGAGTTCTTGCCTTCTACGTGGTATATACCTTATTACCATGTTTTCTAACCTATAGGAAGAAATGAGGCACTTTACCAAATTCAGAATGGTTAGGGGAAAGTATTTTTATGGTTTTATATATTTTTAAAAAATGATCATGGAATGCGGTGTTATCTTGGAAGTACTGCGGTACCTGCTGAAACAAAAAAAAAGGATTTACGAGAAACAATAAAGCAGTAATGTTTTATTGTTGTTAATTATTGTTTTATTGTTTTTCATATTATTTTTTTGAATTTCAAAAGGTACTGCAGTACTCCTAAGTAGTACAGTGGTACACCGTTACCTTTTAAAAAAATATATAGAACAATCTAAACACTTTTCCCTAAAATATAGTATTGGCATATATCTCAGGTTTCAAACCCAGAACACAGCCAAAGTATGGTCTAGAAAATATGGCTGCCTTTTACTGTTGTAAGGACATTCATTGTACAATAATTAGCCAATAATATTGTGTTTTGTCATCATCATGGTATACTGCACCCAAAATAAAACTAAGATTTTGTCCCTTATTACTACAAAACAGCTGAACAATTTTTCATGAAATAGTAAAAAGAATCCTTTCCAGAATATAATCTATATTCTTGCCAAATTTCATGAAAATCAGTTCAGCCGTTTTGCTGCTACATGTGTCTTAAATGTCTATAGAAAATGCACTGTTGGCAAAATTTATTTTGGGACCCCCCAATTTTTATTTGCATCCCCTAACCTTATCACCACAAAACTTCGCATCATCGGCTAATGTAGAAAAATGAATAGGTCTGCCAAGTTTTGTGAAGATTCCTCAAACGATGGCAAAATTATTAGCAAGCAAAAATCAGAGGAATTCCTATTCCTCAGAATCCTTACTATAAGTACAGGTTGGCTACCATAGCGAGTAGGTAGTTATAGTTAGGACCAACTTTTACCATACATGAAGCATTTTTAGTTTTGCTAATAACTTTGGTGTCTTTTGACAAACCTTCACAAAAATTTCAAAACTAGTATGCAAGTTAGTTCAGCTGCTGTATGGAAAGTTTCTGGATGATTCGTCAAGCGGGGGTTGAGAAAATTGAGGGTCCCAAAATGCTTTTTCCCCAGCAAAATCTATGGGTATTTTGCAAGTTTTTTGACATGGCTACAGCCCGAACCACTGAACGGATTCACACAAAATTTGGCAGAAAGCCACATTTTAGTCCGCAGATTGAGCTTTTTGTTATTTGGTGTACATCTGTTCTGTAATTTCTGAGTTTTGAAGGAAAGAAAAATATAGATATGTAGGGGCACAGATCCTGGTGTAAAGCAAGGCCCTAATTGGCTGGCCGCAACCTAAAAGAAAAGATGCTGCCGCCATTTTGTTTCTTAGCTGGGCCCCTGGGGAGAAAACATAAATAAAAACACACATAAGGGGCAGGATTGAGATATCCTGACCCCATAGGACACATGGCAGGGTCTCTGAAAGACCCTGTACGGCCCAAAAATTGCCCATTTTTTTGGGCCATTCCACTGATCCACCGCCAGCACACAGTACAACATCCAGTGTACATCTGTGATGGATCCAAAGCTAAATGGAAAAAAAGCAAACATCATACATCATACCCCCGCTGCGAATGGCGAAAGGCTGTGTGTGTCAGGAATCAAGCTGATTGCGCCTACCTGGCTAAAAACTACATTTCCCAGAATACCTGCCGGGGCGGGGGATTTAGGGAGGGAAGTCGCGCGGGAAGACCGCGTAATCTGTTCCAATGTTTGATGTTCTCTCTCGGCGGAGAGAGTGGAGGACGACACTGGAGGGTCTTGTGGAGACAGTGATCCTTATTTCCATAGTACCTGCCCAACACCCGTGAGTACCTTGGAGGGTGTTGAGATTTCGGTAGCGGAATACGGCGGTAATTTCTACCGCGTGTTGCCGTGTTCCCTGCCTCGATTACAACGGCTTTCGGCAAAAACAGCGGTGGTTGGTAACCGCTTGTTGCCGAGAAGCCGGAACAAGTTTTCCTGCATTAGTTTCAAGTTCTTCGTTGCGATTGCCTGCCGCGGATTACGGCGGTGGTCACAACCGCGTAATGCCGTGAGCGGTTTTGGGCTGCAGCGGAATATAGTGGTGGTCGCAACCGCATATTTCTGTGGGCAGTTTCTTTATCATTTATTGAATTGGGAATTCTTCTTTGTAGCGGAGTACGGCGGCGGTAGCAACCAAGTAATCCCGTTGCAGAGAAAAGATTGTTACGTCTTTATTTTCTTTTCTCCTCATTTCCTGAGTCCTTGTTTTGTACTTTCTGAAACCCTTACGACTTAGGATATGTTATAAAACTTACACAGTGGTGAAAAAAACCCTGTACAGCTCAATTGGAGTATTCTTTTCGGACAATTGTTGGTTCAGAAGGACTCTTATGATTTGGGGGTCTGCTGTAGAACATTGGGTAGGTGATCATATGATAGTAACTGGATGTTTAGAACCATAAGATTGAATTGGTTTGAATTCATGCTTTTGAATGCTTTCGTTACAGGTAAACCTACACCATGCTGGTTGAACCACATCTACATAATCTTCAGCTGTAGATTTTATCCAGGTATATTTAAGTTGTCTTCTAGCGAGAATTCTATGAGAGTAGATTACATTCCTGTATTAACCCATTGTCTTTGTTGTTTTAGGTCCTATTCCCACGCTGTCCCTTCCCCTACCTTTCCCTCACCTGATAGTTCGAAGACCCTGGGGGGTAACCCCATATCAGGGGGCTTGGTAATATCAGGAGGTGGACCACACAATCTGCTGCGACTGAATCCTGCGGAGCTGGGCCTGACAGTGTGCAGCATGGGGTGGGGTGCATGCGGGGGGAGGTCGGCAGCAGGCCTGGCCACAGACCAGACCCTGTGGCCTACTTCCACGTGCACTGCCAAAATCCCCATGCATTTTTCATAGACTTCTTTAAGATCAGCTACAGCAAAAACTGGCAGCTGGGCTCACGAGAGTCGCGTAAGTGTCCAGTGAGAATGCAAATCATTCATTCATTCAATAAACTTTATTTCGGTTAGTTTTAACCATAAAAGTACATAAAATATACATGTTCACTTTTCCACACTTCATTTGTAGATATAAGAATTAAAATACATCATATGCAGTCGGAAGGGCGAAGACAAATTGTTAAGACATTAAAAATTTTAAATAATTTAAAATTCATTTAAAAAAAAAAAAGAAAATTAAAATAGCATTAGTTGATCCAAAGTAATTATCAGGTCTCAGCAAATAAAAACATGAAGTGCCATGTTATTTAAGTGATTTCCTTCGTATAGACCACATAGAAAACAGAAATTTAGTGATAGCAGACACTATCAAAGAATTCGTATCAGACTTCAGAATCCTAAAGAAGACTTGGTAGTCCCTAATGCCCAGGTTATTGCATAATTGTATTAACCACTTACTTCGTATGTGTAAATAGGCTGGACAGAAGAGAGTAAATGCAAGATTGTTTCATTTTCGATTCTACAGCCGGGACATAAATGGGTTGGGCCCCCCGTCCACTTGTCAGTCGTAGAATAAAGAGGCAGCGTTCCAAATCTAAACTGTAAGTACAGCTTCTTCGCTAGTGTAGGTTGGATAGCGTCTATTTCTTGTTCAAAGCTGTATGTGGACTTATGGCTCAGGAAGGCACCAGTCAAGCTAGTTGATGGTACTGAGCTAATTGTCCTCCCGAGACTAAAGTCCTTGACAGCACTGGACAATGTTTTCTTAGAAATAGATAAGGATGTGACCTCAGGATTTAGCCACAAATTTTCATAACAAATTTGAGCAAGAGACTGTCTTACAAAACGTAGCCATGGAATTTTACCTGCTCCTGGGGAGGCTAGAACCACCATTAGTTCTCTTTTGTAGCTTTCCAGCTCAGGGGTGCTCCACAGCCTCCTCCAATAAAGAAGGGGGCGTGAAGCAATAACTTAGGCTATAGGCCTAATATTCAAGTCTAGCCTAAGTGGGACTAAAGGAGTGCTTCTGGGCAAGGTTAGGATTTGCCTAATGAAGTTGTTTTCTGTAATGGTTAGGTCAGTAGAGGGAACATGTCCCCAAAGTTCCGCCCCGTAAAGGGAAGATCTTGCTTGAACTTTGAAGATTTCCAGTGGGGCACTTATAATTTTATTCGCACAGTTTTTTTGGACGTATTCCCCCAGTTGTCTGTATTAGTTTTAGATTTGCCTTGGCCGTTTGTGCTCCCCACCCCATTTTGTCGGTGAGTCAACCCTAAATAATCAAATGTTAGGACTCTTTCTAATGGTCTACCTTCCATCAAGGGGTGTGGACAGTTGATCGTATTGGCATTAAATACCATATACTTAGTCTTGTCGATGTTGACTACTAAATTTCTATGTTTGCAGAATTTAATGAACTGGTTTAAAACCAATCAAAAATGGAGCCCTGTGATTG
Source organism: Lissotriton helveticus (assembly GCF_964261635.1). Classification (NCBI taxonomy): domain Eukaryota; kingdom Metazoa; phylum Chordata; class Amphibia; order Caudata; family Salamandridae; genus Lissotriton; species Lissotriton helveticus. The sequence goes on from NC_136071.1 coordinate 205,637,171, forward strand.
GTCGAGAGGCTTATTTTTCTCGTGACCCTTCATGGTCTCGCAGAAGTAAGAGGCTCCTGTGAGTCCCGCAAGAGCGTGCGCCTTGATTGGCAGGTTGTTGGAATTTTAGAAATGAAGTGGCCGCCATTACTGTTTCCTGTGAAAAATTGTAGGGGTTGTGGAAATGAAGTAAAAAAGCTATATAAGGGGGAAGAAGCAAGGGGTGCTATTCCTCTAGCTTTAGAGAGAAGGTCTCTAAAGGATAACTATAATAATAAAAATAAAGTATATTGTTTTTAAACAAATATGATGACCTCGTGGACTCTCGCAGAATTGTGAATACTAGGAGTTGATGAGATCTCAATATACTCCACTAGTAGACATGCATATTGTGGACCTTGCTATTGAGATGAAGTGTGTTATCCATATGTACTGTGATGAGTAGAAGGTTCGGGTATTTTTTAAATTTACTATCTTGTGAGACTCTTGCGGGATTATGAAAAATAGGAAAGAGGAGGTGATTTTTGAATGCACTCACATATGTAGACTTGTTACTGTAGGAAGGAGTCTTACTGGAGATGGTGTTTATCAGAGTGTACTATTTATGCCCATAAGCTTGGGAAGAGTTCTGAGTAGAGATCTAAGACTCTTCCCACAATCTACTACACACAGACGTCATACAATAGAGGGGTCTCACTGGAGAGGCAAGTCCCTCTGCACACCCTACTACAGACACCCCTCATATTAGAGAGAGGTCTGAAGTAAATGTAAATGTAAATGTAGCCGTACTTGTAAAGCGCACTGATACTCCTGAGTGTCCTGGCGCTGTACTCATACCGCTAGGGAACCCTTCCTGGTTTTTCCCCGTGAACTGTCCACTCCTGGGCATCCCCAGGGTGCAACCAGGCATCCCTAGCGCTGTAGGGGGCCGCTGTGGAGACTAAGCCAGCTATTGCCCAGAGTTGCAGCGTGGGACCCGTGCTTAGGGTAGGCACCGAGGCGAGAAATCAGGTCCGAGGAATTATGAGCCCAAGATCCGCCAAGGCAGCAATTGAACCCTGGTCTCGGGCCAGACCTCTGCATCAGGGTCTGCCGCTCTAACCATTGAGCCACACTTCTCCACATGAAGTAGAGGTCAGTCCATCCACACACCCTACTATACACAGCCATCATTTGAGAGAGAGGTGTGAAAGGAGAGGCCAGTCCCTCTCCACTTACTTCTATGCACTCCCGTCATTTTAGAGAGATGTTTCAAAGTATAGGCCAGTCCATCCACCCATCCTTCTATGCACACTCATCATCTGAAAGGTAGATTACAAAGGAGAGGCCCGTCCATGGACACACCCTACTATGTACACCTGTCATGTGAGAGAGAGGTCTAAAAGGAGAGCCAGTATAATGCACACACCCTACTATGCACACCTGTCATGTTAGAGAGATGTTTCAAATGATATGACAATAGATGCACACATCCTACTAAACACACCCATCATTTGAGAGACAGAAACATGAAACATCAATAGAAACATGAAACACCAGGGCTCACTGGAGGGCATGAGAAAAGGGAAACGATAGTTATAGCTCATACCGATCCTTTTTTTCCTGCCCTGTAGTGAGCCCTGATGTTTCATGTTTCTATTAATGTTTAATCTTTCTATTAATCGCTTTGAAGTACTTCATGTCATTTCATATTTTGTATATATACAAGATTTTGATATATTGCAGATTCCCCTGATGAAGGGCTTATTTAAAAGCCCAAAATGCATTGGGATATGTGAAGTTTGTTTTTGCACGCTGTCTTTTTACGCTGATTGCAAGATGTATTGTTTGCAACCCTGAATTACATCTTCATCTGCAACGATCAAGAATAAAAGCAGATCTCAATCAACTTTATGTTTGAAGATTTCATTTGTAATTTTGGATTTTGGATTTATTGTTAATTGTTTGGTTAACTGTTGTCTACAACAAGAAACATTCAGCTAGATTCATCAAGCTTAAATCCGCTCGCAAAGGGGCAGATTTTCAGAATCTGCCCCTTTGCGACCCGAATTCGCTAAATTGCGATTCTTTGCATTTAAGGAATCTCAAATTGAGATTCCTTAAATGCAATGCATGAAAGTGAAAAAAATAGCGAATTCGCTATTAGGGCATGCAAATTACAATGAAGTACAACTTCATGGTAATTTGCAAAAACTTTGAAAAATGCACTAAAGTGCATTTTTCAAAGTTTCATGTTGCGCACACACATGCCCTAAGGGCATGTGTGTGCGCAACATATGTGCACACATCAATTTCAGGGGTGCAACAGGGTGTCCTTTGGACACCCATGCACCCTTGAAATCGCAATCTCAATTTGCGAATCGCTAATTGCGATTAGCAAATTGAGATTGTCTTCCAATTCATTCCTATGGGCCTCTAGGCCCATAGGAATGAATGGGGAGATATTCCTTAATTGCGACTCGCAATTTGCGAGTAGCAATTAAGGAATTATTAGAAATCGCTATTTTTTTAGTGATTTCTTGACGCAGAGCATTTTGCTATTCCTTATTAGCGAATCGGTATTTTTTGCTTTTAAGGAATAGCAAAATGTGTTCTTGATGAATCTGGGGGTTAGTGTATTACAAAGAATTGTTTTTGACAACCTTGTGCACACTATGTAGTGACTCGTTTGTAGTGCACTAGGTATTCCTGGATACACATCTGGGTTCATTTCCTTTCACTTACAGAATATGGACATTTCTATGTTCTAAGAGTTTTGTGTGCCGTGATGCATGGCTTTGGTAGACACCAGAGGTTGGAGGAGTTCATCTGTGCGTTCCCCAGCGACGGCCATAAGCCATTGGCAAACCACTAAAACGACAGACCTCAAGCATTTGAGGGCCGAATTGGATAGATTGGAGGGAGAGGTTTTGACACTTGGCCTCTAGGGGCCAGATCATGGCCCCACTAAAGATTAAGATCTACATTCCACGTCCCCATGGCAGACAGGCCTACAATTTAGGGGAGACATCTGTGCCTCACAGGAAAACCCCTTAAAGCACCCTTAACTTCAAAGACACACAACAATATAACTACTGCTGCCATCCTTCAGCAAAGGTTGAGATACGCTCGTGGGGATGCAGGACCGAAGAACCCGGATTGTGTGGTGCACACTTCTAGAGAACTCTGTTGTGCATATGGAAAATTACCACCATTGAAGTGCCCTTTATGAATAGTGGCTGGACCTGGGCTGAAGACCTGCTGAAGTGTGGCATCCTGAAGTATGCTCTCCAAGGGACTGTCTACAGGCCACCTGTTCTCCTGGAGATCTCAGGGACATCAAAGATCTCCTGCAAGGGACCTACATCATCTACCTGTGACATCTGGAGAGCGGTGTCCTCTCAAATGCCCACATTGGCTACTGAATCCCAATGGGTAGCACGGTGTGAGCGTGGAATTAAGACTTCTGCCCTTTAGACCAGATTGTCTAGTGTGGAGCCCCAGAAATCTTGAATGCTTCTAAGGTGAGTGGTTCCTGTACAGCAGGGACACTGTCTCATAAGCGTCTACTTGTTGGTAAGTGGGCCCACTAGTTTCATGAACTCACGTGCCTCTGTTCGCCAATCGTGCTGCATCTCTCTCATGTGTCATGCCGACTGCATGTTAATTGCGTGCGGTGTCCAATTCACAGGGTGTGACCCTCGGAGGTGGGGGTGTACCCGTAGTAGCGCCTCATTCTACCTCTTGTGGCTCTGCTGAACTTGTACCTGTGTGTGTGACCGACTGGTCTGGTGCAACCTGTATCATTGTGCACCAGACATTGTGCCTCAATTCCAGGGAGGTACGGAATTTGCAACTCTTCAATGTGTGTGACTGGAATTGCCTGGTGCCACCCATCTTAACGTGCACTGGTCATTGTGCCTCATTTCCAGGGAGGTACGGAATTTGCAACTCTTCATGTTTAAGCCCTGAAGTGTCTTGTGTGATCCATACCATTGCGCAACAGACGCTGTGCACAGATTTCCTAGGCACAACCCTGATCAACATGTACTGGTACGGGTGCCTCCTCCTACTGAGAGACCCCTCTGTGTTACTCCCCATTCACCGGTTGTTCCGCTTTGACCCTCCTTGAAGCAGATCAACTTCCCTCTCCACACCTGGTTCCTCCTGAAGACATCTTGGCGCCAGGTAGTAGTGAGAGAGAGCAACTAGTTTGAAAGAACGCTCCCGAGACAGTTCGGAACCGGGTCAAGAGACTGAGTGACTCCATTGTGTTTTGAGACCTGTGGGTGAACTTCCCGAGTGGCTGCTAAACTCCTCTTGTATACGTCTACCTCCTAATTAAAATTCGCTACATATCCCCACCTGCTTCCAGAGGACCCAGCAGTGTGACTTTGGCCGCGTGCAGCCTAGTATCTGGGAGAAGGGGCTGGTTATCTCCTATCTGGGGGTATAGAACAGATGGGGTAAACTAAAGGATGGAAAGAGGCTGGGGCCACGAAGTCTGCAGGGCGTTTTCCATTGGACTGCTGGGTACCAGTAGCACTGTATTAGGGTGCTGAGTGCGTATGTGTACCAGAGCGTTCTCTATGGACAGGGCTGATACCTGTCGCACCATATAACAGTGCGGAGTGAGTGTGTGTGTGAGTGGGAGCTGATACCTGTCGCACCATGTAACAGTACAGAGCGAATGTGTGTGATTGGGAGTGGTAGTCTACGGACCGCCTGTGATTCACGATGCACGTTGATTTCATGCCAAAAGCACAATACATTTGACATTGGGCTTTACCTGCGTGGCTCCAGCCCATGGTGCTGCTAAAAAGTGTTCTAGTTTCATGTATGCACATATCTTTGATATCGTTGTGACCCCGGTGTACCCTATAACTGTGTGGGATTGTATTATCAGGATTGCTAGGGTGGGCATGAGGTGGACAGCATGTCGCATGGCATAAGGGTGCTCTCTCTCTCAGTGGGGGTGGTGTTGAATTAGAAATTGTCCACAGTGTGCATACTATTGATATAATATCTTGTCCACAGTGTGCATACTATTGATATCATATCCATATGAGCGGGCCTAGTTCTGCTAGTAATGTTTCGAAATGTGTTTTATGCCCCAAAAGTAACATAACATAACACGTGCAATTGTAAAGAGCACGTTTACCCAAGGGTATCTTGGCGCTGAATAAAAGATGTTTATTGTTACCCAACTCAATGCGTTTTATGCCCCAAAAGTATATGATGTTCATGTTATAATTATTGAATATGTGTGTTGAATACAAACGTTATTTACATACATCCTTGTGAAGTCGCTTTTGTGACCCTCGGTGTATTTATCGCAAGCGACTGCTGTGCCTTTGCTTTACACAGGGCCTTAGTGATAAGCCGGACTGCTCATTGCCAAGCTACACAAGGGTGAGTACAGGTTTTACAGCAAGTGTAATTACCCACACTTGACGGGAGCGGTAGGTTCTACTTTGCTGGGGGCATCCCTTCAGCCAAACAGAAAGTGACAGTTCCACCCTTGAATGCCTATTGATTTTAACTGATGCTTGTCATAATGAATAAGCCAGGTCTACTAAGTTCTCGAAATGCCCCCATTATGCCATGTCACATTATTACACTGCCATTCATAGAAAAATTATAGTGCTGGAGCAGGGAACCAATGCTAACACCCACAATGCGCGCTCCAGTTGTTTGTGGCACTAGTTTTTTTCGTGCTATATTTTGGTGCAAAATTCGTCCTTGTGTACAAATTGGCATACGGGCACATTTCACACTAAGCTATAGTGCTACATGACGGATTTGGATTTTGAGTAAATACAAATAAGTTCCCCAAAATCTCCTATAAGTACACAAAAGTAAATTATGTAATTTTCACACACCCTTACATAATACCTGCCTACAGGCTTTAGCACAGTGTATAAGTATCTACAGTTAAAAGCATATTACCTTTAACGCATGCTTTCCAGAATAAGTAAGGCATACCCACTTACTTTGTCATAACTTTTCATTATGAACAGATCACTCACTAACCTTTTCCCGTGAACCAATAAGACCTTCAGCCTTTACCATTGACTTGGCACCATGAGCAACACAGGCCTACTAAAGCGTGCATTAACTTCCAACTGTCATGCATTTAGTTATAAAATTACATATGTACAGAATTACAGTTGACAAAACAATATACACCCCACTCAATAGAGCCTAACAAGAATCATCACAGTGACCATCTTCTGCTCCCAGCATTTGTCAGAGTGTGTGACCAATACCAAAACATTTGTCTACTATAGAAATCTATGAGATTACATGTAACCAACCTTTAACTGACAGCCATGCTCAGTTGATGGTGGCTACCGGGCTTGACCCCCCGCAGTACAGCCAACTCCCAATGCGCAAAGATCGCTGTGAGATTTAGCCACAGGGCCTGGCCTGGCCTGCCCAAACACCATCAGGGTGCCAATCCAAGCCAAGGAAGATTTTGTTCTCCTTGGAGATTTTAATATACACACTGATTTACCTAATTATTCAGATACCACAGCCCTGTTTGCTGATCTTTTAATGTTAGGACTTACAATCCAGAACAGTGGTCCAACACACTCGGGTGGACATACACTCGATTTAATTTTAACTAATTGTCCTAAAATAAAATGTCGCTCCCCTACTCCTGTCAATTGGTCTGATCATTATGTATTGGGATTTACTTTATTAGGTTTTCAATTGCCTCATCATAAACCACTTCCTGCTGTATGGAGAAGAGAATGGCATAATATCACTTCTGAAGGACTCCAGAAGGTATGGATTGAACCTACTCTCTCCGAGAATGATGACATTGAAACAGGACTGACTAAATTTAATAAAGCGCTCCTGGAGGCAGTGGATTCACTAGCACCTTTGAAACTGTCTAAACAACATCCTAAATCGAAGCAGGAAGCATGGTATACGGAAGATTTGAGAGTAGAAAAGCAGCAATGTAGGAAACTGGAGAAAGTTTTGAGGAAAGCACATGCACCTTGCAGTAAAAAGCTTTATCTGGAGGCCCTATCCAAGTATCATAAAAATATAAAACTGGCCAGGAAAAATAGTCTGGCGCTACAAATAACGGAAGCAGGTAATTCCACTAGAGAACTTTACAAAATTCTCAAACTATTTGTCAAACCTACTGCCTGTGAAAGCCCTGATGATTTTACTCAAACCTTATGCGATGATATTTCCGCATTTTTTAAGAGCAAGATTGAATTAATCTATGAGAAAATCACCAAGGCATTATACATCAAGAGTAGTATGGCTGACTCTCCCCTTCTTCGGATATCAAAAAGTGAAAGCTGCTGTCTCACCACGATTCCGGAAATTAGTTTGTCCGAAGTTACCGTTCTGTACAATCAAATTAAAACAGGATCACCTACAGACCTCCTGCCTGCAAAAATGATAGCCCCTCTGGGTAGCCTGCTGACCCCGAGTTTTCGAACTTTGATTAACCTTTCCCTTAAGGAAGGGCTGGTGCCTAGTGTCTGGAAGAGGGCAGTTGTGAACCCTATTCGCAGAAACACAGCGTTACCATGGTCAGACCTTAACAACCTCCGTCCGATTTCCCTCTTGCCCCATTTGAGTAAGATGGCTGAGAAACATGTCAACACCCACGTGTCTAAATTCATCGAGGCAGCGGACGGTCTGGACCCTTCTCAATCTGGGTTCAGACCTAATCACAGCACCGAATCAGCTCTCCTCTCCGTGACCGATACCATCCGGATGGCACAGGATAGAGGAGGCTCTATGATTCTGGTGCTGTTAGATTTATCCGCTGCATTCGACGCGGTGTCACATGACATTCTGGTCAGTCGTCTGAAGAGGGTAGGGATAGGCGGAATGGCTCTTTCATGGTTAAAGAGTTTTATCACTGGCCGCTCACAGAGTGTTCGATTGGGCTCCCATTTGTCCATCTCTAGGGAGCTCACCAAGGGGGTTCCACAGGGCTCATGCCTAAGCCCCACATTGTTTAATGTGTATGTGGCCCCCTTGGCTGAAATTGTAAGGGAATATGGGTTCACACCTATATCCTATGCTGATGACACCCAGCTTTTGTTCCCATTCTAGACCATGACGCCAGCAGTTAAAAGCTCCTTTGCCGCAGGAATGAGAGCCATATCCAACTGGATGACCTCCAATTGCCTACAGTGCAATGTGGGCAAGACGGAGGTCATGCTTTTCGGAGACGCCCCGCTCCTTTGGTCACCTGAGTGGTGGCCTCCGGATTTAGGCTCTGCTCCCTGTCCAAAGGAGACAGTGAAAAACTTGGGTGTCAAGCTTGATCGATCCTTGATACTCAAGGACCATGCTACCCAGGTAACAGGATCCTGTATGAGGGTCATTGGACTATTGAGGAGAGTGTTCCCATATTTAGCAGATAGTCACAGGAAAACTCTAGTGCAGGCATTGGTAATCAGCAGGTTAGATTACTGTAATGGGCTGCTTATTTCCACAAATGAAGAACAGTTAGGCAGGCTACAAGTAGCCCAGAACACAGCCGCCAGAATAATCTTAAATGTACCAGCCAGGTCCTCATCTCGCCCCCTATTAAACAAGTTACACTGGCTGCCTGTTCATCAGAGGGTGAAATTTAAGATCTGTTGCATTATTCATAAATGCCTGTTTGGTGTTGGTCCTAAATACCTATCTGAAATATTTAGACCTTATGAGCCAGGCCGCTCCTTACGCTCTAAGAATCAAGCTCTACTCCAGATACCTAGGATCAAAAAAGAGAGACAGGGAGGCCGGGCTTTATCGTATAAAGGCCCCACCCTCTGGAACTCCCTGCCCCTCACCCTCAGGCTAAACCCTAATCTGACTGCATTTAGGAACTGCCTAAAGACCCATCTGTTTCTGACCTGGTAATTTCCCACCATTCCGGCCTGATTGTCTTTATGTTAACCAGCTTGTGGTAAGAACGCAAGCGCAGAGATAACCCTTCGGGGTTCGAATTCCTGCGCTATACAAGAAATAACAATAAATAAATAAAAAATAAATAAATAAATCCCCCACTAGGCACAGCATGCACAGGTAAAACTGACAGCCACCGGTTGACTGCAGGACCTGACATTCGCATGGATGCAGCGGGAGTTGGCCACAAGTTCTGCCTCAACACCATGGCTGCCCAACCCCTCAGGGGGTACAGCCAAAGGTCTTATGCAGTGGGGGTTGGGTACAGCCTGTGACAAGACCATTCACCCATAACAGGGCTATGCTCAGCCTTTCCTGTGGGCTCCCACACATGAACCTGGGGATCAAGATGTGTCAGTCGGGCACTGCAGAAACCAGTGGGCTTCCTATGGCTGCCTCGCGGGCTGAGAGGGCTCGTAACCTCAAGCAAGTAATTGGTTGGGAGTCCAGATGAGAGTCATGTAATACGTTTTCTACCGGCCGGTAAATGCTTTGCTTGTGGCTACGATTTCTCAGCAAGGGATTCCAGTGCAGGGAAGATCGTTGAAGAAACAAAAGACATGGTAGGACGGAGAATGAATTGATGGACAGAGGCAGGGAGTGTAGGGGAGAGTACTCAAATGATTTTAGGATAAGGTATTGATGGCTGTGAATGTGGACACAGTTTGCTTTGGTTTATAAAACCCTTTTAGCTAACCGGGTGTAATTGGTTTTCACTGGTTAAAACTTAGGGGTTTGAGAACATTTTGAGCAAGGTATGGCACATTGTTGATGATATTTTCTGCATTTGGTTTATACTGGGCTGACGCTCAGTGTTACTGCAGGGTGAAATATTCCTCTGCTGTCTGTATGGTGAAGCACTGTAGAGGTTTTACGCTGCAATAGGATAGGGCAAATACTGCAGCCGCTGACTTTGATGTGTAGCATAGCTCAAAAAGAACCTGCATACTCAGCACAATTCTCCTCAGAAAAATAAAATAAGCAACCTGCAGTAAATATTGATTCCAAAAGACTGTCTGGTTTGCCTGGTCAGATGGAAGCTTGTTTGAACACCATAACCAAGTCTATGGCCACCAAGAAACAACCAAAATTTGCGTGGTACAATATGCAATCGCCAAGCCAGGGAAATTCCCCTAGTGACAGTTCCTCTATGAATTCTTTTCCAGACCCCCCACAACAGTGTAACACCCACATAATCCACAGTTGGCCACAAGAGGTATTGAGGAGAGAGGTCAATACCCAGATCAAACACCAGGTTTGGGGTTTTAAGATATTCAGGCAGAAGTTTTAGAGGAAAGCAGGGGAAAGATATAGACCTGGGAACAGTATGTAAATCGTATGTTAATACTACAGCCCTGTTTACAGGGAATACCAAAGTACGTAGTGAGTTGCCCTTTAGGACCTAGTACACCAGACCACTTAGACTGTGTTTACCGACTCTGTGCCTTCAGAGACATCGATGGATTCCATCAGCTTCTAAAAATCTGAGTCTCCTCCGAGCTCCTTAATAATTCCACCGCCACTCCCCCACCTCTTCTTCAGCTGTTCAAGACAATTTTGCAGGAGACTAGAGAATGTAAGACCTCTCAAGATAGGAAATTGTCAACTCTGCAAACTCAGCTATCCGGTATTGAGAATAAACCCCCACTCATTGGTAAAATACTCTCTGAGGCAGAACAGACATTTAGGATCAGCAATGGCAGTTTCAGAAAAAATTCTGAACATTTTGAAAAATAAATTAATGCCTCAAAGGAAAAGCAAGAAGAAATGGAAAATCATTCACACCATTACAATTTAAGGTTTATTGGGATTCCAGAAAATGCAGAAAGCCCAGGTGGTATGATTCTGTTAATCAAGAGGATAACACAAAAGCCCATTATGTACAATTTCACCTCAGATCTCACAATTACGAGAGCCCAACGAGTCCCAGGACAAATTCGCAATTAACAATCGAAATAACTTCAATCAGTTTGTGTGAACTTTCAGACTACCGGATAAAAGAACATTGATATTGATCAAGGCAATATAACAGAAATCTTTTGGTTCTCCACTGGAGTTGTCTTTTCAGGGCTTTTCAGACAGACAAGAGTGTGATGGCTCTCAGCAATTCAGAAACATTTTAAGGCATGGGAAAAATGGACGATTGGCCACAGGCCCCTCCCCCCGAGAATTTCTCCTTTTTTCTATCCCACATCTATATCACCATCTTAACATTTAGCACTCAATATTGTTCGGCATCATGGATCTTGAATTAGCAAAAAATGGGTAATAAAATTAAAACGTTGTTCTGGACAAGGCCCCCAAAGTATGTCTTGCCCAAGGCCCACTAAATTCCTAAGATGACACAGTTCAGCATAGAAACACCATCTGAGAGGAACCAGCAACATCAGGCCAACTGCATACACACGTGCATGGTCATGTCAGGAGGTATTCTAGGGTGTGTGGCTCAATGCTTAAGTCCCGGTGGGCAAGGAGGGGTAATACTCCAAACCTAGGTCCATCGAAGGGAACGGAAAAGCTGCAGGCCATTGTTGAGTGTCAGTGATTTCTGGTGTGATGTTTTGTATGTGTAGAGGTGTGCAGTGCGTGATGGGGGTCCCCAACAGCAGTCCCAGAACTTTCACATAGATTGGTGATGGCGGCAGACATTTTTGATCTCTGGATATAACTACAATGTTGCCAAAACCTGTACTTTGCTATTTAGATTGGGAATATCTTTGCACCAGCGAAGTCTCTTCCTTTGGAGTTTTTGCAAAGATTATTTGCGAATAGAAAGGGTTCTCTGTGATTTTTATTTTAACAACTCTAAAGATTGTTTGCATTCCACTTGGGGTTAGTCTTGTGATATAATAGGAGTAATTATCAAGACAAGACAACATACATATGATATGAATTTATGATTACACATAAGGTAATCATTAATCTAAAAAGGGAAATAGAATTACTAGGAAAGGATCAGTTTGTTTCTGCTTGTTAATTACCTTAGCAGTGGGACAAGAGTGCAAACTAAACTCATCTTCTACAGAGTGCATAGGCACAAAGGTGGGTAATTTACTAATAGGCAGAGATGTTGATGAACATATATGTAGGATACTCATCTCTTATATGTTTTAGTTTCATGAATTACAAGTTTCACATCAAAGCACTGAGAGCTGGTTACACAAAGCTACAGGCAAGGTGTATCTATTCACTCTTAAAGTGAGAACCAGGACATTCATAGCAGGATAGTAATATACATCTTATTGTATTTAGATGCCCACTTAGCCCTGCAGAGATCAGTGCCAGCAGAAGGGATGAGTGGTCGTGCCCAGAGTCTCGGTTTTCTTCTAATCCCTTTTCTCATTTCTACTATTGGCCCCTTTAATAATTTTCTAAGTGGTCATTGGTGGATGCAGTGAGAGACAGAAGAGTGTGTATCGCTCCTTTTGGATCCAGAGTACAAGGTTTTTGTTTTAAAACTTTATTTTTTCCTTTTAACATACAGTTAACAAACTATAGGATCATGGCAGATATTAGTCCACACTGTTTACATATCATATAGTGCTGAGTATAGTTTGCAGTCATTATCCACTTTACCTTTTTGTCCATTTCGCGTCCTAAAGCCATACTGTACACACCACCTGAGCGTATAGGGCTAAAAAGCTGAAAATGTGTAAACCGGGAGGAGCTTGGCGGGCATCCGAGATGGCCGCGTGAGCACAGCGCTCCCCGGACCCCCGCCGCTCCCGGCATGATATCCTGAACATATCCTGACTTTTTACAAGGATCTGTGTAGAGGACACTGAGCTGATTGCCCTGAAACTTTTGGAATTCGATTTGGACCCGGGGTGCCGGAGTTACGGTGATTTGAACTTTCGGGCTCCGCCCTCGAGGTGTGCCCGGGACTGGGTGAGGCTCTGTGGCCGTCTTGAAGTTGAACAACAGCGGCAGGGGGATTTGACTTGTGGGTCCCCCTCTTAAGTTTCGGTTTCGTTTCTGCCTCAGACTGAGACATCTGGCAGGGGAGCCTGGCCTGGGCTGGATCCGGGGCACGAGACGGTGGTCGGGCCTTTGGCGGGTATATTCTCCTATCTGCTGGCCCTATACTAGTGGTACCCTAGTGGCGGCTCTTTGATCCCGAAGTCCTACTTTCCTGTGGCCATTCCATCGAGCCTTGTAACTCTCCTGGTGACGCAGTTCTAAAATGGCGGGCAGAGGGGACCGAGAGACTCGGAAGACCAAGACGCCCCTACGTGGGGGCCCGGTCCAGTCTAACGTTATGGACCGCTACACCCATTCGAAGGGGTCCCCCGGAGCCGCCCTGCCCGGATCAAGTACTGCTGACCACGTTGTGGACGCGTCAACTGAGCCGTCCTTGCAGGACATCATGGGCGCCATTTCTGCCATGAAGGAGACGATAGGCCAACAATATGAGACTTTGGCCCACAAAATCGACACCGTGGCCATTGATGTGAATTTGATTCGAGCCGACCTGTCGAAAACCAATGAGAAGGTGAAGTCATTGGATCTCAAGTCATCCAGCCTCACGGCAGACGTCTCGGAGATACAGACGGAGATTGGCAACCTCCGTAGGGTGAACGATGTCATGACCCGGCGCTTGGAGGACTTTGAGAACAGGGCACGTCGCTGTAATGTGCGTGTGGTCGGAGTTCCGGAGAATCCAGAACCTCACTCTGTTGATCTCCTTGTTGAGGACTTGATCCAGAACTACCTCTCACCGTCTGGTCTGAGTAAATTCTTTGCGGTGGAGCGTGCCCATCGTGTTCCGGGGGGCCAGGGTAAGCCAGGTGCCCCGCCGAGGCCTATTGTTGCGAAACTCTTCCATTATAGGGATCGGGACGCTATCCTGCAAGCATCACGTGTGAAGGGCCCGGTGGCCTTTGAGAACGCCACGGTGAACTTTTATCCGGACTTTTCTCAACAGGTCCAGAAACAGCGTATGGGCTTCCGTGGTGTCAAGAAACGTCTCCGAGACATGGGGTTACGCTACGCTATGCTTTTTCCGACCAGGCTGCGCGTCGAGTACAATGACCGAACCTTCTTCTTTGATCGGCCTGATTCTGTGAATGACTGGCTGGACTCTCTGCCTGACCGACCTCCTGCGACTGAGTCCGACGCCCACCCGGGTGGCGCTGAGGGTGGTGTGGAGAGCTGAACAATTTGTCTATGCCTGGGCCCTCGTATAGAGTAACTTTTCAGGGATTCTATGCCTCAGTACCTCTACGGTTTATGTGTTTTCCTTATTATCTGTCTTGCTCGGGGTGGCGGGTGGGCCGGAGCCTTTCCTCCTCCGGGGTCTTTTTGTAGAATGGGGGTTCTTGGGCGACAGGCACACTGCATGTTGGGGTGGCTTTTTAGCATTTTGCAGGGGTGCAGGGTGGGGGGTGTTTTCTTGATTGTTGGGGGGTGGGGGGTTGGGTTGTTCGATGTTTGTGTGTTCTGTTCTCAAGGCGATTCTATCTTGCTTCTGATGTTTTTTATGTCATGCTCATTGCAGAGGGGTTTCGGCATTGCTGTGTGGGATGGGGGGTAGCGGGTTGAGGTTTGTTTCGTGGAATGTTAATGGTCTGGGAGATCGCATTAAGCGGAGTGTGGTGTTAAAATGCCTACGCCGTCTATCTCCAGATATTGTTTTTCTACAGGAGACTCATTTGGTGGGCAATACTTGTCGTGCGATGAATAGGTGGGGAGATCGCCTTGCCGCACATTCGGGGTTTACCACGGGTTCCAGGGGGGTGGGTATCCTTGTTCGGGCCTCCCTCCCCCTGGCTATTGATGATGTGATCCTTGATGATCGGGGGCGCTATGCTGTCCTTGTGGGTCGTTATGAGGGTCGTACCCTCTCCTTGTTTACTGTTTATGTGCCTCCCGGCCTACAGACTTCTACCTTTTCCGATTTGGGCCGTGTGTTGTTGGACCTCCCTGATAGTACTCTCTTTATTGCAGGTGACTTTAATTCTGTGATCTCCGGTCTACACAATCGTTACCCCCCTAGGGATACCCCTTCGGCTCATCAGTGGCTGGGTGGGTTTTTAGACACGTTTGGCTTGGTGGATTGCTGGAGGCTACTGCATCCTACCCAGCTTCAATACACTTTCCATTCGGGGGCCCATGGGAGTCTGTCTAGACTGGATTATTTCCTGTTACCCGCGGCGCAAACGCCAGCGGTGCGTGAAATCAGACACCTCCCCCGGGGCATCTCCGATCATTCTCCGCTCTGGCTTTGTTTTGAGATTGGGGTGGAAGCGGTGGGCCGAGTGGCTCCTATTAACCCCTGGTACCTTACCTCCCCTGAGACCCGCAACCTTTTGACTAAGTCTTTAGATGCCTATTTTTTAGACAACGAGGGGTCCGTTTCCTCTGCGGTTTCCCTGTGGGAGGCCTTTAAGACAGTGATTCGTGGGCAGGCCCTTTCCCTTATTGCTGAATCCAAGAAGGCTAGGAATCGGGAGGTGGTGGACCTTAAGAGAGAGATTGCGGAGAGGGAGGCCGACTTAGAGTCGGATGTCACCTCGGATAAACTCCACGCCCTGGGTCTGAAACAATTTGCATATAAGTCCTTGGTCACAGATGCGGCTAAACAGATGTTCCGGGAACAGCAGGGTCGTCTGTATGATGTGGGGGATAAAGCGGGTAAATTGTTGGCGTGGTTGGATAAGAAAGAGAGGGCGAATCGTGTGGTGCCTGTGATTCAGTCGTCGAATGGTGTTGCAGTTACGGACCCGGTTGGAATCGTTGAATGTTTTGCGGAGTATTTTCGTGTGGTTTATACCCCTGTGTCTGGACGGGATGTGGCTGACTCTCGCCTTTTGTTGCGCGATGTAGCTTTGCCCAGTGTTTCCGATTTGGACCGTGTCTCGTTGGAGTCCCCTTTTACTATGGATGAGATAGCGACTGCCATTCGCTCGCTCCGTTCGGGCAAGGCCTTAGGCCCGAATGGGTTACCGATTGAGCTGTACAAGCTACGCCCTGACAGGGTAGCGCCCTATCTTCGTGCTATGTTTTTGGAGTCCCGGGAACGGGGTATTCTCCCGTATGACCAGCGTCTGGCTACGATAGTCGTAATTCCTAAAGACGGGAAACCGCGGGACCTTTGTTCGTCTTATAGGCCCATTTCCCTGTTAAATGTTGAGCCTAAGGTCCTGGCAAAGCTCCTGGCGACCCGCTTACTGACGGTCATTAGTGACTTGGTTCATCCGGATCAATCCGGATTTATCCCACATCGTAACACGGCTCTTAACTTACGTCGTCTCCACGGTGCTGTTGCGAGGGCGGGGCTTCTGACGGAACCGGCCATTTTGGCCTCGTTAGACGCCTCGATGGCCTTTGACACTGTAGAGTGGCACTATCTTTGGGCAGCTCTCGAAAAATTTGGTTTTGGACCTGAGTTTATTGGTTGGGTGAAGTTGTTGTACGTTGAACCCTTAGCGCAAGTAGTGGTGAACGGTAGAGTTTCTGCCCCCTTCTGCCTTGGTAGGGGGACCCGTCAGGGTTGCCCCTTGTCTCCGTTGCTGTTCGCGCTTGCCTTGGAACCGTTAGCGGCGTGGCTTCGATGGGAGCCTTCACTCAAAGGGATCCGTTGGTCACCGGACTTTGAGGACCGTGTCTCTCTATACGCGGACGACATTCTTCTATATCTTACCTCCCCGCGTAAATCTTTAAACGTCTTATTTGATGTGCTTACTTCGTTCGGTGCTAACTCGGGCCTTGTTATTAATTGGGCTAAGTCCTGTGTGTATGTTCTTTCGGGTATTTTGCCCCCTTTACCGGACAGATTTCCTATCCAGGTAGTCCAGTCTGGCTTCAAGTATTTGGGGATTTTTATTACCCTGGACCCCTCACTCCGGTTTGAGCGTAATCTCCTCCCTCCACTTCTTAGACTGCGACTGGATGTGGCCCGTTGGCGTAAGCTGCCCCTATCTCCTCTGGGTAGGGCAGCTCTTTTTAAAATGATGTCCTTGCCGCGGTTCCTCTACGCACTTCAAAATTCTTATGACGACATTCCCGCTACCTATTTCCGAGAGATCGAGAGTCTGCAAAGACAACTGATTTGGGACGGGCGTCCACGTATAGCCCTTGCGAAACTTACTATCCCTTGGTACGACGGGGGCATGGCGCTCCCCGACATCAAGAGATATTACTGGGCTGCCCAGCTATCTGCCATTAACCACGCGATGTATTCGCCGGGTCGCGATCCGGCCTTTGAGATGGATAGGTTCCAGCTGCCGGGAGGGGACTTTAATAGAGCGCTTTATTCTAGATCGGCCGGGCGCCATCTTGTGGGCCCGTCCAGGACCGCAGTCAACGTGTGGCGTGCCGCGAATGTGAGTCTGGGATGGGAGAATCGACTGACGCTGGCGACTCCGCTTTATGCTTCTGAACGTTTGGGGTGTCTCTGGTCTACTAAGGGCTTTGATCGCTGGGATATGATTGGGATTTGTAAGGTGGGTGATGTTTGTGTGAATGGTAGCGTGAAGTCGTTCCAGGCCCTTAAGGCAGAATACGACTTGAGTGATAGAGAGTTTTTCCGGTATCTACAGGTCCGGCATGCCCTGTCCTCGGTTCTGACTCCTGATGTGGCCCTGCCCGAGTCTTCCCCCCTGGAAGATCGTATACTAGATGGACACCTGCCCGACAGCACTATCTCCCTTATTTACAAAAAATTGATTCATACTCGCGCTGATTTGTTGGTCCGACTCAGAGAAATGTGGGTCGGGGACGGATTGGAATTAGATGACAAGGATTGGCAGTCGGCACTCTCTTCTCCGAAGGAAAAAGCTATTCCCGCCCGTCTTCGTTTGGTGCAACTTAAGATCCTCCACCGGGTGTATGTGACTGGTCCGCGTCTGGTTGTAATGGGTTTTTCCCCGGATGGCTTATGTAAGCGTGGGTGTGGGATGAGCGCTACCTTTATGCATATACTTTGGGAGTGACCTGTGGTGGCAGCCTATTGGGTGGATGTACTTGCGATAATGACTGTTGTGACTGGTGTTGCCCTGCGGCCTGAGGCCCGACGATGCCTGTTGAATGTGTGGGAACCCTCCGATTACTCTGTGGCCCAGACTAGATGGGCGACCTTGGGTTACATGGTCGCGAAGCGTGACATTGCGCAACTTTGGGGCGCATCCCGCCCTCCAGACGTTTCGGTGTGGGAGGATAACATGGACTGGTCCATGTTCCGAGAGAAGACCGTCTATGTAGCTAGGGGCAGGCCCAGGGCGTGGATGAAAATTTGGGGTCAATGGAATGCATACCGTGGAGAATTTTGTACCCCTCCCTTGGTTGACACCTCCGATATTACCCTGTCTCCCTAGGCTCACGTTCCCGAAATTTTTCATTCTGTTTTAGGATTTTCCTGTCCTCCCTGCTCACCCCTCCCTCTGGCCTTGCCGAGTCTCATTGGTTTACCTTTGTTTTCCTGACTAGTGGCCTTCCCCTCTGACGTCTGGGCTGACTTGATTGCTGCATTCGCCTTGTTTGGTGTTCGTTATTTTAATGTTCAATATAGAAAATTGTTATGTCCTGTCCTCTGTCTGGAGCAATATTTATTCTACGATTCGTTCTGGCCACGGAAATGATGGTTTACCTCATGTGTCGTGCTTTGCGACTTAGCGGCCAGCCCGTGTGGTTGTAGGCCCATCTTTGTACTTTTTATCTGATTGCTCAATAAAAGTTTTTAACCAAAAAAAAAAAAAAAAAAAAAAAGAAAATGTGTACACCTGTGGGGAAGGGGGTTCATTGTGCATGTCAAATTAAATCCCCAAGTCGAGAGGGGGGCGTGGCCACGCTGTGCAGCGGAATGGCAGCATTTTAGATCGGCTCCGCCGGGCGAGCTTCCAAAATCCGACATATATCCGGCTAAGACACGTCAAATCTGTCTCCATTGTGCCGTGGATGCCATCACGGTAGCCCGGGACGCCATGAGTGGATTTTGGTGGCGGATTGCTATATTGTACAAGTAGGCTGAGAAATCCTGATTTGAGGCCTACCTGCAGGGGAATCGCAAGAAGCCGGGACCTGGAGTGTATGGCTGCCTGAGTGGGTGTGACAAGGCTAGCCGAAGAGTGCTCCCTGCGGCCGCGGGGCCAGAAAGAGAAGGAGGCGTGAATCTGGAGAAGGACCTCCCCACCTGAGGGGTCGCTGCCCGGTGGGGGCTGTAGCTGGCGGGCCCTGTGGTCGGTGGAGGTTTGGCCTGCGCGACTGCCGATCTCCCTGGGCTGAGAGGAGGATATCGGAATGCTGGCTCATTGATGCGGCGTCTTCGGTCTGTCTGCGGCGGGGCCAGTTAGTTGTGTGGTCCCCCGCTACACATCGCGAACACTTGGCAGAGTGTGGAGCCGGCCGCTTCTGCGTTGCTGCGAGGTATATTTGCGCTGCCGCCATTTTCTGCAGCAACACAGGGGCCCGTAAATCAGACCGTGAGCATTCCTGATTGCTGTGGAGGTGACTGGGGGATCGGTGCAGGTGGCTCCGGGCCCCACTACAGGGCCGACACTTATATGGAGCAGTTTGAGCAGCGTTGTGGATTGATCTGCTCCTGCGTTTGGTGGGAATGAGCCTCCTTCGGGGTGAGCGGCAGCCTTGAGAGGTGGGTGGTACAGGAGCGAGAGAGGCAGGGGTCTCCCCTCGCGCCATCCGTGCCCAACGGGCACACTGGGCGAACTGGAGGGAGGGCTCCCATCAAGTGGGAAATCTACATGCCCTTTTGCATACTGCAGTGACTTCACCTTTTGTTAGCATCCGGGTGAGGAGACCTTCATACGCTGGCTGTTGCATTGAGTGGCTTGGGAGTGCCCGCGGGGCTGGTGGACGTCCATCCCTGCATGATATGCTTCGTATGATATGCTTCGTGGCCTACATAGAGTATTGCCAGGTTGGAGGCTGCCTGTGCCGGAGCAGCCGATCTCTTGCAGCTAGTTGAAGATACCTAGGTTCACCCGCGCACTGGTCCAGAGATCGTGGGCGACCCTGCGCTAACATCGTAGAACCCAAGTGACGAGACTACTGGGGTGGACACTGCGTGGTCCTCTGCTTTGTCGGGTCACTACGAGGAGGGGAGTGCAGACATATCCTGTGCATGCCACTGCTTCCCACACAGCGATCCCTTCCTTCCCTAGTCTAGATCATCAGCATGGGGAAGCCTGAGACAAGGCAACCGAAAATCAATTTTGATAAAAAAATCCAGTAAGTCGGTGGACAGTGATGCGGGGCAACAGGAGTTGCCAGGAAGCAGCGCCAGGGATCACCCTCCTGCAGAAGACATAAGGGAAATATTTAAAGAGCTTAAGTCCAGCCTGCAGGGTATAGACTCCAAGATGGACTCACTGGCAGAAAGGATGGACAGGATAACACACCGTGTCGAGAAGCAGGAAGGCCGTATGGCAGTGTTGGAAACAAGGGTTTCGGAGACGGAGGAGGGACAAACGGACATCGACAAGAAGTTGCGCGGGATGGACGGAGTGCTACAGGTGATCAGACAGAAGAACGAGGACTTGGAAGCTAGGTTTAGACGTAACAACATACGGATCCCGGGAATAGCAGAATCGACAGACATTCAAAATATGGAGAAGTATGTGGAAGAAATGATGAGAGAGCTGTTTGGCCCCGACCTCTCAGCTATGTTCCTGATTGAAAGAGCTCATCGTACGCTGGGGCCCAGACCAAAGCCAGGCGCGCCGGCCAGACCAATAATAGCAAGGGTCCTCAACTACAGAGACAGAGCTACCATCCTCCGGCTTGCACGGGAGAAAGGAGACGTCCAATACAAGGGAAACCATATTGCCCTATACCTGGAGTTCACACTGCAGGTCCAGGCGGCTGGTAGGGAATTCATCCCTGCGAAGAAGATCTTTCAACAGATTGGGACTGGATATGCTATGATTTATCCTGCCAAGCTGCGAGTTCAAGGTCATGGAAAGCCTGCCTTTTTTACGGACGCTAAGGCTGCCCTTGCATATGTGAAGCAGATGGCGAAGGAACATAAACAACTGGCAGCATCGACTGAACCACGGCTTGAAGGCGGCATGAGTGACACTGATTGAAGGTTCTAGACATAATCGCTTGATAAGCAGATAAGTGTCCCACAGTCGATAATGAACCTGCTGTTGTATATCCTATGTTGCCATGTACAGGTGGTCTCAGTAAAGGGAAAGTGCTCCTATTCCTGTATTGTCGGCCTTGAATGTTTGAATGGCTGTCCCGGGTGGGGCGGCTGTGGTACACTTGGACGATGGCGGTCTGTTGCAGACTCGGCCACCTCACCAAAAGAGTGGGGGAGGTTTGCCAGCGTCCTCATGTTCCCTCATGGGATGATTCCCTTAAGTTTGTGTTTCCTATTTTTGGGAGAAAGGGTGGGGTATTCCCAACCTAATTGGGGGATTGGTGTGGGTGGGGGGAGGAGAGGGGTGTTCTTTAGGTCCTATTACCTGCTATGTCTTATGCCCGAGATTGAGAATTGTCTTTGCCTGGATGGTATTGTCATGGGACACAGGCCTGAATGGCGATTAAATTGCACTAAGCTGAAACTAGTCATCAGACTTCATTAAGTAACGTTGACACTGGACACTAGCGGGTGACAGAGCGCTTATGTATATGAATGTGAACCATTGCAACTGTGAAGATCATTACATGTCTCTCATGGAACGTCAGGGGTTTGAATGACTGAAGGAAGGTACGACTGGTCCACTCTTATTTGACTCGCCATGGGGTGGATATCTGTTTACTACAGGAGACACATTTGAGCTCTACACGCACTAACACGCTAAGGCACAATAGGTGGGGAGAGATAGTGGAGGCTCCTTACTCGAATTACTCCAGAGGTGTAGCCATACTAATTCGAAGGGGGTTGCATTGGAAAACACACTCCTCGATCATAGACAACGAAGGTAAATACATTATGCTACAGGGAGCACTTTGTAACACTCCAGTAGTAATAGTAAACACATACGGTCCTAATTTAGATAGCCTGTCATTTTTTCAATACATCTGGCCCAAGATCCAGTCGTTTGCACCGTTGGCAATATTGTGGGGGGTTGATTTTAATGTGGTCTTGTCACCCACAGCTGATAGGCAGGGGGCGTCTCGCGACCACCATCCTAAGGCAGCTGCAGTGCTGCGGGATACTGTAGAGGATAGCCAATTGGTGGACACGTGGAGAGCCCTACATCCAACGGTCAGAGAAGGCACATGTGTGACTACACATAGGAGCGCCTGGTCAAGGTTGGATTACTGATTGATCTCAAAGGACCTACATTCCCTGGTTGTTGGGGCCACACACCTTCCACATACGTTTTCAGACCATGCTCCCACTCAGATCAATATGCAAATCCCACCACAATATGTGCAACCATTTAGCTGGAGATTCCGGTTGCGGGCACTACTAGATCAGGTGTTCCACAAACAGCTCAGGGAGAAACTAACTGAATATTTTGAGACGAATGAGGGGTCGGTGGAATCACCGGGGACACTTTGAGAGGCTTTAAGGTGGTCACTAGGGGACACTGTATGGTACTGAAGACGGGAGTGCTTAGAGCCGTACAAAACACATTGCGTATGTTGGAACGAGACATTGCTGCTTTGGAAAGAGATAACAGAGAACACCCTTCCCCAACCACTCAGGCTGCATTACGCGCAAAGCTGACTGAATTTCAGGAACTGGCATGCTCCCCCCCACCCTCAGGGAAGTCCTGATAATTACTCTGTTGAAACCTGGCAAAGACCCTACTAGACCAGATTCATATCGCCCTCTATCGCAGATCAATTTAGACGCCAAGATTTACGCTAAACTCCTAGCTGATAGTGCAATCTGATCAATCCGGATTTATACCGGGTAGGTCCACGTCCCACAACCTTAGAGTAATCTTTGAGCTCCTTCATTACTTAGCCCTTCACGTTCAGGTGGTAGCAGCGCTTCTTGATGCAACCAAAGTGTTTGACTCACTCGAGTGGAAGTTTCTCTTCGCGCTCCTGTCCAGGATGGGGTTTAGTCCTATCTTCATAAAACAAATTCAAATTATATATACCGGTCCAAAAGCAAGGGTAAAGTAAACGGTCAAATATCGGACGCATTTGATATAACGAGGGGCACGAGGCAGAGTTGCCCTCTGTCGGAGCAGTCATTCGCGATTGCTACTGAGCCATTAGCGGCGAGACTTTGACAACACCATACATAATGTAGCATTGGCTTCACTTCAAGAGGGCTGCTGATATCCATGTATGCGGACGATATGACAATTTACTTGACCAATCCCAAAGATAATTTTGACTTAGTTATGAGAGAGTTTATTAGATACGGAGGATTAACTGGCATACTAATTAATTGGACTAAATCAGTATTGATGCCACTGACTGATGATACTGAACGGTGTTAGCCTGAATTCCCTATCCAGTGGACAGACTGCAACAAGTATTTGGTTATATGGATCAGTAGATCCATACAGGAAATATGGTTAGCAAACTATGGGAGGGTAATTGATTGGATGGAGGGTAAGATTCAGAGGTGGAAACGACTCCCGCTTTCCTTGACGGTGCGTATAGCTATCACAAAAATGGTCATCTTACCGAAGCTATTGCATTTATTTGTTAATATTCCCATGCCGTTAAACACCCATTTCTTCAAACGTCTCCGAACGGGGATCCTGGAATTAGTCTGGCGTGACGTCAGCCCCAAGTATCTTGGAAGCTTTTGACTCTTCCATTCTCCCAGGGGTGCCTGTGGGCCTCTGATTTTGAGCTATATGCATACAGTGCACAAGCACAGTATTTGCATTACTGGCAACATCCAACTCCATACCAGCCACATGTGGCTATCGAATTAGATATCGTCGCACCCACTCCACTAAATGCGGCGGTCTACCACCCATATAGACGTTCCCACTCAGACATAAACACAGTCAAAACGACACGTTGGGCGTGGAGAAATATAGCAAAGCGAGCAGGCCACAGAGAACTGTATGCACCGTCCATACCGTTGGGCAGGAATCCGCTACTTGGTCCGTTAACGGACAGGGCTGTGACTAAATGCACCAGGAAGCGCGGCCTAACAGTGGGTAGCGACTTATATCCAGATGACGAATTCTTGTCTCTTCAGAGGATGTGTGAGCCTGATGCACCCTCAGCTTCTGACACGTTGTTATATTACCAGCTGAGGGCAGCGTGCAGAGCTAGATATCCGGAATTCTCACATGCTCCGGCTCCACTGCCGGCGCTGGAAAATATCTTGACCAATAACTCCCCCCGGAAACTGATTACTCGTATTTATAGCATAACGCAAGAGACATCCCCAGTTATTCCTAACACGTCCAAAGCTGAGTGGGAGAAGGAAGCTGAAATCACGATCACGGACAAACAGTGGCAATTCTGCTGTTCTCAACTGGAAAACCTATCGCCCAACTATAGGTTAAGACTTATACACTTTAACTACTTACATAGGACATATCGTACACCCTCCCAATTACATCGCACGGGCCTACAACAGGACACAAACTGTTGGAGGTGTGGGGCGCCGGAGGCATCGTTTCTCCACTTAGCGTGGCTGTGCAGTCCGATAGCATACTACTGGTCGGAAATCATAAGACACATAGGAAACATTATAGACATAGAATTGCGGGCTGACCCACTTGTGGCGCTCCTGGGATTTGTCCTGGATGTACCCAGTGCTTCCCGCAAACTGACATCAATGCTGCTGCTGTTAGGCAAGCATCAGATAGCGTTGCATTGGAAAAAGTCGAATCCACCTACAGTTGCGGGTTGGATACATGCGGTCATATATTGTAAGGATCAATTGATGAACGATTGGGGCCTGTTACCCAGCAGCTCTAGACCATCAGATGTGTGGGAGCCTTTCGTGACTTGGTTGGGACAGGGGGGTTCTGACCTCTGTGCGGATAGTCATGGTGAGCAATGATCCGGAGATGGCTAAGTGGTTCTAATGTGGACCATGTGGTACTCGACTTGTATATATAGGTTTCCTTCTTCACTTACTGTGGGGGAGCTTGCCATGGATGAGCCAGAGGAGACTTGTGTCGGACAATTTTAGCTAAGTGTTTTTAAGTGCGATCTCGGAATGTTAAATGGGCGATATGGCAGGGAGGGATGGGGTTAGTTCACAAGTTTGTAAATATGGGTTTTATAGTGCACTCGACATTTTATATCATTTATACTCTTCACGAGTTGCTTATCCTTAGTATGTACACTCCTGACTTGCTGCCGGACCCCTGGGTTGTCAGCTAAAGGGCTGTGTTATTCTAGAGGAAGTTAGTTGGTTACATGCTGCCGGCCCCAGGGTTGTAGGCACACAGCTGTGTTACTTGTGCGATACTCAATAAAGATTTTTGAAATAAATAAAGAAAAAAATCCCCAAGTTGAGAGTGTGATCAGAGTCACCTTGTTTTTCTAGAAGATATGTTTGGAGCGGTTGCCAAATGTCTCTCGGTGGTGAGGTCGTGGTTGTAATTGGGAATATATGTCACTATTGGTGCTGCAATATATCAAGCTAGCAATCCAGCACTTCAAATTTCGGTGGGTGTTTACCACCCCAACGTTTTGCGGCTTCCCGCTTTGCTAACATCAGAGTTATTGCTACGTATCTACGTACAGCTTTCGGGACATTGCGGACGAACCCGAGCAACGCCTCTAATGGATTAGGTGTGAGCGTCTGATTTGTCATGCGTGATAGTTCACTGTAGATGATCGTTCAAAACCCAGCTATTTTACTGCAAGTCCAGGTCATGTATATAAAATCAGCGTGGGGGGATTTGCATTTAGGGCATGTGTGTGAGCGAGCATTATCCATGCGATGCACCATCCACAGGTTAGTGCTTTATAACAGGGCCACAGTTTTACCTAATTTTTGCTTGTCCTTCTCAGAATTTTTTTATTTGGAAATTTCTTTTTTGACGAGCATCTTGTGCCTGAGACACTCACACTTACAAAAAGGTTGATCCCCATCAGTTTTTCTAAGTTTGAAGCTATAATTCTTGATTTAGACAGTCTTATACCAGATAGTGTGCACTGTCAATTTGGCTGTTCTAGTCCATTTTTTTTATAACACTTAGTTAGATACATTTTCACTATTTTTGTTACAGTTTCCTTTTTCTGATCATTTCAATGTAGCAGTTGTAACACAGATTGTTGTAGGTAGCATTGTTTAGTATTTCTGTCTGTTTTTGCCTTATGTTCCTATTACATTTTTTTCTTTTTACAAAATCGTATTGTGGACATTGAATCAGTAAACTGCTAAAATTGTGTTTACGTCTGACAGTGGTGGGATCGAGAAGTATTAACACTTGTATTTATGGATCAAATCTTGTTATTTGACTTTTCAAGAACAATAGAATGGTCTACATCTAGTAGCCGTCGAGAGTCATCAACTATACAACTTAACATAGTATCCAAATCTTTCCATATGCCCACACACCTCCCCTCCCTTCAATGTCAGAAAGTCAAGGCAGTAAATCTGTCTCCCTTCATTAAGTGTCTATCTTAAGATACATGTCCGAGTCGCTATCCTTTCATGTGTGGGCCCTTCCCGTGGCAATAGTCGCGAGCAGGATATGATTGACAGAACCTTCGCGTATTTGGGGCAAGTAAGTTCCCTATATTCGGTTACAAATGAGTTCAGAGACGGCGCTCAGTCATCCTGGTAACTTCCCCTCTGCTCTCTAGAGACATAAAAAAACATTTCCATACCCAGGAGCTCCCATACACACTTTACGTATTCTCTAGCAAGCTGAGTCCTTACTTTAGCTCAAAGTGACGCCATGGTTTGCTCTTGTCACCACATACAGCCCTAGTTACATTTGTTTTCCTCTCCAGGGGCGGCTCTAGGCTCATGGCGGCCCTGGGCAGGGAGCATAGGTAGGCGGCCCCGGAAGAGGGGGTCCGGTGGGGCGGAGCCCCCCGGAGCTGAGAAAGGGGGTCAGGGTGTTTGGAAGTGGAACAGAGCCGGAGGCCGCCAAATCCCTGCCACTAGGGCCGCCACGCAAATATGTATCCATCCTCAGAGGATTATTATATTGAGGATATATATTGGCGTGGCGGCCCCTGGGGTTTGGCGGCCCTGTGCAGGTGCACAGCTTGCACATGCCTAAGGCCAGCCCTGTCCTCTCAGTCAGTGGAGTGGGAATACCTGTGCAAGGGGTGATCCTAATATCGTCTAAACGGGCAAATCTAGAAATGGAGGTCTGGAACATTCCACCTAGAGAGTGCAGGACCCCCGACCAATGCAGGTGTAATTATGAGCAGTGCCCTTTGGGGCGGGCTAGAGTCCTGCCCCTCCCCCACAACCACACCAACATCTCTCTGGTTCCCATTTTTGCTGTTCGACCGGCATGTAATAACACCAATAGACTGCATAGATATGGCTTCTATCCATTCTGTGCTTTTTACTGAGATTTGTGCACGTGCAAAGATATCTCCCCAATGTCTGACAGTGAATGTGCGCCCCAGTGCAGCTTCCCGCCATTTTTGTTGTGGATTCTTCCATGTTTTGCTTGGGAGTTAAAGGAGGTTACACATATATCTGAGATACCAGTTTATTGGTCTAATCTTTTGTTATAAGCCATTCCTTGAATGTTGCCTGATGTCTAACAGCAAGAAGCGCTAAGGGGGTAAAAACCTCGTTGTAAAGGCTGTTTTCCCTTTGCCGATGGTGCATTTGAAATGAAATGGAATGAAATTAAATGAATTCGTACTTGTATAGCGCACTTATACCCTGAGGTGTCTTGGTGCTGTACGCATACCGCTGTGGAACCCTTCCTGGCTTTTCCCTGTGAAATGCCCACTCCTGGGCACCCCCAAGGTGAAGCCAGGCATCCCAGTGCTGTTGGGGCCTATTTGTCAGACTTTGGTAAATTAAACCCCCTCTAAAGTCTCTCAAATGAGTTGATGTCAAACTGTTCACTTAGGTCTTCCAGTCTCTTCCAGCCCGAAGTGGACCAAATGTTAAACACATTTGCTCTCATGGCTGGTGCCAAGCTTGAGTTAACCACTGTCGGGGAAAGTGGCGAGGGGAACGACCTGAGTCAGTATTTATGGGCCACCTTGTCCCAAACTGCTAGGGTAGTGTTTTTGGCCAGAGAGGAGTACAGGCCCCAACTACTTTGTTATTTTCCAAACTAAAGTACTTACAGTATCATCCCTGCTGTTATCTCATCTATATTTAGCACCATTGTTTCTCCATAGTCCTCCCTTTCCCCTTCAACAAGGAAGCACGATTGTGTATTGGCGAAGCTATTGGCGAGGCCTAGACCTCCCTCCTTGCTTCGGTGATGTACAGAGCAGTTGCCCACCAATTCTAGGCTCCTACCCTGCCCAATTAAATGATCTATTTATTTTTGGAATTGTCTGAGCGTGGAGGTAGGAAGATAAGGGGAACTTTTGGAATAAAAGCAAAATCTTGAGAGTCCCCCACATATGTAACGTCTGCAGGTTCCTTTTCAGCTTCTCTAGGGGAAGCCAATAGTTAGCTGTGATTATCCTCTTGAATATGTAGTAATCAAACTCTCAAGCATGTTATTGCGACTCCTGCCCATTGATATTAAAAGCGTGCCTTCAAGGCAAGGTGTTTATCTTGTCTGACCTACACATTGAGCCAGTGGCAGCCCCCATAAACAAAGAGTGGTGGGGCAGGTGGAAGGAACACAGGATGGGTTGTGCGGGGGGAGAGGGGGTTAGAAATACTTTAAATTGAAAAAAGTACCTTAAGCCGCCAGTCGTCAGCCACCTCCAGCATCACGCCACCTCTCATCTTCCTGCCTGGTCCCAGCAGTTCCTCTGAGGCTCACCTTAAGATCAAAATATATGTTGACTCATCCCCTTTGTAGGAAGTTGGCAGGGTATGCCCAGGCATGGGTCTCTAGCTCACTTTGCCACTGGATTCAAGCTAGCTTGACTGATGAGGGATGTTACCCCGAAACCAGTGCGAGAATGCTTGTTTCCGGTCCAAGGAAGACCTGGCTTGGCAGCTCGGGCTGGACTGTTCCAATGAGGCACAGGGTCAAGACTGATTTGCAATTAGTTGGGTGTGAACTGGGGTGGCGACGTGAGCTAAAGAACGATGATGGATTCAACCCAGATCTATGACTTGGGGTGAGTGTATGAAAAGTTTCAGCGCTCTGTCCATCATTTCCTTGTGTTTTCTTTATGTTATATATCAATAATCTGAAATACAAGTCCAGGGATTCCCTTTAAAGTGAACAGGGGCTTGCGCTAGCAATCACAAGGTGCTCTTTTAGGGCTACTGTGGTCGAGCAGCCTAGAGAGGAGTGCAAGACAATTGCAAACACACAATGATCAATACGTAGCACACACAACTCAAGGAGATCCACACCAAATTATAAAAATAGCAAGTATCTGTATATATGTTTTGCCATCAGAGTAAAATTGTTCCGGTAAGTACTTTTTAAAATATGAATGCTTTTCAGTTCAAAAAGTGGACATAGTGCACTTTATGAGTTCTGCAATGTTATCCTATAGATGGAAGAACAAGTTCTGCAAACAGGCATAGTACAGCGACTTACAGGACCGATCTCCAGGACTTAAGGTGAGTGATGGGCAAGGTCCAAGGCAGCCCCAACAGTACACCACCAGCGGCATGAGGGCGGCTGTGTGCAGGATGCAAAGCAGGGTCGGCAGCCCAATGTTATTCCATGGAGAACGGTCTCTGCGAAAAGAGGCTGCAGGCTAGGAGGCCAGTTGGGCTGAACCCACAGGGGTTCTCAGGCCTCACAATGCTCAGGGACATAGGGGAACCTTTGTTCCTCTTCTTCACAGCTCAGGGGCGATGGGTTCAGAGGTGTCCTTAGGTGTCAGGTTTTTCTTTACCAGAGCAGTGGCGGTAAAGGGTGCCTGCATGCAGAGGCTGCAGGCAATGTCAGAGGGTCCACGAGGGGTGAAACCAAAATGGACTCGGGCTCTGGAGGGGGATGGAGGACCTTGATGACACCCTTGGCCCACTTCAACTCAAGCTTTGAACAACTGGTGCAGTGGCGGCTTCAGGTGTCAGGTTTTGGTGGTTCCGGAGGTCTCAGAGCCCTTTCTTTTGGAGTTGCTGTGAGATGCATGGAACAGTTCTGCTGTCCCATGGGAGGTCTTGGTTCTTTATCGAAGGCATGCAGCCCTCCCAAATTTCTTGAGTCAACAGCTGCAGTACGACTCGGCATAGGCGCAGTTTTTGCCGAGAGTTGCAGACAGGCCGGTGGGGCTGGTGCCAGGTCAACTTCTTCTTTTCTCCTCTCTGCTTTTATGGTTATTCTGTATTCTCTCTCTTCCTAGGTCATCAGGATTTGCTTCTCTGGTGCCAGGGACTCCCCTAAATGCTCAATGTAGGGGTGTTAGGAGAGTGTAGGGTAATAGCCAACGGGCTACTGACCCTTGCAGTCACTATGCTCCCTGTATGACCACTTCCTGTGGGAAGTGGGCATAACCCTGTCCCAGAATTCCTAAGCATGCCATCACAAAGATGGCTACTTCTGAAAAATCATGCCCACCTCACAGTAGCCCACCTTAGGGGTGGTACTATCCTGGAGGTGTCGCGCCTACCTGACTAGCTAGTTGCCCCACCTATCCAGGTGCCAAGATGGTACTGGACAAAGGGTACTGCTTCCTGTCCTGTCAGGGGAGCCTGACTCGCATTCCAAAGGCGGCAGCTCTTTGAAGCTTGCCGGCCTAGGAAGGCTAATCAGCAGATCATCTTGTGGGAGGGGGTGTGAGACCCTCTTCCCGGGGCAGGCTTTTGTTCTGGACCTCCTGAGAGCAGAGTCTCTCACCCTTGGAAGTCAGTATAGTGTCTTTGTGGCAGATTGGCAGAAACCAGTCCGGGAGCGCCCCAGAGGCTGATAGGTTTTCAGGGGGCACCTCGAAGGTGCCCTCTGAGTGCATATGTTGGTAAATCCATCACTGGAATCATTGTGGGTTTATCAATACGAGATGTTTGATACCAAACATCCCTATTTTCAGTGAATCCATCATGTAGCTGGGGAACTTGTTTTTACCAGTGTCCAGCACATGTTTTAAAATAGCTTCCCTGCACTGGCAGTAATAGGACTGTAGAGCACAGGAGGCATATCTGCTCGTGCAGGTATGTTCAGCACCCTGCCTTAGGGCTGTCAGGCCTGCTGTAGGGATTTCTTACACATATCACAAGCAGTGTTAGGGGACATGCCGCACAGGGATGTGTGACCTGTCGTGTTGTTAGTTTGGTCTGCACCAAGACATACAGCCTGCAATGGCAGCCTTGCAAGTGCTTGGTGAGGGGTCCGTCAGGGTGTCACAATTCGTGTTGCTGCCCTTAGTGACCCTCTTTAGTACCTCAAGCCCTAGGTACCTGGGGTAATATTTACTAGGGATTCACAGAGGGTGCTAAAGATTTTGCCAATTGGGGAAACACTTGTACATCTTTAGGTAAAGAGCACTGGTACTGGGACCTGGTTAGCAGGAACCCAGTATGCTTCAGTCAAAGTTGCATCAATTACCAGGCAAAAAGTGGGGGTGGGGGGTACCTCAACAAGAAGCCAGCTCCCTACACCCTTCCTATTACTCTTGGAAATAGATGACCTTATCATATTTTAATTTCCTTTTTGATCGGTTCATTATATTGGATATTATCTTTCAACCTCCATTCTTCTTTGCTTAGTAAGACTTCTCAAGGAAGAGATGGTTATGTGGATGGGGGTGTGGACAGAGAGTGCAATATATCTTATATCTGGAATTGGAAATTTCCTCACAAAAAATGGTGATCTAATTTGGAATGACACCTGTGTATCTCTGAAAATAGATGTAATATGTATAATCAGTTTGCTGTATTCTCCATATATTCACTATGCCCAAGTCATTGAGCCTACTTCGCGTTTCCTTAGACATAGGGCCAGGTATAAAGGTATACATCACCAAGTTTAAGTCCCCTCCAATAACTACGTCACCCATAGTGGAATTCAATACTGTAATTTATTTCATAATTTGGATTCATCAGAACTTTAACTAATATTGGGGCTATACAGCCTAATGGTTGCAGCTTCAATGTATGTCTTAATTCTAGCTGGGAAGGCCTAGCACTTATGCTTAATTTGTGCCGTTGTTTCCAGTGCTTGGCACTGATGCTTGTCAACACCAACACTTATAACAGTCTGCCACATGGTGGTGCTGTTTGCCTAATTCAAAGATGAACACAACAGCAATAGTTTATTAATTCAATACACATTAAAAATAAAAAAATACCTGCCGCCCAAGCCATTCTTGTATATTTGGAGTTTTTGGAGTTTTATCTAGCATTGTCAAGACCCGAGGGTATCAGAGCGCTTTACATCAATACATGTTCAAGCACGAATTAGGACAAAAAATAGCAGTGGGGTGGAATAGGTCTTTTGGGCTACGGTTCTTCTGCTAGTTGAGATGTTGATTGAGGAGGAGATCCTTTAGCTGTCTCTTGAAACTCAAGAAGGAGGGGTGATATGTTCTAGAATGCAGTTCCAGATTTTAGGGGCATTCATAGAAAAGGAGCTTGTCAGGGTTATTTGTCACCCTGCTCCTCATTCTGCCTAAGGCAAGTAGGCAGAATGAGGAGTAGGGTCTTTGAGCTTCTTAGTTTTCTTGTCTGTCCTGCCTTTTTAGGTTTAGAGGAGAGGTAGACTGGTTTCCCAGTATGAACGCCTTTAGGAGTTAAACAAGCAGTTCTGAAGCTACAGTGAGCTTCAATTGGGAGCCAATTCAGTTCTTTCAGGGCTGGGGAGATGTGGTCATATTTTTTTATTCCTGTGACTATTCTGGCTTCTGCATTGGGAGTGGATCTAAGGTGAGCAAGATGGGCTTTAGCTGTACCTGTGAGGGTGGCGTTTCCGTAGTCTAATGTGGGCAGCACCAGTGCTTGCATGAGGGATTTGGATCCTTCGGCTGCAGGAAGGGTTTGATTTTGTTCAGAAGTTTCAGGTTGTAGAAGGCACTCTTCCCAGTGTTCTTTATATGATTTTTCAAGATCAATTTGGAGTCCACCGTCTATGAAATGTATCCAATCTTGCATCTGGGGGGCCTGCTCTGTCTTTCATATGAGAAAAATGTCTGTCTTATCTTGGTTAAGTTTTAGGCAGTTGCGGGATAGCCATTGTTGTACTTCTTTGAGAGGGGCATTGAGCCGGTATACATCCTCTAGCGAGGAGATTTTCATGTGTAGCTGGGTGTCATCTGCGTAGAGATGGAAGGGGATATTGGCTTGGTTGAGAATAATGGTGAAGGTTTGTGGAAAAGTAAATTTTGCCATGTTCTGTGTCCCTACGTGTCATCCATCATATGTTATGTGTGCATGATTAAATATGCATATGTATTCCCCATGTTCGATTCAAGACACAATTATAGTTGTGTCCACCTCTAATATGCCAGTTTCCAGTCCTCGTGAATACTACGAATATCAGGCCTATGTAAAGCTACGTTGCCACGTTTCTCAGTGTGCACGTTATTCCATTATAAAGTCCCCGTTTCTAGGCCTCAAAAGGGCCTGGACACCAGATTCAGCTCCTGTCTCCTGGAGCCCTCGCTGAGGAGCGATACAGCCCCCACCTGTATCCTCGACCCTTCACTTACTTCCTGCCTCACAGTGCCCGGTTCAGCCTGGCTCTGCCTCTGAGTCTGCCAAAAGTATGTTATAGTTCCAGTTATCAGTTCAGTCCTCCTTCTCTGCATTCCTAAGCTACTGAATCGCATCAATAGTTTCCGTCATTGTCTAGCCTTCACGTCTCCACGTTAGAGAAATACTGTATTAATGGTCATTTAATATTCTTCATCACGTACTACATGTAGAATAATGCATGGTCCAGTCTTAGAATCAAGTCAGCCTTTCCCCTCCTAACTTCTAGTTTATATCAACATGTTCTCTAAACATCAGATACTAGATACTGCTTAGGTACATGTCGCCCTGACTCTCCAGACTTCAGTCTCTGCTCCTAGCACAGAGTTCATAGCCCCCAGTTTCTCCTAGTGATACGTCATTGCTAGTTTGCGCGCACCATCAGGTTAGAGGTCCCGGCTCCTCAGGTAGCCCCCTCCATGGTTTCCGCCCCATTCATGACATATTCTGTTACGTTTGCATAACATGTCCATGTATACGCCCTGTTACACCTCTTTTCACCCTTATCTTTCGCGACTGCTACGCGTCACACCCTTTGCTCCACCCACTGCTCCGCCTATCATATGTACTGTAATGCAACTGTTTTACTATATATGCTTGTGTATTGTTATTAAATGCTAGCGCGCTCATCCCAGATCCAGCCCCAGCAGCTGCTGGGCCCTGCCATCCTATTCCTATGCAGGTTGTCCTGTTCCTGTCCTTTATGCTGTAATAAACCTGCGAAACTCCTACTACCTCGAATCTTGACTCTTATTTATTGAGCTATCTGTTATTCATTTATGCATTCAAAAATAGGGTATTATTTATTTATTTACCACATAATGGCGCCCGAATAGGGACTTGCCCTTTCCCCACGCGTCGGTGAAGCCACGCCGACCCCCTGACCCTCTGCAGTCGTGACGGAACTCTTCTGCGCACCGGCAGATATTTCTGCTCCAAGTATCCCTCAGGCCCACGGAGGAGACGGAGGAGGCGGTCCAGCATCCAAACGAGACGGTGGAGGAACGCGGCGAGTCCCGACCAGAGCCCAAGCCGAGAGTCCAAGGTCCGAGGTATCCGGAGGCCCACCCGTAACTGAAGTCCGAAGTTCGTCGTCCGTCGTCGTAGCAGTCCAGTCCAGTCCGAGGCCTTCCGTTCTTGCTGCCCGGTGAGTACCGTTACTGGGGTGGTATCTAGACAGGGTCAATTTAATTGACTCTGGTCCGTGGGTTGGTGGTACACAGACCCACAAACGAAGTATCCACTTCGGTGGATGCGGGTCCTGACGTGTCTCTTTATGAGACCGGTAAGTTTCGTACTGTTTCAGCAGTGCATCTAGTTCCTGTTCTAGTCAGTTCTGTTCTCGAGAAAATTCATGTATTCTGTGTTCCGTATTCCAGGTAGTACTCTGTTCGAACTGTTATTTTTAAATGTTCTTCATGTATTTTAATGTCGTGGTATGAATGGGGAATAAGTATCGTGTTTATTGTGTATTGTATTGTGTCCAGATTATAGTTCAGTCATGCCGCTCTTTTCGAAATTACGTCAGTTAAAAACCAGAAAGGGTCTGCTGGAAGCAGCAGTTCCAGTTCCGCCTAGGGACAGTCCAGGTCATTTTATGTATCAGAAGCATGGCATAAGCGCCATATTGTATCTAGATTTATGGGTAGAGTATACCAAACGGTTAGAAGAAAAGTATAGATGGCCCGTATCGGGTACATGGGATGCCGAATGCATCATGCGAGTAGAAGAAGCATTATGGAAAAAGAAAGCCAGACAGTCACAGAAAGATGCCATCGAGTTATGGCGCAAAGAAGCTCATAAAAGAACTGAAAAGGAAATCAAAAAGTCAGAATTAAGTAGAGAATCCTTAGAACGAGCACAAGAAAAAGAACTAATCGAGATAGGTGAACAAGTCAAAGCCGAACAATCAGACAGACAGAGGCATGCCCTTATTAGGGGTATGTATCCTCTCTTTGCCGAGGGCTTGCCAAAAGCGACCCCAGAGGCATCCAGTAATTTCCCGCCACCATTAGTTCCGACCAAGCTACGTCACAAACAGACCGCAGCTGATATTTTTATTTCGTCCTATTTGGACGACACAGTCCCAGAATATGCAAATCCTGTTCGCGCTCCGCCAGTCCCTGTAAATCAGGCACTTCCCGCTCCTCCAGACACCGGAGTACCTGTTACGGTACCCCCGGTCCAGCCCGCCATACAAGTCCAGCCTGCATTTCCATTTCCCACTCTGCCAGGACGAAGAGCCTCAGTAGACGACTCTAGTTTAGGGGCCGCAGGGGGAGGTACTCCTCAAACCCCGCCGCCACACAAGCGTTTAACGACAGCCGAATTACATGCACAAGCGTCACAGCGTACGCCCAGACATCAGACTGTAGCAGAAATAAGAAAATCCCTTGCCGAATGCGGCTATGATCCAGTCCCAGGCGAGGATAATATGGTTTTATATTCATTCCGCGTAAGAAAGGTGGCCGAGTATCTAGTCACCTTACCGAATATGAAAGAAGATCTAGACAGAATATATCGTTTCATCCGTACAGGGGATGATCCAGAAAGCATTAGCGAGGCCATGTCTCAAAGGAAAGCCGAGATCCAGCTCATGATATTAAAGTTTCTGATCAATTGTCTAATAAGAGAACAAGATTACCCGTCTAAAGATCCGGCCGAAATGAAAATCCTGACAAGGTGGAGTGATAATATAGCCGAGGGTAAGCACAAGACCGTCGGTGCTATGGAGAGTATGTACAAGAAAATCCGTAGAGAAATAATAAAGATACACGAACAACGTAAAGCAGCACAAGTAAGCGAGAAAGAAAGTAATTCTGATACTGAAGAGATAGACGACGAGAATCCCGCCAGAATAGCGTATGTAGGAAAATCTAGATTTCCAGATCGCCATTTACGCCTAGAACACAAGTCTACTTTCCATCATCCAGCACCAGAACAAGGTTCTCTAGAACAAGTGTTTCAAGCTACCGATCACATTCTGAAATCACGAATCGGTTACAGTGAGTTAAGTACCATGCATGAACAAGAACTAGCCCGATCAGCAGTCCGATGGATTACTGATTCTATCACTTTTCCAGACGAAATAGTGGCACAAATGTTTCTAAAAATGCCCCCAGCCGAACAACGACTGGTGGGTATGTATATGATTCAGCACCTCATTACATTGTATGAGGGTCAGCACTCTGATCCAGGCCCGTTACATGATATCCTGAACGAGTTACTCCAGTATAGATGGAGAGGTCTAGGTACCGATTTAATTAGTGTCGCTCTAGAACAGCGCCACAAATATAGAACGTTTCTGAACCCGCATTTTGTTCCTGCCGCACCCCC
The DNA here is from genome assembly GCF_964261635.1 of Lissotriton helveticus. Lineage (NCBI taxonomy): Eukaryota > Metazoa > Chordata > Amphibia > Caudata > Salamandridae > Lissotriton > Lissotriton helveticus. The sequence continues at coordinate 205,674,012 of NC_136071.1, forward strand.
AGAAGGTAAACCATTTTACATGGAGAGACAGAATCCGTTACGAGAAGTCCACCCAGTTAGAGGAACGGGTGGCGAACTAGAACGAGTGTTTGTTTACACTCCGATTACAAAGATGGAACTCCTCGAGATGAAGAAATTAATTCCCTGTCATGACAAAGATCCAGCAGGGTTCCATAGAGAATTAAAAGACATGCTCCGTATGGGAGAATACACGTATCCAGATATAATTAAAATGTTAAAGGTTCTGCTGCCCGCAGGGGTGTATGAAAAGCTCAAGGAAAAAGAATGGGAGGTGGGGGAGAAAAAGATCGATTGGGCAGTTCTAGAAGCTGAAGACAAGGCACGAGTACCAGGTACCGGTCTTGGAGATAAATGTAAAGAATTACCAGAATTATTAATACAAGTTTTACCCAGATTATTGACAACTAGAAAAGAAGACTGGGATGCAATCTCAGCCTGTAAACAGAAGCAAGATGAGGATATTAGTGATTTTTATTCTAGATTTGAAAAATGTTTCAGCATCAACAGTGGCCTCAAGACAAGTAGTGAGTCATACCCTCACCTTTTTGTTACTAAATTAGTCGAGAATTCAAGTTCACAAATTAAGAATCGAGTTTTGAAAGTCGAAAGTACCTGGCAAGCTAATACCCCGTCCCAGATGTTGCAGATGCTCCAATACCACCAGAATAGAATCAGAGAAGAACAAGAACACGAAAGAAAACGTATGAAAGACACGAAGATGAAAGTACTAGTTGCACAATCTGTTCCTCAAGACAGTCAGAAGAGGGGTCCGAATCAAGCCAGTCATCCTGCAGCTCCCGTTAAAGGGAACTGCAATTATTGTAAACAGCCAGGTCATTTTATAAATGAGTGTGCAGTTCTGAAACACAACATAGCTACTGGTAAGACTAAAGAAAGACCACGTCCGCCTAGACAAGAACAAGTTTCACAGATTCCTCAGCCACAGAATGCACAACAGACAGTTACCGCACCGCAGCCTATTGCTGCAACACAGCATGTTACATCGCAGATGTACCAGTATGCACAGTCTGAGTATCCAGAGTACCAGCAGTATTCATGAAACAGCCTAGAGAGGGAGGTAGGCTTGCCTCTCATCGAGATACCTGTAGATCAAGAAGGTCCCTATGTTCACAGTCAAGTATTAGGGAAAGACAGAAAGTTTTTGATTGATACAGGGGCAAGTAGGACCACAATTAGTCACGCCGAAGTTCCAGGGGCTCCGCTCTCAGGCTCAAGAAATGTTTCCCTTGGATTCTCAGGAAAACCTATCGTAAATGAGATTTCAAAACCAGTTACTCTAGAAGTAGGTCCATTGTCCCGCACTACTGATCTGTTACTTACTAAGTTATGTCCAGAAAATCTATTAGGCATTAAAACACTGAAAGAGTTAGGTGCAGTTATATGCTGTTCCCCAGAGGGAATACGATTGTTCCTACGTGACTTTAAGGGTCACTATGTATTACGAGATTTTGATTCAAGACTGTCTAATGTTCCGCAGCACTTATGGGCGCAAGGTCCAACTGATGTAGGTTACATGCAAATCACACCCTATCGTGTGACTCTCAAGCCAGGCGTAGTGTTACCACGAATCAGACAGTACAGATTGCCACCTGAGGCTGTAGCAGCCTTATCCAAAATTATTGACGAGCTTATTGCTCAAGGAGTGGTTGTAGAAACTGACTCCAATGTATGTAATTCTCCGATCATTCCAGTCATGAAACGTACTGATCCAAATGCACCCCCAGTATATCGATTAGTGATTGACCTACGAGAGCTTAATAAATGTATTATTCCGCAGTACCCAGTTGTCCCAGACATCTCTTCCCTATTGACAGCCATTGATTCCGAAGCCACGTTCTTTACTGTAATCGACCTCAAGAACGCATTTTTCAGTGTCCCTATTCATCCAGACAGCCAGTTCCTTTTCGGATTTTGTTTAAATGGAAGGAGCTATATGTTCACACGCGCTCCTCAAGGTTTCACAGAAAGTCCTAGTATTTATAGTCAAGCACTTAAAAGACAACTAGACAACATTCACATGCCAACTGACACTGCCCTGCTCCAGTATGTCGATGATCTACTGATCACAGCCCGTTCTGAACGTGCTTGCGAGCGAGCATCACTGACAGTTCTGTATTTCTTAGCCGAGATGGGGCACAAGGTGTCCCCTTCTAAGCTTCAATTCTGTGTCCAGCAAGTGGTCTACTTAGGACACTTACTGTCCAAGAGGGGTAGGCAGTTGACACCAGACCGTATCCAGTTAATAGCGAGTCTTCCTCAGCCCAAGACCCAGAAGGAGGTACGTGCTTTTATTGGCCTTACTTCTTATTGCAGACAATGGATTCCTCAGTATGCATTTCTAGCCAAACCACTGATACAGTTAACGACACAGGAGGCAGCCGTATCGACTGTTCTCCCTTGGACATCTGAACATACACTTAGTTTCAATGAGTTAAAGAAAGCCCTATGCCAAGCTCCAGTTCTAGCGACACCGAACTACAGTAAGCCTTTTACACTTTTCGTCACTGAACGCGAAGGTACAGCATTATCTGTTCTCACACAAGATCAAGCAGGACAATACAAGCCCTGTGCTTATTTTTCGAGCACATTAGATCCTGTAGCCCAGGCTCTGCCTGCGTGCCTCAAGTCAGTTGCAGCCACAGCACTAGCTATCAGACAAAGTGATTCCATAGTCTTAGGACACTCCTTGACAGTACAAGTTCCACATTCCGTGGAAGTTCTCTTAAACCGAACACAAACTCAGCACTTGACAATTGCACGTTTAACAGGTTATGAATTGACACTGTTCCAGCCACACATAGAAATCAGACGCTGCAACATTTTAAATCCTGCTACATTGTTACCATCAGTTACTTCGAATTCTGCCACACATGACTGTGTGGAAGTAGTTAACATTACGACAAAGCCAAGACAAGATCTGACAGATACTCCGTTACCAGATCCCGACCTGACACTTTATGTGGATGGTTCATGCCTGAGAACTAGTACAGGAGAACTAGTCGCCGCGTATGCAGTGACTACTGACACTGAAGTTATTGAAACACACCGTATTGATACCCTGTCCGCTCAAGCAGCAGAGCTAGTTGCTCTGACACAAGCCTGCATACACGCCAAGAACTTGAAAGTTAATGTTTACACAGATTCACGTTACGCATTTGGAGTTGTACACGACTTCGGAGTGCTCTGGCAGGAGAGAGGTTTCATGACTTCTCATGGAACCAAGATTCAGCATGGTCTCCTTATTCAAGCTCTGTTAGATGCCATACATTTACCGACATCTATCGCTATCATGAAGTGCAAAGCACATACGAAAGTTACTGACACCATTTCTCAAGGTAACGATTTAGCAGATCGCACAGCCAAGCTTACAGCACAGACCCCAGACTTTCCAGTTAATCCGACACAGACACATACTCCAGATCCGACCACATGCATGACAGTTAAAGACCCTACACAAGATGTCATAGACATACAGTTACACGCTACTCCCGAAGAAATCAAGAAATGGTCCGAACAAGGAGGGGTCCAGACAGATCAAGGATGGTTAACAAAGGGTAGAGCCACATGGTTTCTCCCCGACTCTATGGTTCAAGTCATTATTAATACCGCACATAGTCCAGCACATTTAGGAGAAAAAGCTATGTTAGACAGTATCCAGAACATTTGGTTTAACAAGCATTTACGAGCTGCAGCCAAGCAGAAAGTCCGTACCTGTATGATATGTTGTCAGTTTAATCCAGGTAAAAGTGTCCCGGTGGAACAAGGTGGATTCCAGCCCCCTGACCACCCTTTTGAAGTCCTCCAGATGGATTATATTCAGATGGAGCGATGTCGAGGTTTCAAGTATGTCCTTGTAGTTGTATGCGCTTTGTCCAGGTGGACAGAAGCATATCCAGTTCCAGATTACACAGCCGCGACCACTGCCAAGCAGTTGGTTCGTGAGTTCTTCCCTCGTTATGGACTCCCTAGAGTCGTATATTCTGACAACGGCCAGCCATTCTCATCTGAACTCATGAAGCATGTTTCCCTGTTGTTAGGGTACCAGTGGAAGTTTCATTGTGTACGCCATCCTGAAGCAGCCGGTCTTGTAGAGAGACATAACCAGACTCTGAAAATCCGTATCGCCAAAGTGTGTAAAGAGAAAGGTGTGGACTGGCTGGTAGCTCTACCAGTTGCTTTATTTTATATGCGCATGGTCGCACATTCCAGATCAGGTCTGTCCCCGTACGAGGTCGTATTCGGCCGCCCCCCTAACATGTGGGGTACTCCTAGACCCCGAAGTATTACCGATGTTTCAAGTAATATGCTGACAGATTACCTAGCTTCCTTGATGTCTGCCCTCAACTCATGTCGTTCACAGGTTGCCGCCGCATTTCCAGACAATACCGAGGTGGCACCGCATGAAATCGTTCCAGGATCCATGGTATTGGTGAGGAATTTCGACAGATCAAGTCCGCTGGAGCCTCGCTGGAAAGAGCCCCAACAGGTCCTCCTCACCACCCGTACAGCCGTGAAGTTGGAAGGTCGCAAAGGCTGGGTGCACCTTTCTCATATAAAAAAGTTTAATGGACTGAAACCCGTCTTAAAGAACATTTCCCAGGATTTGAAGGATTGCCAAAATATTGTTCTCAAGGACTGTCCCGCAAAAGACATTGCTACAAACCCTCCCCTGTTAGAGAAAACTCCGCAACAGGAGTATAAGTTAAAACTCCGGTCTAGTAAAATAAGTCAGTCAGTTTGATTGTCTAAGTCCTCCCCTAGGTGAAACGGTTAGACTGTTTCTGACATGTATAAAATAGACCCCCATAGTGAGAGAGTTAGTCAAAACTCAATTCGATGTATCGTTTTTCTATGTTTCATATTGTTTCTCAGCATTATGATTTCCTGCACCAGTTATGCATTTTTCTTGTATTTCCCAGTTCTTCATGTAAATAAGTCTGCTAATGCTACAGTAGAGCACACGTTTAGTGATCTGCCTCCTCATGAACTCTCTTACCGCCTCGCTATGCGAAATAACTCATTCATCCGCATGTTACATTACTCACATCAGACCAGCAATGCCACTAATTGTTGGGTGTGTGGTCGACTCCCCCCTTTCCAGACACCGAAGGGAGTTCTGCCACTTTTTCCTTATCCATTCTCACATAATGGTTCGTGTGGAGCATGGTCCACGTTAACGTCATCCTCAACAGATATGTCTTTTCTTAACAGTACATGTTTTCCAGACAAGCAAGGTCTTCCCCACAGAACAGGGTTAGATCTAGAAAATGAAGTGTATAATTTAGGTAATTATTCTTCGAATTTCATGGTCCTGAATATTCAGTCTGATACTACTCCAGACTTACCTGCTATTTCAGTACTACCAGTCAAAGGCGAATTATGTGTCCGAAATTATGGTTCTGTACATGTAGGACATAGTGATTGTACTACTATTGTCAAGTATAGTGACAGTGGGAAATCTATCTTCAAAGCTTCACGTCATTCTTATTTTATTTGTGGTCAAACTGCATATGTTCGTCTGCCCCTCGATTGGGAGGGAACCTGTTACATTGCCTTCCTACTGCCACCAGTTTTCCTAGCCCCACCTGATTATCATAGAAATACACATCTAGTACACATTAGACATAGAAGGGAGTCCCCAATTGTCGATTATACTGAAACTGCTCTAGAACAGTATACAGATTTCAACAGAGGTTTCTTTTTCTTTATAGGACCTATCCAGAATAGTAAGCTAATCCGTAGGTTAACCAGAACCCTTGAAGTAGTAGTCAATGAAACTGCCTCTGCTCTAGGTAACTTAACCGAAGAGCAATCTGCTATGAGATTTGTCGTTTTACAGAATCGTCTCGTCCTCGACGTCATACTGGCCGATAGGGGCGGGGCCTGTAGAGTCATCGGATCTAGTTGCTGCATTTTCATTCCAAATAACGCGCCGTCTGTTTATTCAGCTATAACCAGACTCCATAAAATTGCCCATCTGTTACACCAAGATCCAGGCACCTGGACATGGTCCGGTTGGTTCTGGAATATAATTTCCGCATGGGGATGGAAAATATTGTCCTTCCTAGGTATTGCAGTAGCGATCATATTCAGCTGCTGTCTCTGTATACAATGTGGCCCTGCGATTTGCGGCATTTGTGCTACCTCTTGTATTCCTAGTCCCAAGCCCCGTTCTAAATCCCGTTCCAAGAAAATTCAAGACGAGCAAATGATACTGTATGAAATGATAGACGGTATCATGAAAATTGATGTTTCCTGATGGAAACGTAGTGACAAGGAGGGAATGTGGAAAAGTAAATTTTGCCATGTTCTGTGTCCCTACGTGTCATCCATCATATGTTATGTGTGCATGATTAAATATGCATATGTATTCCCCATGTTCGATTCAAGACACAATTATAGTTGTGTCCACCTCTAATATGCCAGTTTCCAGTCCTCGTGAATACTACGAATATCAGGCCTATGTAAAGCTACGTTGCCACGTTTCTCAGTGTGCACGTTATTCCATTATAAAGTCCCCGTTTCTAGGCCTCAAAAGGGCCTGGACACCAGATTCAGCTCCTGTCTCCTGGAGCCCTCGCTGAGGAGAGATACAGCCCCCACCTGTATCCTCGACCCTTCACTTACTTCCTGCCTCACAGTGCCCGGTTCAGCCTGGCTCTGCCTCTGAGTCTGCCAAAAGTATGTTATAGTTCCAGTTATCAGTTCAGTCCTCCTTCTCTGCATTCCTAAGCTACTGAATCGCATCAATAGTTTCCGTCATTGTCTAGCCTTCACGTCTCCACGTTAGAGAAATACTGTATTAATGGTCATTTAATATTCTTCATCACGTACTACATGTAGAATAATGCATGGTCCAGTCTTAGAATCAAGTCAGCCTTTCCCCTCCTAACTTCTAGTTTATATCAACATGTTCTCTAAACATCAGATACTAGATACTGCTTAGGTACATGTCGCCCTGACTCTCCAGACTTCAGTCTCTGCTCCTAGCACAGAGTTCATAGCCCCCAGTTTCTCCTAGTGATACGTCATTGCTAGTTTGCGCGCACCATCAGGTTAGAGGTCCCGGCTCCTCAGGTAGCCCCCTCCATGGTTTCCGCCCCATTCATGACATATTCTGTTACGTTTGCATAACATGTCCATGTATACGCCCTGTTACACCTCTTTTCACCCTTATCTTTCGCGACTGCTACGCGTCACACCCTTTGCTCCACCCACTGCTCCGCCTATCATATGTACTGTAATGCAACTGTTTTACTATATATGCTTGTGTATTGTTATTAAATGCTAGCGCGCTCATCCCAGATCCAGCCCCAGCAGCTGCTGGGCCCTGCCATCCTATTCCTATGCAGGTTGTCCTGTTCCTGTCCTTTATGCTGTAATAAACCTGCGAAACTCCTACTACCTCGAATCTTGACTCTTATTTATTGAGCTATCTGTTATTCATTTATGCATTCAAAAATAGGGTATTATTTATTTATTTACCACAGGTTCCATGTAGATATTGAACAGTGCAGGCGAGAGGACAGAGCCTTGGGGGACACCCTGGGTGATTGCTGCTGTGTCAGTGGTCAAATTGCTTATTCTTATTTGTTGAGAGTGGTAGTGTAGGAAAGATTTGAACCAGCGTAGGACAACCCTGTCTGCACCAATCCTTTTTTGGAGGGAATCCAGGAGAAGCTTGTGGTCGACCGTAACAAAGGCCGCCGATAGATCTACGTGCATGAGTAGAAAGCATCGGTCTATATCCAGGGATTTGTCAAGTCATCTTCTGTGTTCAGAATAACTGTTTCCATACTGCATCCTTTTCTGAAGCCTGACTGATGAAGGTCTAGTAGATTGTTATTGTGTATGTGTTGGTTAGGTTGAGGGAGAACACCTCTTTCTAGAGTTTTGGCTAGGAAGGGGAGATTGGAGACAAGTCTGAAGATATTGAGGTCATTCTGGTCTGATCCTGTTTTTTGTAGTGAGGTACTGGGTTTTTAAGAACCGGCACAGAACCGGTAACCCAGCGGTGCCAGGGAATCAACACCCAGAGACCTCGGGTTCTTCCTGATCCAGACCTACAGAAACTTCAGAGTCTTCTAGGTGAAGTCAAAGATTAGTTTATTGGCTGCAACCAAGGTAACAGGTGTCCTAGAAGTACAATACGGGTATGTTCTCAGGAGACTGCACACTTTTACAAAGTCAGGCTTCTCTTCTTATACACATTTTTGGGCCTCGGGCAAAACATTCTTGGTTGTAAAGTAAATTGTTAACATATTTTGGTTCAAAAGAAAAAGCAGAGTCATGATGACATGTCCATATTTCACTTCGTGCTGCCGACAACAAATCATTTGGCAAGGTCCAACATTTCATCAGATATCACTGGACCCCTAATAAAAACGGGCACCTCCCCATCATAAAGTAAGTGAAGAAAGGAGTGGAGATAGATGTGAGCGAGATATGGCAGGTGTGCGCGCTGAAATGGTTTTATGGTTTGTTGAGCCTAGATGCTATCTTGCTCGGCCACTGGGAGGGAACTGACCTAACGAGTTCGGCCTGGGGCAATGGTTCTAACTTGTACTGAGGTCAGGGAAAAGTCGATTAAGGAGTATGTGTCCTTGTGGAATCAAATTCAACTGGATTAAGGCCTATGTAAAGGGCAACATATAAATGGGAGCCAAGGGTTCAGAATGTAAATGACGATTTTGAGGTGAAATCGTCACTCGAACACGCCGAAAATACATGTACATGATGTACTCGTCATTCTCGGTCTTTTGATACCAAATTCGTCATATTTCGACGAAGTTTTAATTCTCGAGTCCAGAATGATTATACGAATCCAGATTTTCAGAACCTCAATCCCTCCTTTTGCCCTTACATAGGCAATTAATCTATCCTCGTGTTAGTCTGAGTCCAGATCTATATCCCTAAAGTCATTGAGATGTTGCTGTAACATCATTCTAGTACTCAGTTCATCTCTTGACACAGGCTTCCTTACACATGATGTAACACAGAGGCCACATATTGCAGGAGCACACTGTATGCACAGACAGAACAGGAAAAGAATGGCTAAGACCATCCCAATGACCATCAGAATTTTCCATCCCCAGGCAGATATCAGTTCCCAGAACCATCCCATTAACGACCAATCTCCTTTATCCACATGAATGGATTCAGAAATCTTATGTAGTTTGGAGATGGCCCTGTACACGGTTGGAACATTATCTGGGATGAAAATGCAACAACTAGACTGGATCAATTTGCATACCCCACCTCGGTCCGCAAGTATTACATCCAAAGCGACCCGGTTCTGAAGGGTCATAAGTCGATCCGACTGGAGCTCAGCCGTCAGGTTACTAAGGGCACCAGCAGTTTCAATCACGGTGGATTCAACTACCCTTGTTAATTGTCTTATGTTTCTACTGTTAGCCATGGATCCCCAGAACGGCAGAAAACCCTTTGCAAAGTCCCCAAATTCTTGACCTGCAGTGTCTTCTTTACTCAAAACACCTCTAACTACCCTTGTCCGGTGGTAATCCCCCGCTGCTGTGTAGGTGGGAGGCAACAGGAATTAAACAAAACATGAGCCCGAGAAGTCAGGGGGCAACCATGTGTAGGCTCTATCATGGCAGATGAAATAAGTACCCTTAGCGGCTAAAAACGCAGGGGAAGTCTGGGATCCAAAAACATACGTTTCTGTACAGATACTCTTCCCTAGCTGAGCTCTGGGATTCTTGCCAATACCTTGCAGACACAAGTGACCTTGATGGGGTACGATCCAGATAGGGGACGATCTTTTGGCTTGCTGTTTCTCACTTAATGTAGTGCCATATCCGGTCACGTTCCAACCTACATATGCAAGTATCTCATCATCCGGAGTGTCTTCATAAGAAGTTACTTCCTTGATCATGTCAACTATACCTTTGACTAGGGCGCTAGTCTTGAGGTTGTCTTTTACAGAACGTAGGGGTTGGATTTCTCGTGCATATATGAACATTGTCCTATATGCCCATACTGAACCATTGTGACTAAATGGCAGGACCAAATAGGGGATACCTTTATCCGTTGTGTGAGGCATGAGACCACACACCCAACAGTTAGTTGTGTTCATTACAAGTTGGTGTTGGTGTAATAACTGAACAAAGGAGTTATTAATGAATTCTAACCTTCTATTGGATTCGTGGTCAGGCAGAGGGTGGAAAGAATGAGAGGAAACAGTAGGAGGAGGTATGGGTGGTGCAGTGGGCGCAAATGTTACATGGAAAGAGAACAAAACATAACTTATCAAAAAAATCATTACGCTGGATAGCATAAAAATACACAATATTATAAAACTTTTCTTTGTCATCGTGTTACATAGTCTCTGCTTAAAGTTCATTTGTTTGGCAGGTCTCTCCACATCAGGAAACTCCATCCTCTCTAAGGTGCTGCCCGCGACGAGGAGGTTGATTCTGCTAAGGAGTGCTTCTGTCAGTCTAGGGCAACTCCCTTGGACCGACCAGAACCACCGACCTAACGTCTTGCACTTCCGAAGACTTTAACCAATCGCGGCCCTAGCAGCGGAACTCGGATGGCGGTTCAAAAAACAAAAATAAGCAAGTTTCCTAAATGGGAGAGCTGCACAAAAAGTATTTGGGAGAAAAAAAGAATTTATTAGTCCATAGGTCTTGGTCTCAAAATCATAAAAAGGAATCACTTTTGTTCGTTTGTTTTCCTAGGTCGCAAATTGTAGCGTCTTTTTCCTGGTACTGTCTGGTCCTGAAACAGCAGTTCAGGCTCCAAAGAGTTCAATTGTTCTGGTGGTGGCACAGTCTTTTGAAAAATGTTCTCGCTTTCACAATCAGGGTTAGTTTCTTTTAGACGGTCATCGCTGACAGGTATGACACGTGGCACAGTTGTAAGCTCTGAGTCAGTGCCGCCTTTCTGGACCCACTGGTCATGTGGCGGAGGTGAAGGGATTCTCTTGCAATGGACCCCGTGGATCCAGTTGGCCTTCCCCTCCACTCGAACTGCTGACCTTGTGGAAAGAAGGACGAGGTGCGGCCCGGTCCACCTGGACTGGTCGTTCTTTGTCCATTGAAAGTTCTTTACGAGGATCCAGGATCCAGGGACAATGGAGTGACCTGGAGTCTCAGAGACCGGAGGCAGGGTGTTGTGGACCTGTTGATGTAAAACACACAATTTAGCCATCAATTCATACAAGTAATCAAGCAAAATAGGGTGTTGCAGCTCGCTGAACTTCGTGGGCCTAGGCACTCCCCATATGTTGGCTGGCCGGCCAAAGACAATTTCATAAGGGCTGAGTTTCACTCGCGAATGCACAGTCATTCTGGTGGATAGGAGTGCTAAGGGTAGAGCGTCAGGCCATTTAAGACCTGTGCTCGCTTGGATTTTGGCCAATTTAAGTTTTAGCGTGCCATTGTAACATTCCACTAATCCAGCTAATTGGGGGTGATTTGCAGCGTGGAACTTCTGCCTAATGCCTAGCCCTTCACACACTCTTTTCATCACACGACCCACAAATTCACTTCCGTTGTCAGACTAGACCATTCTAGGCATTCCAAACCTGGGGAAGTACTCTTTTACAAGGGCTTTCGCTGTGGACAAGGCAGTATTGTCTTTTAGGGGATAGGCTTCTACCCATCTTGAGAAGGCACAAACAACAACGAGCACGTATTTTAAGTTGTTGCACCTCTCCATATGTATGAAATCTAGCTGCAAAACCTCGAACGGATACGTGGAGGTGCAAAATGACCAGCTGGAGTTGGGGTTCCCCTACCAGGATTGTGCTTCAGACATACCATGCAATTCTTGACAACATTCTCTGCGCACTTGGGAATCCCTGAATTCTTCCATACTGGGGCCAACAACTCGCAAATCCCTTTCACGCTGATATGAGCCATTCCATGAGCCATTGTAACCACTGCAAGCACATATGCATCGGGTAACAACCATCTCTGATGCTCTGTCAATTCAACCCAACAACCATTTGCATCCATTCTCCCTGTACTCTCTCTCCACGTGCTCAACTCTTTCTCTGTGGCCTCAGCTTGGATGGACTTCACACTCTCTATCGTGTCCTCACATACTCCAACCTCACCAGTCCATCTTTCAGGGCCTGCAACATACATTCGGCTCATCACATTCTTTGCCGTTTCTTTAGCGGTCTCATCAGCGAATGCATTTCCACGACCAACATCATCAGTCACCTTCTTGTGAGCACTACATTTCACAATCGCCATTTGCAGGGGCAAGGTCAGTGATTCAAGAAGCTCATTTACCAACTGACCATGCTGAATCTTAGTTCCATGCGAAGTCAGGAACCCACGTTCTCTCCACAATCGTCCAAAAATGTGAGCCACTCCAAACGCATACTGACTATCAGTGTAGACAGTCACTCTCATTCCTCTAGACAATACACATGCTCTCGTAAGTGCGACTAGTTCTGCGGCTTGAGCTGAACCATGTGGTATTCGCGCAGTTTCAACGACTGTGTGCAGAGTTGTGACAGCATATGCTGCAGTCACGTTACCATTTGGGAGTTTAAAGCATGAACCATCTACCCATAATGTACCATCACATTCAGCAAGAGGAGTGTCAAATAAATCCACTCTCCCTTTTGTCTCTTCCTCTGTTGTGAGGAAACAATCGTGTTGTTCTAAAGCATCCGATTCCTCTGCAATTGGTAACAACGTGGCTAGATTCAAAGTACTGCACCTTTTTATATGCACATGGCTCGCTAGCAGCGTCAATTCGTAACTGGACAGTCGAGCACTAGTTAAGTGCTGTGTCTTGGTCCTATTTAACAATGTGTCTACTGCATGCGGGACCATCACGATTAGTGTATTATTCATTACTAGACCAGCAGACTGTCGAATAGAAACAGCTGCTGCTGCTGTGGCCCTTAAACAACTCGGCAATGCTTGTGCTACCGGATCCAAAGTGGATGAAAAATAGGCGCATGGCCGCTGTCTACCTCCGAATAACTGAGTCAACACAGATAATGCACAGCCCTCCTTCTCGTGGACATACAATGTGAAAGGCTTACTGTAGTTGGGCGTACCTAACACAGGAGCCGAACATAATGCTGTGCGTAATTCGAGAAAACTTTTCTGACACTCTTCAGACCAAGGAATGGGATTGGGTGTATTTTTACACGTTAATGCCACCAAGGGTTTGGCCAATAACGAAAAATTTGGAATCCACTGTCTACAGTACGATGTAATGCCCAAGAAAGCACTCACTTCTCTCTGTGTTCTTGGCACATTCAATTTCGCTATTGCCTGAATTCTTTCTGGGGTCAGTTTCCTTCCCTCCTTCGATAAGAGGTGACCTAAGTAGGTCACTTCTTGTCGGCAATATTGGAGCTTGGAAAGTGACACTTTGTGATGCAGATCACACAGATGACGCAATAATGTCAACGTGGCCTTTTTACTAATTTTCTCAGTATCCGCAGCAATGAGCAAATCGTCCACATACTGTACAAGAGTGGCACCTTTAGGCAAAATAATCGTGTCGAGCTGTGTTTTCAGAGCTTGACTGTATATTGAGGGGCTTTCACAGTAGCCTTGAGGAGCGCGTTTAAAGCGGAAGCTTCGACCTCCTAAACTGAAGGAAAAAATATCCCTGCTCTCCTCAGCAATTGGGATGCTGAAGAAAGCATTCTTTAGGTCAATCACTGAAAACCACGAAGCAGAAGCTGGAATCATAGTCAATAATGTGGTAATGTCGGGGACAACTGGGAATTGTGGCACAACTATCTTATTTACTTCTCGAAGATCAATCACGAATCTGTACACAGGTGGCTGAGAAGGGTCAGTTCGTTTTAAAACAGGCAGAACAGGACTATTGCAAACATTGCCTCGTGTTTCTTCAATCACATCCTTTTCAATCAATTCGTAAACAATCGCTAGCAAAGCTTTTTCACCTTCATTAGATATTCTGTATTGGGGAATTCGTGGCATTTTGACATTTGACTTCAATGTTACAACATATGGTGGAATTTCTAAAAGACCTACATCATTAGGACCAGTAGCCCAAAGAATATCCGGGAGAAATGACAATTCCGCTGGAAGTGCATCTCTCGACAAATACATGGGAGAAACCACTTTCTTACCTAAAGTAAGTTGTACTCCTGAAGGAGAACAGTACAAAGTCGCATACAATCTTTTTAGCAAATCTAATCCTAGCAAATTTTCACCACAACCTGTTGTCAGAATAAGGGGTGCTTCGAATTCACAAGGACCAACAGAAAGAGATAAAGGGTCAGAAATCGGATTTCTAACTGGGGCGCCAGAAAAACCTACAGAAACGTTCATTTCGCCAGACAAAGGTGTGCCAGGGAGTTTGGAGTGCATAATAGAACTCTTTGTAGCACCAGTATCCAACAGAAAAGGTTCTGACACACCTGATGTAATCACCTCAACGTAAGGTCCACTCTGATCTACTGGAACTGAAACAACTCCCTCTCTTTGTCTATGGCTGTCCTAGCAATCATTATTCTCCCACTGCTCATTTTCTGTGTAATAATCTTCAACATAGTATTGAGCGTTCCTGTCAGATACGTTATTTTGCTGATCAAACCTGTTCATAGAGTTTTGTGGTGGAAGGGGACGTGTGTCCTGAGGGGCGTTTCCACGCCCTCTACCTCTAGGCGCTTGCTGACTGCCACGACCTCTAACACCAGAAACTCCATTTGCACGTTGTGATAGGGCAGGACAATTATACTTGTAATGACCCTCTTGTTTGCAATATAAACACTGGTTGGGACCTACACGGGGTTGAGTGTAATCAAATCTTTGCGAGTTTCTCTGATACTGTTGAGGCTGCTGAAAAGTATTTTGGTAGTGATTCTGACCATTATTATTTTGATTACTACCACCACGTGGCGGATAGGCTTGCTGTAGCAAAACCTTCGTTTTGAGTTCTCTAGTTTTCTTTTCTACTTTATCTTTCTCATCTTTGTCTCTATTCTCGTAATATTGCGCAGTAGCTAATATCTGGGCTGAAGATGAGACTGCCCAAGAACTTTCTGAATCTTTTAATTTTTTACACAATTCTGGAAGCAGATTGTGCACGAATTTATCGACAAACAATCTCTGACCACCTTCCTTGGTCATATCTTGACCGCTGTGGTCAATGAATGTTTCTTCAAATCTGGTGAAGAAATCTGAAACAGTTTCTTCTTTCTTTTGCTTGCATGCAGACAACTTATCCCAATTTACGCGTATTGCAGGCATTATCGTTTTCATGTAATCTACTATTTTAGCAGGGAGTTCTGCTATCAAAGGCTCAGGCTTGGCACCACCAACTTGTCGGGCATCTGCAGCAGTAATATTAGCCCATGTGTCACCTAATTCCTGGTCATGATCTATATGACGAATTTTACCCCATAAAGGTTGTGGAACAACATTCCCAAATAACATATCGATATCGGCTAAATTCATTATACATGACCCAGCAGTTTGTGACAACTCTTTATAGTACCCTGCAGGATTTTTACGCGGATCTGGTAATGTTTGTTTGAGTGCTAAAACTTCAGCTCGTTTCCATGGGACATGCACCCATACACGCTGGAAGTGTGGCAGAATAGGTGGGACAGCAGTCGTGTCACCCTCTCTCCACTGTGGGGGAACTTCTCTCATAGGGTATTGTCGTGCCTTTTTCCTACTGGATGTATTACATTCAGATGGTGACCCAGAACTGTTTCCCTTACTCCGATATGATAATAACATTTCAACTGCTTTTTCCACATCTGGACCTACAATCATACCCTCTCCGAACTTAAACCGTACACGACACATCTCTTGTGGGATGCATTCTTGATCATTGTCTTCTAAATCCTCGCCAAGAAAAACACACATCTGTTCGAAAACATATCTCTGTGTCGCTGCTTCCCATTGATGGAAGACTTCCATGACAGACTGTACATCATATTTTGCAGTGTCCATGACCCATTTCCGAGCTAAACTATTCAGGGAATCTCTCTCTTGATAATCAGGCAGTTGACTTCGCAACTGTCTTCTTCCTAAATTAGGGGTCGTAGCAGGCGACCCGAAAA
This sequence comes from Lissotriton helveticus, assembly GCF_964261635.1. Classification (NCBI taxonomy): domain Eukaryota; kingdom Metazoa; phylum Chordata; class Amphibia; order Caudata; family Salamandridae; genus Lissotriton; species Lissotriton helveticus. Next base: position 205,690,099 of record NC_136071.1, read on the forward strand.
GAGGTAAAAGAAGATTAGTAACAGTGCTGGCCATTTTCTGCCGAATGGAAGGTGAAACTGAAAGACAAACAGATGGAAAAACGGGGTGAGATAAGGCAGGGGTAGAGATAGCAGAAGAGTTATCAGAGGAAATAGAGGGGGCACTAGGCAAAATCGTAGAGGGAGCATTAGGAGACGTAAAAAGTACAGTAGGCAAAATTGTAGAAAACACAGGTGAAACAGAAGTGGTCGGTGGGCCTAGAGGAGGCTGCACCGAAGAAGTAGGAGCCAGCTGAAGAACAGTTGGTGGGTGCTGTGGAAGAGCAGGAGGCGTAGTTTGCGCAACTAAAGGTTGCGGGGGTGCTGTGGCATTCTGCGCATAGGGGGGTGGTGAATTTAGCAAATGTGACATTAATGGGTCTTTTTCACGCTCTTTTGCTGCCTCTTGCTGAAGAGACGGCAAAACTGGATAACACTTATCTATTGCCATTTTACGTTGCCTGTGCAACTGCTCATTCATCTGCTCTTCTTCATTATCTTTAAACTGCACAGCAGCTTGCATTACTGAAAGTCCCCCTTCTCTCTTATTTTTCTTAGCTAATTTAATTTCTTTTTGTTTGGCTTCTTTACGCCATAAGCGGAAAGAGTCAAACATCGCCGGCCGGGCTTTCTTTTTGAAGAGTTTAACTTCAAGGTTGTCTAAGATTTCAGAATCAAAGCTACCATATTGGGGCCATTTTAAAACACCATCTTTCCTGGTGTATTTAATCCATACTTCGTTGTAGGTGATGGGGCCTACCCCATGTTTTACATATAGTTCGTAAGTCGGAGTTCCAACTGGAGGAACCGGACATGAGTCCTCCAGTCGGGAATCCCTATTATTACCAAGACAAAACAAATTCCCAAGTCTAAGACTAAGCATCCTCGCTCTCTAGTCTAGTTCCAAACTTCAAAGGATTATCGATTACGATATTTCTCGTGAATACACGAGTCCTTCGGTTATGGTGCTTGCAAGTACCAATACAAAACTTTGTATCCCAAAGATACCACAAAGTAAGTCCAACTAAGGACTGGGAGACGCTCCACTTATACTTAACTGAAATATCGATGACGTCACCAGAAGACTCGTCTCAGTGTTTCGCTCTACCAAAAACTTCAAGGGTCCAAATCAGGGCGATAGCCAGGGCAGCAGTCCTTGTAGCCGTCGGGAAGCGGGGAACCTCGCAGCAAAGACCTTCGGACCACGTCGACATGCAGGGGTCGATGAGGTGGTTGGCCGTCCTCCGGAATTTCCACACGAAGCTCCTCACGATCTTCTGGCTGACTGGTACCACTGGAATCGCCCCAAACGTTGGGCGCTAACTGAGGTACTGGGTTTTTAAGAACCGGCACAGAACCGGTAACCCAGCGGTGCCAGGGAATCAACACCCAGAGACATCGGGTTCTTCCTGATCCAGACCTACAGAAACTTCAGAGTCTTCTAGGTGAAGTCAAAGATTAGTTTATTGGCTGCAACCAAGGTAACAGGTGTCCTAGAAGTACAATACGGGTATGTTCTCAGGAGACTGCACACTTTTACAAAGTCAGGCTTCTCTTCTTATACACATTTTTGGGCCTCGGGCAAAACATTCTTGGTTGTAAAGTAAATTGTTAACATATTTTGGTTCAAAAGAAAAAGCAGAGTCATGATGACATGTCCATATTTCACTTCGTGCTGCCGACAACAAATCATTTGGCAAGGCCCAACATTTCATCAGATATCACTGGACCCATAATAAAAACGGGCACCTCCCCACCATAAAGTAAGTGAAGCAAAGGAGTGGAGATAGATGTGAGCGAGATATGGCAGGTGTGCGCGCTGAAATGGTTTTATGGTTTGTTGAGCCTAGATGCTATCTTGCTCGGCCACTGGGAGGGAACTGACCTAACGAGTACGGCCTGGGGCAATGGTTCTAACTTGTACTGAGGTCAGGGAAAAGTCGATTAAGGAGTATGTGTCCTTGTGGAATCAAATTCAACTGGATTAAGGCCTATGTAAAGGGCAACATATAAATGGGAGCCAAGGGTTCAGAATGTAAATGACGATTTTAACGTGAAATCGTCACTCGAACACGCCGAAAATACATGTACATGATGTACTCGTCATTCTCGGTCTTTTGATACCAAATTCGTCATATTTCGATGAAGTTTTAATTCTCGAGTCCAGAATGATTATACGAATCCAGATTTTCAGAACCTCAGTAGCAGTGGCATGACTTGACCGAGCTTGAGGCAGTCTGGCATCACACCAGTCATCAGGGAGCTATTAACAATCTTAGTCCAAATAGGGGTTAGGGCAAGGTTGAGTTTTTTAGCCAAGGATGCGGGGAAAGGGTCCGCCGGATGGGAGGATGGTTTGAACGTAGCCAACAGAGCAGATGTGTCTGCCTCCGAGAGTGGGTTGAATACCTTCCAGATTCTACTGGGAGTTGTGATGAGCTTTTGTATTTGATTGCGCTTGTTGTCCTGTGGAGAGTTTGTTGAAATGGAGGCCATGGAGAGAAAGGGGGGAGTATTATCTTCCTCTCTGGGATGAAGGTTCTCATTGGTTGATTGGTTGTGATTTTCAAGGCAGAGCTCGATCTTCGTGATTTTAACATTGAAGAAGTTGGCAAAGTTGTTAAACTGTTCTTTGGAGATCTGAGGGTTTTTAAGGTTGGCTTGGAGATTTGATGATATTAAAAAGCTATTTAGGGTGATTTTTGGCTATATCTAGAGCATTGCAGAAGAAGGTGGATTTTTCTTTTGTGTTGTGCTTTTTGTAATTTCTGCGTTCCCTCCTGAGTTGATCAAGGTGGGCTGTGGATGGGTTTGTTCGGCAGAGTCTTTCTGCCGGTCTAAGCTGTCTTCTTTCAGTGTTTAGTTCTTTATTAAACCAGGATCTCGAGGGTGTGTTTCTCACCCTTTTCAGTTTCAAGGGTGCTTCTTAGTCCAGGATGGAGGACATTTTTGAGTTGTAGAGGGTGGTAAGTTTGGTTGTTGACAGGTTCTCTGATGAGAGGAGAAGAAGTGATCCCATTCTTCCTTCGAGGTCCACTAGAGGTTTTTTGTGTTGTGTTTCTCACCCATTGGAAGGTTTTTTGTGTGCGAGTTTGGTGGAGAAATAATTTGGTGATATGTAACAGAAAAATGTGATGATCCGACTAGTCGACTGGAAGGCTGTTGTTGATAGTTAGTATTTCTTCCTGAGCTATGATAGCGCCCAGGGTTGACCCTTTGTTATGGATTTGACCTTTGCAGTGCTGGGAGAGGTCCTGACTGAGTAGAAGGTCATTTAGAAATTGGATTAGAGTATTGGTTTCATCGTTCCAGTGAAGGTTGAGGTCTCCCAGGATGATATTATAGACACATGAGAGTGAACAGTGGGTTATCAGATCTACAAGTTGTTCACCAAAGGAAAATGTAATCTTACCAGGGTGGGACGAGGTGGCAAATGATGAAGCATGTCACATTATGTGAGTGAGCCATCCTCGTTCAATTCTTGGAATTGCCCCAAAAGCTAGGGGTAAAAGTAGGTCGCTGGGAGCTCTGCGGCACATACAGAGCCACAATGGAACCGAAGAGCTCATAGGCCCTCGGATCGCTGTGCTTTGAGTGCTTCGAATAATCTGAGGTGTCACACTTGTAGGAGTGTGATGTTTTTTTTTTTTTTTTCCTCATTTGCCTTTTCTTCAATAAGGAGCATACCAACCACCTGGCACGACTTATAGACGTGATTTGATATATTGGTAGTAGAGATGTCCCATAAGAAGAGATACAGTTGCTTTTTGCTCCATCAAGGTATATTTCAACCTGTAGGACCTTTATCGAAACTTGACTAACCCTGGTCCAGGAGTAAATAAGGCATAATCATTGGACCCGGGGGAAAAAAAAAAGAAAACCCCGGGTTCATCTCCAGTTAATTAGGAGGTCCCAAAAAGCCAAGTTCCTCTTACTAGCTGTTCTTTTAAGGTCCATTTTAGATATTTCATATAAGGAGGAGAGCCACCGAGAGTGTAATGGGGGTGTTTTCTCTACCCAATTTATGCAAATTTGTCTTCTCGCCAGTAAAATTGCGTAGAAGAGAAGGGATTTCGCCTTGCCTTTGATGTTATCTTCCAACCCAAAGATGACAAGAGAAAGGGTTATTTCTAGAGATGTGTTTAGGATAGAGTTTAACGTTTCCTTCACATCTATCCAGAATTTTTGGATGTCAGGGCATTCAAAAAACATATGTATGTCACAGGCACCTGCCAAATTGCATTTATTGCATTTTTTATTTGGTAGAAATTTAGATAATTTCAACGGGGTTATGTATGCACGATGTGTGGAGAATAGGTGGTTGCGTCTTAGCCATGAAGGCTTTACGGTTTTGTATAATAGAGTGAAAGAGTTTTGCCATCTCTCCTCACATGAAGTGCCAATTGCCGTTCGCCATAATTCATCTGGGAGTTGGAATTCCCCATCAATTTCCTCCAACAGCTGCCAATACCAGGTAGTTACCTCCTTTCCCCCCATATCTCTTTCCACCAATTTTTGTTCTATTATGCTTATTTTCCCTAGGTTGGCATCAGTACGAGTCTGAGATCTCACCCAGCTGTTTAGTTGAATATATTTAAATCTTGACAGCCCGGCGCCAACCAATTCATGTAACTCATCCCATGCTATAAGGTTACCGTCTTTAAGTAGTTGACCCCATCTTATAATGCCTGTTTGTTCTATTATAGTGGAAAGACTGTCCCGCAGACATAGTGGTAACCCTGGTGAATCCCAAATTGGAGAATAGTTGGAATAGTATGACAGACCCAGTTTCTTTCTGATGTTATACCAGTTTTTAGCCCATGATTGTACGATTTTTAGTTTAATATTTTTAATTTCAAAATATTTTTATTGAGTTTCAAAACAGAAGAAACAGGCAAGGCGGAGCAATAGACAATCAGCAGGCAAAATTGGCAGGTGAGACAGACATGCATGTCTTCTCTATTAAGCATTAGATAAGCAGGGTGAGCATGCCCAAATGGAAAGGCGGTGCCTGGAGATCGAGAAAGGCCCCTATAGTTTAATATTTTTAAAGAATTTCTGACATCCAAATTTAAACATAAAGCTATCCGATGTTAGATTAGCCCCCGTCAACATAGCCTTATACATAGAGTCAGTTGCAAGATTAGATGGCATCTTTAAAAGCATTCTTGAATGTGACAACTGAAAGGCCCATGAATAATACAGTAGATCTGGCAGTGCAAGGCCCCCTTTCTCTCTTCTTCTTCTTAACTTTTTCCACGCAATTCTTGTGGTTTTGTAGTTCCATATGAAAGAGTTTATTTCTCTTTGGGATTTTTCGAGCGTTTTTGGATCAAAGGCAATAGGAATAGAATTGAAGATAAAGGTGAATTTTGGGAGGATACACATTTTAACCAAATTCACCCTACCTATAGTTGAAAGTGGTAGGTGTGACCAAGATTTTAAAAGCTTTTTACTCTCAGTGTGTACCCTTTCCAAATTAGTTTGCCCAATGCTGGCCACTTCTTGGGTTATTCTAATTCCTAATTAGCGCATCGATGAGGATATTTTTGCCCCCAGCTGGATGTTAGGTAGATTCCAAACCATTATCTCACTTTTACTGGAATTGATGTCATACCCCGATATTCGTCCAAATTCCTCCGCCCGTTGGATAACTACTGGGTATGCTCTTACTGGGTCAGATGTAAAAATCAGAATGTCATCTGCATACATTGCTACCCGCCTTTCCCACTCTCCAAAGCTAAAAGATGGAATATTAGCCTCGTCCCTTAAAAGTTGAGCGAACGGTTCGATGTATAGATTAAATAGGAGAGGGGAAAGCGGGCAGCCCTGTCTTGTGCCTCGAGTTATATTAAATGCTTCGGTTAGAGATCCATTAACCAATAACCTGGCAGAAGGGGCACTATATAGCTGTTTAATAATCCTACAGAAGTTCTCCCCACAGTTAAATTTTTTCAAAACATCGTTAAGGTATAAGCAGTTGACTCTGTCAAACGCTTTAGTTGCGTCCAGAGTCAATGTGGCCAGAGGTAGAGAGAAAGCCGTAGCGATGTCTATAGCCCCCACAGCTTCATGTGTTAGCTCCGCTAGTTGTCTACCCTTGATGAAACCTTTTTGGTCGGGGTGAACGATTTTCCCAATGACGCTAGCCAGTCTTGTAGAGATAATTGTTGTAAAAAGTTTATAATCATTGTTAAGTAATGATATTGGTCTGTATGACCCACAGTCCAAAGGTGATTTCCCCGGTTTTGGGATGAGCACGATTGTAGCTTCTCCCCAAGTTTTTGGGGACTGATTCCCGTGTATCAGAATGCCATTGAAAAGTATCGTGAGCACGGGGGCAACAATATCCTCAAGAGATCTATAGATTTCTCCAGGCAAACCGTCCGGACCAGGCGCCTTTCCTTTTTTGGAGTGGCGAATTGCTTTCTTGACCTCGTCTTCAGTAATCTCGACCTCCAGGAGACTGCTCTGACTTGTTGATAAAGTTGGGAGGATTATGGCCTCTAGCCAACTGTCCCTTGCTTGCTGATCGTTGGGGAGGTTCTCTTTATAAATCTCCTCAAAAAAATCAAAGAAAGCTCTCCCTATCTCTGAGCTAGTAGATCTTGTTTCTAACTCTCCAGGTATCTTGATTTCTCTGATATAATTGAGGTTTTTTTCTGCTCTTATTTTCCACGCCAGTACCTTCCCTGCAGCTTCTCCAAATTCAAATTGGGAGGATTTACTCACTTCCCATCTTTTGTTTATTCTCTCCTGTAAGATGTTTTCCAATTGGGATTTTAATTCGGCCAGTTTCTCATGATCGCTGGATGTTACTAAAGCCGGATCGATCTTAGATTCCAAAAGTTTCATTTCTTGTTCTAGGTTTTTTATTTTTTGAGTATATATTTTCCGCCTATAACTCTACTAGTAATCTGCCCCCTTAGAAAGGCGTTGAAGGCTTCCCAGACGGCTGTTGGACCTGCGGAGCCTCTATTTATATCAAAGAAGGCTAGAGATTCGGTTGATAAAAATTTGACCTCTTCCTCCTCAAGCAGCAATGTCCGGTCAAAAGACCAGGACGGGTGGTTAACCAAATTATTAGATTTTAAAGTGAATTTTATTGCAGAGTGGTCTGAGAGATGTGATGGTATATAATCGATCGACTCCAGTGTGTCCTTTAGACAATAACTAAAGAAAGCATAGTCAATTCTAGATTTATGTTTGAATTGACTATTCCTCAAAGAAACGCCTGGTTTATTGCTGACTCGTTCTCTCCATAAGTCTGCCAAGCCCAAATGTGTCATGATGTTTTTGAGGGTATCTCTGGATTTGACAGAGCTGCAAATTCTAGATTTGGTTGATTTGTCTAATTTAGGATCTAAAACAATATTGAAATCTCCCATCCAAATTATTGGTTCCTGGACTGATATTAACTGGTCTCTTACAGCGTCCAGGTGTGATGGATCATCTGAATTAGGACCATAGTATCCTATCAGTGTCCTCATTTGACCATCAAGAGAGACTCTAACTATTAACCACCTCCCTGTGTTGTCTTCTTTATATTCCTGTATTTGTGCTTTTGCTGATTTTTTAAATATAAATATTACCCCTCTTATATTTGCATTGTGGTCTGTGGAACAGAATTTGTCTATCCACCTTTGTTTTTTCAATATATTATCCGCCTCTGATTTAAGAAGGTGTGTTTCCTGTAATGCAATGATCTGCGCCTGTGAGTCTCTCAGATATTGTAATATGCGCTCTCTTCTCCCTCTCACGCGCAGGCCATTTACATTCCAGGACATATAATTAACTGTTGTCATGTTTTATTTTTGTTCCCTTGTGACATCATTCTTCCATTAATTTCTTTAACTTTATTGTTTTTATTATTTTTTATTTTAGACATGTCAAATATTTGATTATGAGTATAAATGAAGGTTGGAACACCAGAGTGAATTCTCAAATGAGGATTTTTCATTTTTCTAACACCCAACCCTCCCACCCACCCCCTTGGAAACCCTCCCTTATTTATTCTGGCTTGGTGTTGAGCCAGATGTACGCCGCTCCGCAGCCTCCTTTAACCCTTCATTGCTACCTTCCCCTAAATAAACGAAAGAGATGGGAAAGATGAAAGGCTGTAATTCTATCAATAAAAATAAGGTACGGTAAGGTTTGGGCCAAAATTTAATCTGTAAGTTACATGGCGGCCGTAGGCTAACGCGGCTTGCACGTCGGAAGGCTGTCTCCTGAGACCTTCATCGTTTACCCTGGCGGACGGCTGTAACTGAGCGCGATTTTCTCTTTTTTGTGTCTTTACTGGCTGTGGCTTGGATGTCGCTTTCTCCGCTTGAATTTGCCGAGTAATGCTGAAGAACGCTGTTTTCTCCGTTAATGTGCCCGCCATTCACGCTATCGCTCTCCGCCTCTCTCCCACTTTGGGGGCGGGCAGCCGTGGAGATCAGGCGCGGCCGAGCGGCCGCTGCTCGGAACACGCACACAGCAGCTGCACTACTCGGTGGACGGAAAGGTGAAGAATCTTTGAAAGCAGTGCCACTGACCAGTGTCATTATCGAGGGAAAGAGTGATACAACGACAGCAGTAACAGAGAAGGGGAGTTACGAGCTGAGTGAACAGTACTTGGTGTCTCATGATTCAAGTAAGGTCTTTAACTTTTTTTAAAAGGGAGTAGAGGCAGAGGTGGACAGTGAGCTGTGTAAAACCCCACCATACACACAACCAAGAGTAACCAGGAGTAAAACTAAAAACAAGGGGAAAGTGTCAGGCTTGGAGGTGGATAAACTACCGATCCCAGAAGGCACTTGGGGTGAGCTCCAAAAGAAGGCACGGGCAAAAAAGAAACTAGATACAACAAAAGAAATATACACCACCCAAAAGCAACCCCACAGCAAAAATAAGAATAAAAAAGTAAAAGCCCCTGGGGATATAACTCCCTCCCTGCGAACATATTTTAAGGCTTTACCACAAGTATTACAGATCACGCAAGACATGGCTGCTGCTCTGGAAAACACTAAATCAATGCAGAGCGAGCATGAACAGTCGGAAAGACAACAAGCTGTATTTGTCCCAGGTTCAAGTGCATCTTTAGTTACCTCATTAGAAGAGGTGGCACTGGAAGTGGCTGAAACATCTACTATGCCCGAATTGCCTCTAATAGGAATACACACAGCGAGTCCTTGCAGTAATCCTTTCCCTGTTCAACTAAAGGAAACCTCAGAAAAAGAGGTCCGGAGAGCTGAAGCAGGGAAGGAGAAAATAGTAGTTGCTCAAAACTCAGATTTGGCTTTTGGTAACGCACTTGAGGCAATAGTATCCTCTATTGCAGCAATGAGGGAAGAGATAAGGCAAGATTTTGTGGTCTCCAAAACTAATCAAGCTGAGATAAGGGTAACCTGTGAGGAGTTGAGTCAAAAAGTTGATAGCCTTGGTGGAAGAACGGAAATACTGGAAAGCTCGGTAAGCGTCTTGACCGCAAACCTGGAGTCAGTAAGCTCTAAAGTACGCACTCTCCAAGGTGAGGGGGAAAATATGAGAGAAAGGATCGAAGTTTTGGAAAATTATTCCAGGCGTAACAACATCCGACTCCTAAAAATTCCAGAGGGGAAAGAAGGAAGTGACCTCAAAAGTTTTATAGTACAACTACTGAAAAGCTCTCTTACATTGGAAGAATCTGCTGAAGTGCTTGATAGAGATATTCAGCGAATTCACAGAGATCCTTTCCGTCTGAACCCAGCAAGGACCAAACCAAGGAAAGTCCTAGTTAATTTTTTGACCTATACTATCAAAGAGAAAATTTTAAACCTTGCTTTGAAAGCAGGCACTATGAAGGGCACTGATTTCTCTTTTGAAATACGATCAGATCTATCAAAAACCACGCTGGATAGGCAGTGGGAGCTTGGAAGGCGCATGGACTCTTTTAGATCATTCGGAGCTACAGTACAGATGAGATTTCCTGCATTTCTCAGAGTCATGTATAATAACAAGATGCACAATGTTAGGTCTATACATGACGCTGATGATCTATTAAGCTCCATTAAAGATCACGCTCAAGCTCAGGCTCATAAATAAATAAGCTAATACAGCCAATCTCAGAACGAATAGACACTATTAAAATAGGGAAGGAGGAAAGGAAGTAAAAAAAAAGGGAAGTAAGCTAAAAAAAAAAGAAATCATTAAAAAAAAAGAATTCAAGTAAAATAAACCAAAATGAATAAATCACTAAACAAGTTAAAAAAAATGGATGCACTTCATCCAATTTCACAAAAGGTTTATTAAAGGGTTATTAAAGGGTGAAATGCATATATATAAAAAAATATATATATATAATCTCTTTTCAGAAAAAAAAGGAGTGTGATGGTTATTAGTTATGTTGATACTGTCATTGGCAGCACCTACAGATGCCAGCAGCTGGGGGCTCCTGACGAGGGCCATGCCACCTTTTTTTTTTTTTTTACAAATTAAGCACCCATTTCAAACATTACTGAGAACAACCTTTGGCAAAACCAACAGGCCTACCTTTAATGTGCTAATGCAGATAACATAGGCACTTACACATGCGTTTGCATGCTTTGGCACAAGTAAAGACAGGCCTATTTTCTTTGCAAATGCTGTGTATCCCAAAAGTGAGTAGGACAAGCCTAGAGAACTACAGACTTACTAGGAGTCCTTAGAATGAGCAACTCAAGCCTGACCCACCGCCAGCTAGTAGTAAGTGATCTGAGATGTAAAAAGCGGCTGCAGTTTATTACAACAGCACTGCAAAGTATCTGTCACATAGTTTATTTTCAAGATGGTATCTGTATTCACCAAATAATCTCTACTGCATGCTGAAACAATGGGCCACATACATTCCATTGGAGGAACTGCCTGGAAGTTGGAATGCTAAACCAACCTATCAATTGCATGGTGAAAAAGAAGAAGGACCACTGTGGCGCATGCAATGAGCAACACTGGAGAAGGACCACAATCGTGCATACCATCAAATGACATAGAAGATGGGCCACAATGTCATTGTCATGCAAGACCTAAGAGTGCGAATAGTACAAGCCTGCAGTTGAACAAGCTATTATTTAGTGATTCCATAGTATAGAGCTCAAGCCTGCAGTACCACAGGCTGTTCAGACCAAGTATCATGAGAGTGAGTAGCACAAGCTTGCAGTGCCACAGTCAACATTGGAGCCCCTGTGCTGTAAGTACTATATTCAATTGTAGTTTCTAGCCATATACTCCCCAATTGCAAGTGGTTTTGCTTCCTCCATTGACTGCACTGCGCTTGCCCGAGGCTACGCAGTGGCCATTGAGAGGGCGGGCCATTAGTCGGTGAGGGCTGTCCCGCCCCCATAAACAGAACCGGATGTTCAGTCTCCTCCTTCCCATGGGGAGGAGGTGGCTGCTGGACATCCTCGTCCGGGGCAGCAGGGAGGGGCCTCCCAGGGTACTTAGGTCCCTGCACCTCCTGTGAGGGCCTCTTTGCCGCCCGGACGCCGTCGTGTGCAGCAGGACACTCTTTTGCAGGACACTCTTCTCCTCTCTGAGGTGAGCTAGGCCGTGCCCGGCCCATTTCCCCCCCCCTTCCCCTCCGCCTGCTCCCTCACCGAGTCGTGAGCGTGGCGAGGCGGCCCATCACGTGTGGGCTGCTGTGGGGGGGGGATGTCCTGTGTCCTGTTCCCCGTGAGTGAGGCCGTGCCCGGCCCATTTCCCCCCCCCCTTCCCCTCCGCCTGCTCCCTCACCGAGTCGTGAGCGTGGCGAGGCGGCCCACCACTGTGGGCTGCTGTGGGGGGGGGATGTCCTGTGTCCTGTCCCCCGGTGGCCTTTGGGTGTGGAACGGCCATACCCACGCCCTGCCCCCCCCCCCCCCTCCATGCCGAATGCCCTTCTTGTCGGGCGGCGCAGCACTTGATCGGGGGGGGGAACCGCCGGCCTTTCCGGTGCCCCCGCGTGTGGGCTTGCTCCCTTGTTGCGGACCCGTATAGGCGTGCGGGACCGCCATTATATGCCTCGTGCCCGCCCTAGCCGCGTGTGTTGGGGGGGGTCCAAACCGCGTGTGGTGGCGCGGGAGTGTAAGTTCACTCTACGGGAGGCTTCTCCCCTCGTCCTGGCAGGGGAGTGTGCCCTGCTTTGGTCTGCTGCCAGTGCGCCACGTGACATCGACCGCCCGCATAACCCCTCCCCAGCCCCCCCTGGCCCGTTCCGAAGTCCCCAGCGGCCATTTCGTACGGGGGGTCTGGCAGTGGCTTGCTTCGGGTCCCGGATGGCGCGTCTTGTCATGGTTTGCAACTTTCCCCTGGGTATTTTGTGCAGAGCTCTGTTGTGAATTAAATGTCCTGTTTTGAATAGAGTACAGGTACATGGCGAGTGCCCCTCTAACCGACTTCTCCTGATTGTGGGTGCACGCCTAAGAGGCCGTCGTCGCACTCATGTAGGTAACTGTGTAATCGACTGCATGGTTTGCGAGGAGGGAGGCGGTAGGTGGGGTGTCCTGCTCCGCTGGCCCTGCTGTCCGTACTCTCCGGAGTTCCTACCGCCCCCCCCCCCCCTTCGCGAGGGCATCACCGGCCAGCTGTGCGAGGGAGGGGTGGTTGGGGCACGCTTAAGGGACCATGTCTGGCTAGCACTGTCCTGCTTTAACTGCAAGTTTTATCTATTACTGTAATTCTGAGCAGAGTGTTGTTGTTCTGATGGGCAGTGAATCCGGAGAACAGTTCATGGCGAGCGCCCCATAACCATCTTTCCCGCCTTGCGTGTGTATGCTTTGGCCTTGTCATGCATGCTTGCCTGGGTAATCGTCCACATGGTCTTGGAGGCGGTAGTGCGGGGTGCCTTGCCCCGTTGGCGCTGCTGCCCATATACACCGCGCCTCGTACCCCCCCCCCCCCCCCCACCCCTCGGGCCCCGAGGCCTTCGGCGGTCATTGTAGCTCGGGGGGGGTCAGGTATGGGCTCGCTCATCGGGACCTGCCTGGCGCGCACTGTCCTATCAGTGCTGGTTTATAACTTGTGCATTTTGAGAGTTGTTTTTCGCATCGGGGGCATCAATTGCAGTTACAGCTTGTCTGTAAAAGGAAAGTAACTTTTATATTCGCAGTTTCATGCCGAGCGCCCCCATTTACGACAGTTCCCGCCATGCGGGTTTACTCACATAATGCCACTAACAGTAACGCTTGCTTGTCTCCACAGGGAGATGAGGCGGGCGGATGCCGGTGCCGCCGCTTGGGCTGCGCGACGGCGTGGCGCTGATTGTAATGTGTTTTGGGACGGCCCAGCCGCCATGATTTAGATACTGCCCTGGCGGCCTGGGTGGGATATGCACCGGGGTGCACTGTGGTCCACAGGGGTGATTATTAATGGCCCTTGATCAACAGCCTGGCCGCCATGTTGCAGGCATGTTTGCCTCACCCGCTTTCAGGCCATCTCGGCGGGGGTAGTCGGGTAAGTGGCTTCCCCCGCCCCACCTATTGCAGGAACGTGATTTCAAGTCGGGGTAACACCTCAGCTTGCCTCCAAGGGGAGGTATGGTGTCTCCTCACCCCACCCCCCCCCTCAGGTTCTGGGAGCATAGCAAGAGTAATGCTACTCTCCTGCGGAGTGAGGGCCTGTAATGCGATGAGGTGGGCGTCAGGTGACATTGTTGTCTTTATTTTTCAGATTCGGTCGCTTTGCCTTACGCGCCCTGGATACCCCCCCCCCCCCCCCCTCTCGTGTCGATAGAGGCTCAGATTGCTGGTGCAAGGTATGTACGACAGGAGATGTCGCGATAATGATTTGAAGCTATCATGCAGGCCGACGGGGGGGCTCATGTGGGGTTGTAAGGGGTCTCGCAGTGAGACTGGATGTGCTGATGTGCTGTTGGTTCCCGGCTATGCCGGGTACAATGTGTAAGGCTCAGTGTTTATTCTTTTATTTACACAGTTCTCGCAGCCACAGAAGCAGACCCCGGGGCATACCCCGCTCGGACCTCGTGCGTTTTCTTAGGAAGTACAGGAGAGGTATGTACCTTGCATGGGGGGGCCGGTACGACGGTGGTACCGAGTTTTCAGCGACATGCTGTTCATGTTTCCCATCTGACCCGACCGTTATTTTCTGCCTCCCACGGTTTCTACGTAGTCCTGGTGGGGGTAGCCCCCTTTTGGGGTAGTGGGGGTGCGATAGGTCCTGGGGTGGGGCATGCGTGTTTTGGACAAAATGCGGACATGGTGGCTCATGGTTATCTCTTTTGCAGGATACACTCGCATACACCATGGAAAGTCAGGGGTCCCCATCGCTATTCACACAGACGTCCCAGGTTGATGACTCGGGGCTAGGACCTTCCCAGGACCCCCAGTTGAAAGTTCTGTTGGATTTAATAAAGGCGAACGGGGTGGCGTGGGCCAGCGACCTCCTGCTGCCAAACGCCCAGTCTACCCACGGGCCGCCCCCCGCCCCTCGGATAACGGAAATAGAGGTGGCTGAGGACTTGGCCACGGGGAGGCCTAAGCGCATTAAGAAACCAACGGTGAAGGACTTTCCTGCAGAACCCCCCAGTAAGACTAGGGCGGTGGACACTTTGAGGAATGTTATTGTGCACGCACCGGCATCCCCCCCGGCGGCGTCCCGGGTATGCCCCCCGTCACCGCCCCGCCCGATCGTTCCTAATGTGGAGTTTGCTACCCGGGAAGATTTGAGTAAGCTCTCGGACGCTACCCGGGAAGATCTGGGTAAGCTCACGGACTCACTTGCCTCATTCATGTCTGAAATAAGAGCGGGTTTGTGCATTCCCCCGGTGCAATCCCCAATTCCTATGCACTCACTGATTGTGGCCCCATCAGTGGTGGTGCCATCCCTTCCAGCTGGGGAAGCAGACGTGGCAAGGGTGTGGGGTGGGCCTCCAGCTCAGGGTGGGGACATGGTCAGTCCTCTGGCAGAGGGGATTTCACGGCTTGACAGCTCACCGCCAGTCATTGTGTCCACGGTGCTCCCTCCCCAAGTGTTGCCGGTGGCCCCAAGTGAGGCCCATGATGCCCTTTTGCCCGCAGTGGCACCTGCCCAGACTCCGGCTGTTGTTGCCGCCGCCCCCCCTCTGGGTGCACTCGGTATCTCTGCTTCCTCTTTGGCGCTGGGGGTTGCCCTTCCCGCGCCGTCAGTTCTGATGACCATGGCACCTATGCTGTCAGGAACATGTTCTTTAGCATGGCTGGTCCCACAGGTAGCTAAGGAAAGTATTTGGCGGAGAGAGTTCATAGACATTTTTTCACTGCTAATGCTGGGGGCGCAGGGGGCGGATGTGACTAGGATGGGCTCCAAGGATGAGGTGAAGAAAGCCCGTTTCCAGTCATGGCCAGAAAAAACGATAAAAAACTGGCGACAGGCTTTTGCCATCCTGGCTGCAGTGATTACAGAGCGCTTCCCCGAGCAGGCGCAAGGTCTATTTCAGTACAACAGCATCATAACGAATGAAGCGGAGGCAACCACTGGTTTGGGGTGGTACTCCTACGATTGTGAATTCCGCAAGAAAATGTCTGTCTGTCCTGATCTTGGGTGGGACCAGATTGAAGTTAGGTCTTGGCTTGTAGATATGGGTAAGGGTAAAACAGATGGTGGTGCTGATCGGGCTGTTCAATCCAAGAAGGCTGACAATGAGAAGTTCCCTCAGAAGAAAAGTAATTTTAGGCAGTCCTTTCGAGGGGGGCGTGGGGGGGGGAATTTCAACAGACAATATGCCAAGAAAAATGTCTTACACAATTGCAGATTGTTCAACGCAGGTAATTGCACTTGGGGCAAAGCATGCAGATTCTCCCATGCGTGCAACAAATGCGGTGGTTCACACCCAGAGTCTTCCTGCGAGAAGCGGCCTGCTCCTGCCAGCGCCGCCAATAAAGATAAATAATGACGCCAGCCCCATTCCTGAGCCCAATGTCCTTTCAGCTGCGCCCCCCCCCTCTTTGGCTTTGCACTACAGCCCCTCTGCTCTAACAGGGAGTACTTCTCTGGTCTCGCCCTCCAAAGGCCCGTCTCCAGTCATCATTGCCAGCCTGTTGCCCCTCCTGCGAGCTTACCCCAATGCTAAGGATAGAGAGGTCCTGTCTTCGGGTTTCCTGGAGGGTTTCCAAATTCCATATCAAGGTCCTCGTGTTTGCAGGGATGCTGAGAACCAAAAATCTGTCAGGGAGCTCCCTGAGGTTGTGGACATAAAGATTATCAAGGAGTTGGCCTTGGGGAGGGTGGCTGGCCCCTTTCCTTCTCCCCCCCTCCCTGACTTTGTTGTGTCTCCCCTGGGTGTAGTCCCCAAGAAGGAACCTGGGGCTTACAGGTTGATACATAATTTGTCTTTTCCTGAGGGGGATTCTGTTAATTCATGGCTACCCGAAGAGGCTTGCTCTGTCTCCTATTGTTCACTTGATATGGCCATTGATTTAGTGAGGAGAGCGGGGGGGGGGGCTTGGCTTGCGAAGGCGGATATTGAGGCGGCTTTCCGCTTGCTACCTGTACACCCAGACAGCCAGCACTTGCTGGGTTTCAAGTGGAGAGGGGAGTTTTACTTCGACAGGTGCATGCCTATGGGCTGCGCTGTCTCGTGTGCCTTCTTCGAGGCCTTCAGCTCCTTCCTCCAGTGGGCTCTCACGGAGGAATACAAAGTAGCAGCAGTATCCCACTACCTGGATGACTTCCTTTTCATCGGGAGGGATGGCACGCAGGAGTGTCAGGAGGGCCTAGACTGTTTCATTGACCTAGCTAGCCGCTTAGGGGTCCCCTTGGCGCCAGGTAAAACCGAGGGCCCTGCTCAAGTACTGACCTTCTTGGGGATTGAGCTAGACACAGTGGAGGGGGTGTCCCGTCTCCCTGCAGACAAGGTAGCTGGGCTGAAGAAGGATATCCATGACTTGTTGGGTATGGATAAGGCTCCCCTGGGGGTCATCCAGAGTCTCCTAGGTAAGCTAAACTTTGCGGCCAGGGTCATCCCGGTGGGGAGAGTTTTTGCACGGCGTTTAGCCAGGGCCACCGCTAAGATCCACAGACAGCATCACTTTGTCAGATTGACCTCGGCGCTCAAAAAAGATCTGCGACTGTGGGATGACTTTCTCTCTGATTTCAATGGCACCGTGATATGGAGGTCCCCGTGGGTAGAGAGCCCCGAGTTGAACATGTTCACAGATGCCTCAGGTAGCGAGGGATTCGGTGTCATCCTGGGTGAGTTCTGGTGTGCGCAGGGATGGCCCAATGCCTGGCGCAGGCGTGGTATCACTACTAACATCACTGTCCTTGAACTCTTTCCCATCGTGATTTCTCTACATCTTTGGCCTGATACCTTGTCCAACAGGAAGGTTTTGTTCTGGTCAGACAACATGGCTGTAGTTCAGGCAATCAATGGTCTTTCTGCCAATTGTCCGTTAGTACTGTCTTTGCTCCGGGAACTGGCCAGCAGGTGCTTGCGTTGCAATGTTGAGTTTAGAGCTAGACACATTGCGGGGGTCTCTAATGTGGCAGCTGACGCTCTTTCTCGTTTACAGCTGGACCGTTTTCGGGCGGCATGCCCCCAGGCGAGAGAGGAGATGACCCCCTTCGCACCTTGGCTCTGGCACATCTTGGAGTGGAGCAGGAACTGAGAGAATTAGGAGAGAAATCGTTAGCGCTGGGTACAAGGAAACGCTATGCGAGCCAACGCGCTACCTTTCACAAGGTTATCTCTGACTTGGGCTTACAAGCGTTGGCACTAGAGGGGAGAGTGCAGGCTTTCGTGGTGTGGGCTAGGAAACAGAATAAGTCACACTCCTGGGTTTGCGGCCACCTGGCGGCCATCAGTCATGAAGCTAGGTTGAGTGGGAGGAGTGATCCAGCTAAATCCTTTGCGTTGAGGGCCGCTCTGAAAGGCTGGGCGCGAGAGGACCCACGGGCACCGGACGACAGGTCCCCAATTGACTTCCCATCTTTACAGGCTATGTTGAAAGTGTTGCGTGCTGTTGTCTACTCCCAGTATGAGGCGGCCTTGTTTGCGGCGGCCTTTTGCCTTGCTTTTTTCGGGGCCTTCCGTAGCTGCGAGCTTGTGGCCCGCTCTAAGTCCGATGTCTCTGGAGACGCGTTGGGAGTGGGGGATATTGCCTTTGGGGATGGGTTGTCCATTACGCTCAGGCGGTCCAAGACTGATCAGGTTGGTAGGGGTACTGTTATCAGACTTTCTCCCCTAGGGGATCCTGGTTGCTGCCCAGTATTCGTTCTCCGGGCATTCCTGGCCTTGCGCCCTGAGGGACCTGGGTACCTACTTGTCCATGCTGACCGCACCCCTTTGACTAGGTACCAGATGGACAAAATAATGCTCGCCTGCCTGGACAGGGCGGGTTTGCTAGTACAGGGGAAGAAGTTCTCGAGCCATTCTTTCCGCATAGGGGCGGCCACTTCAGCATTTCGTGCAGGGATGCAACCAGTTCAGGTTCAGTCTGTGGGACGCTGGGAATCATCCTGTTTTAAACGGTACATTAGGCCTTGATCCTTGAAAAGAATGCATACGTTTGTTTTGTTTGCTGTGTTTTGGCATTCTTTGATGTTCTTGTGACAGTTGGCCTTGATTTCTGCATACGAATGTATATTTGGTTTTGTTTGCTGTGTTTTGGCATACTCTGTTTTCTTGTGATTTTCTCAATAAAGACCCTTGAACATATTGCGTCTTTCCTTGACAGGTTCTCGAGTGTGGGTCATTGGGCATTCCATGGTCGACAGATTGGCCCGCTGGGCAGAGGTCAGACAGTGGACCAGCTCCTTCTCAAGTATTGACTGTGTGTGGTGGGGTTTCCCGGGCATGCGTTGGCATAGCCTCCTTTTCCGACTTAGAGAGGCCCTCGCTCGGGGTGGCCCCCCCCCCCTCCACTTGATTATCCACCTGGGAGGCAATGACATTACGTACTTGGGGAGGTCAACCCTGCTTCAAAAAATGAAGACCGACTTGGGGATTATCAGTGGCCTCTTGCGGGGTAGCGAGGTCTGGTGGTCTGAAATTGTCCCCAGGAGATCTTGGCGGGGGGCCTTGTCTTGCGAGGCTATAGAGAGGTCTAGGAGGAGGATCAACGCTGCCATGAAAAAGTTCGCCCAGCGCAGAGGTCTGGGCTTTATCAGACATGAAATGCTTCAGGACAAAGTTAAGGGTTATTTTGAGGAGGATGGTGTACACCTCACGCCTGTGGGCTTAGACCTTTTTCTGCTGGATTTGAAGGAAGCACTCATGAGCAAAGGTTGCAGGTAATTTTGGTAGCAAGGGTGGGGGGCCTGTGCGGCAGCGGGTACCACCGCACAGGCTGTGGCGGAATTACTGGGCGATCCGTAAGAAGAGAGGTGCAAACGAACGATGTACTTCAGCGGGCACATAGGGGTGCCAGAGCCTAACCTGTAACCTCAGGGGAGGTGCAGGAATTCGTGTCGGCGCCCCAGTAGTCCTTCGGGCGGTTGTGGGCCTGTGCAACCGGGGGTTTGCCTAGTCACGCCCCGCATGGGGTGTGTCTGTAGTTATATTTTATTTGTACAGCAGTTGGGTGGTTCGCCACTGTGCTGTTTGGCTCAACAGGCGGGCAGGTGGCGAGAATGCAGCCTGCCCAGGATCGCCCGTAATGTTACCCACCATCATTACATATGTTGTATGTAATAAAACCTGCAGCAATTTTTTCCCAAACTAATAATATCTCTGTGTATTATTTTGCGCATTTGGGGTATGTGCTGGGGCGGGGTGTTATCTGGTGGCCCTGAGGTGACTATGCGCTTGCCCGAGGCTACGCAGTGGCCATTGAGAGGGCGGGCCATTAGTCGGTGAGGGCTGTCCCGCCCCCATAAACAGAACCGGATGTTCAGTCTCCTCCTTCCCATGGGGAGGAGGTGGCTGCTGGACATCCTCGTCCGGGGAAGCAGGGAGGGGCCTCCCAGGGTACTTAGGTCCCTGCACCTCCTGTGAGGGCCTCTTTGCCGCCCGGACGCCGTCGTGTGCAGCAGGACACTCTTTTCCCTCCCTTTCCTCTATCCCAGAGTGCCTGGAGGTGGGGATTTGTGGAGGTTTTTAATGTGTTCTTTATCGTTGCAGGAGGAGTTAAGCGGAATTACTGGGCGATCCGTAAGAAGAGAGGTGCAAACGAACGATGTACTTCAGCGGGCACATAGGGGTGCCAGAGCCTAACCTGTAACCTCAGGGGAGGTGCAGGAATTCGTGTCGGCGCCCCAGTAGTCCTTCGGGCGGTTGTGGGCCTGTGCAACCGGGGGTTTGCCTAGTCACGCCCCGCATGGGGTGTGTCTGTAGTTATATTTTATTTGTACAGCAGTTGGGTGGTTCGCCACTGTGCTGTTTGGCTCAACAGGCGGGCAGGTGGCGAGAATGCAGCCTGCCCAGGATCGCCCGTAATGTTACCCACCATCATTACATATGTTGTATGTAATAAAACCTGCAGCAATTTTTTCCCAAACTAATAATATCTCTGTGTATTATTTTGCGCATTTGGGGTATGTGCTGGGGCGGGGTGTTATCTGGTGGCCCTGAGGTGACTATGATATGTATGGACAGAGGAAACACACAGGCAGCATGCACAAGAACACATGCACATACAACACAACCCGGACCAAAGTCACATAGAATGTATGCACATACACAAGCAGAGGCAGAAAATACCAGTTACACGTGTACACAAGGAAGTACACACACATCTGTGATGCTTGTGCATTGAATGTATGCATACTGTGTCCCTCTCGAACACTCTGGAGTGTGTGTGCATGTATGACAATACATGCTACCTGTGCATGCATGCCGATATTTTGACACTCGTAAGAGGGAGATTTTGCAAAAAAATCGAGGGAATTCATTTTCCCCATTGATTTACATTGAAGTGGAGGAGATTTTAGGTAGGAGACACCAAAAACAAAGCCATTTTGGGCTTTACAAATCAGGAATCTCCCGCCTGAATCGGTTGGTTGGGATATGTATCCCTGTCTGTATGTTCCTTGCATGTAATGTTGTTAGTCTCTGTATATACTTTAGGAAGGCCAGACCTTGTAACACTGGGGCCCCGATTACCACTTGCCCAGTGCAGGATCTTGGAATATACAAGGCCAGAATCACTGGCATTGTGCAATTACAACTTTTTGTGGCCAGATTGAGGACTAGGCTATTGGGCCTGGAATTACTTTCACCCTTTACTGCATCCGTAGTTCCTCTCGCTTTCACCCACTGAACCCTAAGTGTTGTTACCACCCCTGCCCGACTTGTATAACCAGGCCTACAGTATCTTAAGCTGGAACCTAACTGTTTTCTCCATTAAAACTCTGAGGGGCATATTTACAATAAGTGGCGCATCCCTGCATATCAGCAGGGATGCACCACTTATTGTGCGCCATGCCCCCGCCACCATGGATGCGCCGCATTTACAATGCGGCGCACCATGGGGCAAAAACGGCACGGATGCGTCACGCATCTGTGCCGTAAAAGTGACACATTGTTGGAGTTTCGTCGCAAGCGCGACGCAGTTCCAGCAATGCCTTGGGAGGCCCTATTGTGTTAATGCTGCGTCAATCCTTACGCCTGCTTCAAGCAGGCGCAGGGTTTTGACGCAGCATGGGCCCCAAAGTGACTGAGTGAAATCTTGTAGATTTCACTCAGCCACTTTTAGAAGGCGTTCCTGCGCCGGAATGCCCCTCCTTGCGCAGGAACGCCTCCTTCTGGCGCAGGGCTTTACAACGTGACGCATCTCCCAGATGCATCACGTTGTAAATACCCCGCACCATGGCGCATCTTTTGCGCCGCCGCTGCGTCACAAAAGTGACGCAACGGTGGCGTAAAAGACGTGCAAGGGGCTTGTAAATCTGCCCCTGGGATTTTTTGTTTGCATTCACTTTTTAGGACAGCGGTGTGACGTACGTAATTATGGTTATATTTTGTTGATTTCCAGAAAAGCATTTTCCAATGCGCTTTAACTTACTCTGTTTATGGGTTATTAAAAGAAGTACTGGTACTCGAGTGTATCTCATAAAACTAAACGGTATGGTCACATGCTCTGCACTCTGACTCCAGCAAGGGACCTGCTTTCTTACATTTTGCGTGGCCGCCATGTTGCACATTGCCGAACTAGTATTTCATCAATGCGTGTAGGGGGCCCCCGAGGGGATTCCACCGAGGACCCCTCGGGGAGCATGGGCAGTGCCCGGAACCTTAAGTCCCAGAAATGTGCGATCCGGGTATTAATGGAGAAGGATGTCGCTGTCACTCACTCCATGTCAGAGGTGAAAGTGCTGCTGTGAAGTTCTGCTGATGCGGCGCGTCTTGGAGAGAGACAGCTGGCGGTTGCTAAACACAGACCAGACAGAAATAATGCTGCTTGGACGGGTCAGTGATAAACAGAGTTCAGAGCAGACGGCCTACCCCAGTGACTAACATTTGAACTGAAGTAGTAGACGCTGCTGTTTATTTTCAGACCAAAACCGAACTTTGCGGTTTTTGCAATTATAAAATATTTCAGTTTGTTTCTGTTACATGCGTCAGTCCAGCCGACTCTTGAATGTGCAGGACGAGAAGTCAAAATACTACACTGGGTGAGAGAGGCGCAGGACAGTCCACTGGCACTTTATTATTTGTGAAAAAGGCCACTTTATTGTAACAAGTGAGCATCACAAAATGCCTAGGCATACAGCCTTACAAAATTAAAACCTCACTGTACAAAGTTTGTCAGCTAATATTCCTACCCCCCCACCCCTAAGGTCCCACCCCCACATAACATCACCCAGCAAGTATCTACGTCATAACATACTGTACACCTCTACGTCATAACATACTGTACTCCTGCATGTGTAACATCTTTAACTTCCCCTACCCAGCTGTGGCCCGTGTAGGTAAAAGTGGTGAGGCGGGCGCGGGGGGATTTCGACAGACGACGATGAGGGAAAATTAATTATTTATTTAATTTCCCCTCATAGTCGTCTATCGAATCCCAACCCGGCCCCACTGCTCTTACCTGCACGGACCACAGCTGCCCTTACCGTTTAACAGTGAATTTATTAGGATCTACTAAACTTACCTTCCTATAGCGTGACCTTTAACTTCTTAGTCGTTCCAGTGTGAGCTTGTTCTGTTCACACCCTCTTTCGTCCAGTTCGTGGATGGCAACCACAATAACCTTATCTAAAAGCCTTATCTAAACTCATGCAAGCTTGTTGACCAACCGCCAACCTCTTGCACCTGTCTCAAAGCAACAACCATACAAAATTCCCCAAACCCTGCACACCTGTCGCGAACAAACCAGCCAACCCATGACGCAATAATTTGCTCCTTCTTTCTTCCTCAAAGCCATAAACTGAGGGATGGGCGGGTGCGAAAAAACCTTTCCTGCGTTGCTAACCGGGCTGCCAGCATGTCACCTACCACAAAATGGTGGGTGGCAGCACAAAATGTCCAGTTATATATCCTAGAGCTACATCCGTTAACGGATGTAGCCCAAAGGTGCGCTGTCGTCTAGACTGCACCCCTTCCCCCAATTCCTCTATGGCACAGACCTCCCTCCAGTCAGCTGTCCCCCAAACAATTATGTGTGAAAAAATCCCCTTTATTTAAACAAGTGTGCATCAAAAAAGTCCCAGACTTGCCGCCTTCCAAAACTAAAGCCTTACTATATAAAGTTTGTCACCTAATATTCCTACTCCCCTACCCCTAAGGCCCTGCACCCTCACATAACATAACCCAACAAGTATCTACGTCACGACATACTGTACTCCTGCAATTGTAACGTTTTTAACTTCCCCTATCATTTAATAGTGAATCTATTAACATCTACTAAACATAGCTTTCTATCACATAACTTTTAACTTCCTGCCTTTGTTCCGATGTGAGCTTGTTCAAACCCTCCCTTTCACTCGCATAGCTAGTGGGGTGTGGGGGGGCGGGCCGCCCTAGGCGGCACGATTTTTGGGGTGGCCGCGGCACTGGTGGCCCATTGCGTCCGCGGTGGCCTTTATAACTTATTTGGGAAACACAGTGTCCCCAAGTAAGTTATAAAAGCTGTCGCGGGCAGCCGCAACGGACCTCAAGTGCCACGGTGACGGCCCAGTTTGAAAATACAAAGCAGCGCACTTGGGAGGGAGGGGTGGGGGGGAGTGAGCAGACCACGAGACCAAGTAGAGTGTGAAAAAGGCCGCTTTAATGAAACAGGTGCACATTTACAAACGTTACCTCGGCAAAAGCCTAACAATCTAAACCTTTTCAAATTGATTGTATTGTTTCTCCAACCCCCAAAGCACCCACCCCCGCCCCTCACCCTCCGTCAAACCCGCCCCCACCCGTACATACCCCATCACATATTAAAACCATAAAACAGCCCCATTACAACATTATAACTTCAACAGGCCCCAAAACCAAATCTCAAAACCAAATCTCCAAACCCCACATACAGCCAAAGCCCGGCCAGATCCCCCAGCCTATGCCTCCAAACCCGAAATCCACCTGCACAACTTCCCCTGACAAAATCCAATTTCCAAAATATCAACTCCCCTCATGCCCAAAAGTGTCAAATCAAATTAATCCGCCACCCAGAAAGCAGTGGGTGAGGAACAACGAAAACCCACCTTTCTGCCCCCCCAAAACAGCTCCGAAAACCTGGGAGAAAGAGGGGAAGGAAACCACACTAACCCAAGACATGTTGGACCTTCAAACAGCGGGACAACACCTCCCGCAGTTCCAAAAGATACAAATCCATTCCCATCCGGGACAAATGTACCCCGTCACTGTGGAAAAAAGCTACAGCATCATAACGGATGTCACTATGAACAATCCGACCAAACCCTAAATCTCGACAGAACCGAGACACCTCAAGATTAACTTTTTTGCGAGACTTGTCAATTGCTTTAGGTTTAACCGCATTGCGCCAACACCTCCTCGGCATCAATTCTGTCCACAGGACGTGACATCCAGCCCATTGTTGGTGTAACAAAGAAAGATCCTTCTTCATGGTCCTAAGAAGAACAACACCCTTAACCGAACATAGGTCATTCTCTCCAAGATGTAAAACCAAAATATCCGGACAAACCCCCCCCACTATCCACGAGTTAAGAGCTGGAATAAGATCCTTCCACAACATACCCCCCCTACCCTTCCAAACAACCTGAAATAAACGTTCATTAAAGCCAAGCATAGCACCAAAGTAACTCAAACGAGCTTGAAGTTGAGCCCTTTTAACGAAGGAGTGTCCCACAATCCATATCGTCAGGTAAGTAGAACGAGGACCAGCCACAGAACCTGTAAGAAAAAGAAGTATCAGAAAGGCAAAACGGAAGCAGGCGCTAGCGCATCCCCAACCTCACGTCGGACATAGCGCTGAAAGCAGTTGGAAGTCCAGCGCCCCAAATGCATAATGTCCTCCCTCGACCAACCCCTATTAAAAGCCTCTGTCGCAGCTCCAATTCGAAAAGAATGTGTGCCATAACAGGACTCATCAAACCCAAGCAGACGCAGCGCTTTCCGCAACACCATGCGCAGTTGATATGTAGTGACCACAGAACCATCCAAGTGTTGAAAAACCCTATGTTCCACAACCCCGCCCGAAATCTCCCACCAACGCTGCGCCCAGCGCAAAGGGCAAGTCTCCCATGAAGAAACAGCTTCCAACCAAATACCCTTGCCCTGTTGCCTCTGATCAGTCTTTGAATGTGAAAGCCAAATATGAACACCTCTACCAGACAAACGAACCTCACCCCACAAAACTCCCTTGTTAAACCGATTACCCAACAACTCCGACACCCGAAAGGCGCCGAAAAACATCCAAACCATCAAAGTGGAAAACAGGCACGCCTCAGACTTATCCCTGCAAACATCCGGCAAAATAGACACTACACTTGCCAACCGCTGCCAAGACAAAGGGGACCTCACCGCCCGAACACCACCCCGCTCCCGAGCCCACCCTTCCAACATTCTCCTACCCAATTCCCCCGCAGACGGTGAATAACCCCACAGTAACTTCCCCATAAAGGAAACCCCCGCCAACTTACCAGCAATTGTAACTCTGGTTAAACCCTTATCCATGAGATACAAAATAAACTGAACCACATCCTCTGATCTTTGCCACTGCAATTCTCTCCTGACAGCTCCAGAATCCAAAAAGTCTTTCCACGCCAACTCGTAAGCTGATCTTGTAGAAGGCGCCAAAGACCCTACCACCAGTTGAAAGACCCTGTGTTGCCTACCGTCCACAGATGTTCCGGCATGGGAGTCGGTGTCACGTCTGCCTCCAAAGCTAGCCCACGGAATCTCTCCCACTGTGAACGAGACAAAGCATCCGCAATGTCATTGTCCACACCAGGAATGTGTAGGGCCCTAAAGCAAATATCAAACCTAAGGCATCCCAACACAAAGACCCTGAGCAATTTCAGAACTTGCACATCTTTTGCAGATTGTCGATTGATAACTTGAACCACAGCCAGATTGTCAATCCTGAAAAGAACCTTCTTGTGAGCCAACTCCTGGCCCCACAACGTAACTGCCACAACAACCGGAAACAGTTCCAAAAAGGCAATGCTCCGACCACCATTCTTCCAAGGCTCGGGCCACTGCTGGGCACACCATTTTCCTTGCCAATACAAGCCAAAACCCTCACTACCAGCCGCATCAGAAAAGATCTGCACATCCCACATCCAATCAACCTCTCTGTGTAGAGGAACACCATTGAATGAATGCAAAAATGTGACCCACATCCGCAAATCCTCCTTGACACCCGCCGACAGCCGAACCCTGTGATGTGGCAAGTAGCGACCAGACAGAGCCCTGCCTAGCCGCCTACAGAAAGTCCTGCCCGCCCTGACCACCCGACAAGCAAAATTAAGGTGACCCAGTAAGACCTGAACCTCCCGCACCATGACTTTCTCTCTAGGTAACATTTTTTCCACCAACTCCAACATGTTCCGTTTCTTATCAAGGGGTAAACGAGCTTGCATGGACTGAGCGTCAATTTCAATGCCCAAAAAAGACATGGTCGCGCAAGGACCCATGGTCTTCTCCGGAGCCAAAGGAACACCCAAATGAACCATAAGTGTCTGGAACTTAACCAAAGCATTCTGGCAGTCTAAAGAATCAGCAGCACCCACAAAAAAGAAATCGTCCAGATAGTGAGTGACCAAAGTGTGACCAGATTCCTGTGTGAAGAACCATTGTAAGAACGTACTGAACTTTTCAAACAAGGCACATGACATGGAGCAGCCCATTGGCAATGCTTTGTCCACGTACCACTTCCCAAGGAATTGGATACCCAGAAGCGGCCAATCTTCAGGATGGACTGGAAGCAGTCGAAATGCGGATTTAATATCGCATTTTGCCATTAAAGCAGAAGGGCCCGCAGCCACCACCAAAGACATGGCCACATCAACCGAAGAATAGGAGACAGAAGCCGCTTCGTCATCAATAAAGTCATTCACAGAACCACCTTCAGGCCACGACAAGTGTTGGATAAGCCGAAACTGCCCCGGGTCTTTTTTGGGAACCACTCCAATTGGTGAAACAATTAAGTTCTCCAAAGGCCAATCATCAAACGGACCTGCCATTCTGCCTTCACACGCCTCCTTGTTCAACTTCTCCTGGACTACATTCTTATGCTCATCCGCTGACTTAAGATTCTTGGACCACCTCCTCAAACGAGGCCCCACATAACCCAGATGAAAACCATCCCTGAACCCAGACACCAAAAACTCTCGCAGCTCAGCAGACCCATAACCTAGTAGCGCCTCAGACAAATGTAGCACATTAACCGGTGTATGAGCCTTTGGGCCCAACACCTGATGAACCTCTCCCTCCCCTGGGAGCCTGATGTGTCTGTGGTGTGGCAGAATGTGTTGAACCCTGCTGTGACCACTGTTGCCCACCCGGAGGCCTGAGTCCCCAACATTTTGACAGAGGGTGGCTCTTTTTCCCCACACTGCGAACATTCATGTCGGAACTTACAAAACTCTCTAGTGCATGTCCCTCGATTGAAATCCCAGCATGTCCCAACATTAGCCTGTGCTGATGTACCTGTCCCCACCCCTCCCCGGGTGGGTCGCGCATGAAAGGGGCGGTAAAGTAATGGCAAACCACTGGCCGTAAAAATAGTTGTACCACTAGTGGACGCACCCATAGTGTGTTGCCAAAGGTCAGTGTCTAATTCCCCCCATTTCGCCTCAGGATCCCAAGCCATACGCGCCCTAAACTCCTCATCATACTGCGCCCAAGCAAAATCATTTCTTGTGATTTGAGCTTTACGAATCACATCCATGTATTTAAACAGTGAAACGCAGCGCTCAGGGAACTTCTCACAGTATACACTGGCGTATATTAAAAACGCCGCCGTCCAATTTCCGATGGTCAAAGGGACTTTAGGGCGCTTAGCCAATTCGTATTCCTCCTCCTTGGAACCCTCTTTAGCACGCACTTCCCTATGTAACAGCTTTAAGAGTTCCACAAACTCACCATTCCATATTTTCTCCTTAGTGCTCAACATTAAATGAGCTCCCAATGGCTTAGTGACACCCATATAGGGCAACATCTTGATTTTCAACTCCTTACTATGGACCACCTTACCTGTGTCAGCTCCGACAGTAGAAGTCCCACTGTCAACTTTAGCCGCCACCACCTTGTCCACCCCATCAGTACCCACACCCTGATCCTTAACATAACGACCCTTGTGTAACCTACCCTCAGACCCCGAGGAGACTAAATCGTCCCCAGACCCAACAGACACCATTTTAGCCTGAGGCTCCACATTCTCACCTGGACGTAACAAAGGAGGCTGGCTTGGCTCCGCTCTCCACTCCACATGTGAAACGTCATCCGCCGTCCGAGGAGCCCTCACTGAGGGGCCGAGCGCTCGTGGTCTGGACAACTCTGCTCTAGCACGCACCACCGGTGCCTGTAAAGAACTAAAAGACACATGAGACTGCCCCCCCTTAGACACAGTATCCCGCACTTCGCCCTCCTCGGGGCTATCCTCATCATAGTCAAGAATTAATGAGTCCTCCAACTGGGAAGGGGCCGGCAACACCACGTCCTTCCGGACCCTCTCAAGGGTCTGCGAACGATCACGGGCCTTACCAACCCTGATATGAGAGCGAGGCGGGGAGGCAGACTGTACTCGCCTGTATGCTCCACCATTATTACCACTCACAACACCTTTCACTGGCAACAAATTGTGAAGACCTTGCGGAGCAAAAGCAGTCGCGCCGGACCTACTCTTGGAAACTGCGCTGTAATCCCTCGGTGGAGCCAGGGAGATCGCACTTGACCTACTTAAACCGGCTGCGCTGACATCCCTCGTTGGGGCCACTGAGGTCGCGCTTAACCTGCTTGTAGTGACCACGACGGGATCCCTCGTTGTGACGGGACGTGCCGCGCAAGGCTCCACCCTCTTTTCACCTTGGCGCAAATGGGCTGCCTTCCGCCCTACCAAGTCCGCTGCTCCAGACCGCTCCCTATCCTGAAAAGAAAAAGGCCGGACTGATGTGCCAGGAGTAAAACCACCTAAATAACCAGCAGCTGGGCACACGTCCCCCGCCGCCCTGTCAAAAACCTGTCCGCCCTCCTGAAAATCAATTGAAACAGGCCGCTTATTCTTAAGGACCGCGCTCAAACGAAGCGGAGGGGGAGAAGGGGAACAAACCTCCTCATCACTGCTGCCTTCTAACATAGACTGAACCAAAGCCGACGCCGGACCCTGTACCTGAGAACCCATAGCCACGCCCTCCTGGTGCGCCCCTACTAAGAAACCCGACGCCCTATTCTGTCCACCAACCTGTAAACCTGGGAATTGCACAACGCCAGACCTGGTAACCTCAGCACCCTGCGTCTCATCAGAGCCAAACTGCGCGGCATCCTTCAGCCCTTCCGCCCAAGAGGGAAAAATATCCAAACCCCCCCAAGACCGAACCCTAACCCCCGGGGGAGCCCCACCTGCGGACCCCAACACTGAAGCAGGACCCACCAACCCCTTGTCTGCCACAGAATAACAAGGAGCCTGAGGAAAAACAAATGCGTCACCACCTATACCTGCTTGCAAAAAGGGGGAAACATCCTGCCCCCCAGTCTGCGCCCACTCTCCCTCTCCTACCGAACCACTGCACACTGAAACAACCTCCCTCCCCACAGATAAAGGGGGGGAAAACAACAAGGAGCTATAAGGCACCCCGGGTAAACCTACCACACCAACTCCCTCTAAAGAAGAAACAGCCTCCCCGGCAGCTGAAAAAGATACTCTATGGGGCCGAGGAGGAGTTAATATAAACCCTCCCCTTGCCGACCCCTGAGCTTGCGAAACCTCCTGAGAAAAAACAGCCTGCCCAGGAACCACTTCACTATGCCCCTGCACACTAAGCCAGCTCTGTGACGGTACAATGGAAAGAGGCCCTCGCACCAAGGTGGCCTCTGCCCCTCCCCCCACAGCGACGTCACCAACCGCCACTGCAGACGTCGAGGCAGAGCGCCGTGTACCCCCACGCTGCCCTGAGGCCCGGCGACCTTGCTGCGATGGAGCAGAAGCAGCACGCTCCCTAAAGGCGGACACCGGTATGTCGACCGGCGCCGCCTGCATAAATCCCCCAACCACCGTCTCAACTGCCGAACGACCGCCAGCACCAGCGGGCTCAGAGATACCCGAGCCCCTCCCCCGCTGCGCCTTGACCGCCGGGGCCGCTCTGCGAGAACGCGAGCGGCCCCTCTCACTTACCGCCTCGTTGCGGCGCCGCTTCGGGGACAAACACGCTGCCACCACGGCCGAGACTCCCGCTGACGCACGTCGCGGAGGCCGCTGCTGCTCGACCTGCCGCTCCCCTATGACCAAATCCAGGCGGCCCGCCTCGCTAAGGAGGCGGATCGCCTCAAGGACACGATAATCTTCGCCCGCCATTACCAAGCTAAGCTGAAGAGAAAAACTTCACAAAAACAAATTTTCCCTGTGCTAACACCCGGCCACCAGGTCACCTAAGCCTAAAATGGTGGCCGGGGGGAGGAGCCCAAGCCCCTTATAGGCTGGGCTCCTCCGCAACTAAATGAAGCCCAAAACAAGCCCAAAAAATTGGCCTGCTTCAAAATGGCCCCCACCCGCCCCTCCCAAACAGCCCGGGGGGGGACCTCCCTGGGGTCGGCTGCCCCCCCCCAAGCCCCCCTTGAATTGGCAACAGTCGGTCCCGCGTTTGTAGGTGCATGATTGTTGTTGGTCTGAATCAGCCTCCAGGGCTGTCAATCTTGTAGCGCGCGAGCGCTACCAATGACGGCCCTGGGGTGACATTTTGGCCAGCCCTCCCATTGAGAACGTAGCAGTGATGCGTTACGCGCTTCACCGCTACGCTCTTGTGAGGAATCTGGCTGCTTCAGAAGTGATTAGTTAATCGAAGTTCGACCCAACCACCCCTCCTGCCATAGAGACCCCGGAGCGACGAGTGAGGTAAGTGGAGAGCTGGAGCAGCAGGTTTATTTTATTTATTTATGCATTTTTAAATAGCGCGGACTGTACCCGAAGGTGTCAGAGCGCTTCACAATAGGAACAGTAATGATACATGAGGAGAACATTACAATTGAACACAATTACAAAATCAAACGTTAAGTTACATGAGGCAAAAGTGACAATTGTGAGCAAACAACATACAAGAGGTAGCAAACGGAGCATTACAGGAGGAAAAAGTGACATGTGTGCAGGTTACAAAAGCGTACTAAGTACAATTAGAGGTATAATACTGCAATATATGGAGGCCACTCAAACACAAGAACAATCGTTACTTAGGCAATGGTGGCACTTGTGCAAGTATCGAAAGCAAACAAAATGTTAGAGGTAGCAAATAGTGTGTTACAAGAGAAAAAAAGTGAAACATCACCTAGTGACAGAACAGGGTAATGGAAGGGTGTGAAGGAAAATTGGATATATGTGGTCTTTGCAGAAATACCATAGGGGAGATCCGATTTCCAAGATTGTCAGTGTGAAGTAAGTTCATGTAACATTTGGTACAGGCATAAGATAGATCAATATTAATGTTGATGTCCATGGTTACACAAGTGAACTCTATTTTGGAACATTTATAAATACCAATTTATGTTATTTATGAGGGAATTGTTCATGATTAAAGTCTGCAAAAGCCATGTAGGATGGTCCACAAGATGTACTCATTGCATTCCAACCCAATTACAGGACTCTGTTTGCATTTGTCTAGATGTTTTCAATCATTACTTTAAAGGGAACAGTGGCATCTTAAAATTCCGTCCATGTTTCAAGGTGCTAAATGCATTGTAAGATTTTTTTTCTCCTAGATTTACTAATTGACGGATAAACTTGCGCAGTTAATAATTTTTTTATGTCTATTTATTTGTAGGTATGCAATTAAACATTTATTTTCATACTTTTCAGGCACTGAGTGTACTTGTGCATTATGCTGTGATACGTGTGCATGCTACAAAAGAGTACCAAACACAGGTACAAGGATACTACTGCAATAAATGGCAAATACTCCAACCACAAGAACACACTGGGAAGGCACTTCCATAGTCATGGAAAATAGAATTTTCAGTAAAGGGAGGTCTTCCTTCAGATGATAGAGAGGGCATGAATTAATTTTGGAGGTGTCTTTGGAGGAGGAGAACTATGAGGTCAGTTTTTAAGGCCTGGGTGGAGGTTGTGGAATGGGAGGAGAACTCCAACGGTTCTGTACCCACAATTTCCAGACACCTGGCCTCGGGCGGGGCGTCAGAAGTGGGCACCCCGTGAGTAAGGGAAGCAACCGCAAGACTTGGTTCCATCGCTGAGGAGGACTGTCACTCACAGGCTCGGCAGCCCTGCCCTGGCGCTGCCTCCCAGCCCGTGTCTCTCTCGGCAGTGGCTCCTTTCCTGTGCCCTGGGTAGACTTGGGGGTAGGTTACAGGCTCAGCCCACAGGACAGGTGGCTCTCAGCTCCCCACCATTGGCTGCACTTCCAGCCTTTGGGCCACCAGAGTGGGCTTTGTATCTGCTCTGTGTTGGCAAGGTGGAGCTGACTGGCCACATGCGGTTTTTCTGAGTCCCCAGATAGATCATGCAGTCTGTGTGTACTCTTTACACTGCAGTCTCACAGTCAGCAGCAACAACATGAATGCTGCTATGTGCATCACTCTGAATGTCAGGCTGAGTTTGTTGATCTGTCATTTCCTTTACCTAACCCAAGGTTTTCTCCATACTTTCCACAATAATAACCGCTTCTTTGAGTGAAGGAATTTGTTTTTCCTGCACCCGATTACTATTTGTGCACCGCACCAATTGATCTGTAATCAGGGAATCTGTTAAGTCCCAAATTAACATGTGCGTGCTAAAGTTTTAAGAGAGGCAACATAATTTCCCACTTTCTCATTCAGCTCTTGAACTCTCGCAAATAATTTATGGCGTTTTAATACAACATTAATACGTGGACCAAACTACTATTCCAGAATTTTTACTGACAGGTCATATATATCTCCAGGTTCACCTTCGCCATTCCCAAATGGTAATTCATCAAGACTGTCATATATGTTGCGACCTTCGATGCCCAAATTGAGGAGGGTTGCCTGTTTCTTAGCAGCAGAAAACTTTTCACCCCCACAGCCACCAAGAAGGAGTGTTTGCGTGGGAGCACTGGCTCACCCCTTTCTGACAGAAAAGCAGATGGTTGAGACATGCTGCTTCCTGACATTTTAGAATATTAATAGTGATTTTCCAAAATGAAAATAAATAAATCAGGTATACTCCGTAGTAAAGATAGTAAAATGGTATCCTGTCAATGTAGAGCTTGAAACAGTTTGGTACCATACCATTCAAACATGTTTCTTTGAAACTTGTTCAATTCTATTACAGGACCGGAGGCGTCAGATTATGCTTTCTCTTTCTTTTACTGCAAACAAACAGCAGCCAATAAGATCATTTGTAACATTTATAAACAAAACATTCCCTGAATGCTTAGGGGCCCATTAGGATGGCGGGTGGATTGCCCCCGCCGGGCAGGAGGTAGCTACCGCCGGCCCGCCGGGGGCAATACGCCCGCCATCCTCAACAGAATGACCCCCCGCCACATTAGGATGACTGGGGGGTCCGCACCGGATGGAAATTCCGCCCTCCGCATTTCTGCTGGTCGAGAAGTCGGCCGGCGGAAAAAGGGCTTGTCTATGGTGGCGGCGTCTGCGAGAAACGGCCAACTATATTAGGATGAGTGCGGTTAGATGCTTGTCCACGGCGGCGTTGCCACCGTGGAGAAGCGGTCTTTACTTTGGGGGCCCGTTGCAAGCCCCCATGGTGAAGGCGAGGTGGGGGGTACACATGGGGGGTACTTGTGGTACCCCCCTGCATTTGCATACACAATGCGGCAGGCACCGCGCGGTGTCTGCCGCTTTGTGTATGCAAATGCACAACATGCATTTGTCACATTGCGGCGGGTGCTGGTGTAAACACCGCCCGCCGCAATGTTACAAATGCATGATGCACCCGCCAGTGTGGCAGGCGCATCATAATTCTCAGGTCGCGGGTGGTCCCGTTTTCCACGGGGATCCTAATGTGCCCCTTAGTGTGGATGAACAATAACCGTAGAGATTGGCCCTATATAACAGTCCTCAAACCGGAACACCTCCTCTTTCTTTGCTGCTCCTCACAGAGATAAGTGCTCGATTTTGTCTTGCCCTTCTCTGTTTACTTTGTGATTTTATTGTGCATTAAATTGAATATTTCTAAAGGTTAATACTCATATTGCAGCCTATTGTTGTTTATGCTGTGTTCTGAAGTGCTGCCTTGATTTGCCGATACCGTGTGTAGTGCATTCAGCACGCGATGCCGCCGCGCAGTCATTGGAGCATTCAGAAGGTGGAGGACCTGCTCTGCGAGCGCTCCTCATCTTTCGACTGCAGTTTTTCCTCATTTTCCTTCTCCCGGCAATTTTCCGTGTTGGTACCGGCTGGTGGTGCCTTCCCTCGTACGGGCCCGCGCTTCCTGGAGCCTCATGTCGCATAGCCAATTGGACTTGTTTTGGGCTTCTTTTGGGCTACGCGACGGGGCTTGGGAGCGAGGATTTCCTCCTCACTCCGCATGCATTTTCATCGCGCGTCGGAGCTAATGGTTGCTCTTCAGTGTACCATTGAGTGGACGCCTTACTTGGCTGCATAAAGTGACAGGCCCAAGCTGTATGCAGGCTTGTATATTTTACAGAGGCTCATGACGCCTTTGGGCTGCTTATGACTACAGCTTTGCTGAGGAGCACGCTTTGTTCTTAATATAATTAGTATTTGCACCAGGGTTGCTCCCCCTTGATCAATCCCTTTGGGATTCTTCGTACTTTAGTCTTAAGGTCTCACCTACTATTCAATGGGCATGGAAGTCTGGACCTACTTTGAGGAGGACAAATATGGGTACTATGAGGAGGAGCATGCCCCCCTCCTCGAAGACAACCTTGTGCATGCTTTGGATGCATCAGTTCAAGACTCCGTTAATAAGGCGGTGGAGGTGGCGGTCCCTAAAACCGTCAATAAGGCTTTGGCGGTGTATTGAAGCCTATTACGGCGCAGCTGGAAAATTTTGCGTAACGCCATTGCTTATTGCAACAGGATAATGCACCTGCTTTTACGTCTTCTGGGAGTAAATTTGTGTCTACCAAGACACCCAATTGGCCACATGCGCAGGCCCTCACTAAGTTGCCTCCCCCGTCAGCTAGAGATCACCCATACTCAGGGTCTCCGAATCCTTTGCCCGCTGCGCCCAAGGTGGCTACGGACATAGACACTGACACGGACACTGACTCCACCAGCCACACCATGTCCCCTAAGAGGAAGAAGGCCAAGAAAACGGTTTTACGCCCTCAAGCTCCCCCAGTTTACCAGCCTTCTAATCCCTTTGATTTCAACCCCCAAGATATAATGCACCCCAGGACTTCTGATTGGGCCCCTCCTCCCGAGGTGGCGGATGACATCAATCAGAACCTGCAACGCAGTGTTGACAGAGATGTTAGAAATCGTCTAAAGTCTGAATGCCCCGTCCCGATGTTCCGGACAAGGTCACAAAGACTCTGGATATTGACCCTAATATGTTGGCCTTCCTGAAAAAATTCCAGAAGGATCCCAAAAAAGGCATCGATAGGGCCTGGCGCGGGTTCCAGGATAACTTGCTAGATACCATCGGCTCTTGTCTAAAATCCTGGAGATGGCTCTGGTGGCCAAAGAGACTGGTGCTTTGATCGACCCAGACATTCTCGCTTGCTGGACCCAACGTGCTATTTGCTTTTGAGCGCAGGAAGTCTCTCTTAATGCGCATGGACACTAACTTGACGGAGTTGGGTGCCTTGGCAGATGGATTGCTGTTCGGGTAACGTTTTGTGAAAGACGTCTCCAAACACGTGGGGACTTTCACCAGTTTAGACAAAGCCCAGACTAATATCAAACGAGTGTTCAACGCTGGACTTTTTGGACAGGCCTGGCAAGGCAGGGGCCGCTTGCCAGGCCGTCAGTACCACCAAGGTCCCGCGAGAGGTGGTTACGGTTGAGGCTGCCGAGACTTTCAGGACTCCACCAGAGGCAGGACGTTCTACCCAACCAGACGTTCCAACAGTTGTGGCTTCCACCATGGTGGCCAGAGAGGGAACTCACATCCTCAGATTACATCAGGTAAGCCCACTATCTCTGTCTATTTATCCACTGGGGGGTCGGATTCGCCATTTCCTTCACAACTGGCAGGCCGTTACTCAGGACGCTTGGGTCCTTCAAACAGTGCAGGGCTTTCACATAGACTTTTATCAAACTCCCTTTCAAGTGTCCCCTTCTCCCCTTCTATATTTTTCTCAACAAGACAAGCGTTTTATAGATCAAGAAATAGATGAGTTGCTGGAGAAGCACGCGGTTGCCTTTTGCGAGGAGGGCCGGCCGGCCGGCTACTGCAGCACCGTCTTCCTGGTGCAGAAGAGGGGTGGAGGTTACCGACTGGTTTTCAACCTGAAGGAGTTCAATTGTTTTGTTCTTTACCGTCATTTCAAGATGGAAGGGATCCATCTTCTAGCGGACCTCTTAAGGTAGGCGGATTAGCTAGTCCGCCTCGACCTCAAAGACCTCAAAGACGCATAACTAACAGTGCCCATTTTTCCTCCCCATCATAGATTTCTACAATTTCTGTGGCACGGCAAGTGCCTGGAATACTTGGTCCTGCCTTTTGGTCTTTCCTCGGCTCCGTTTTGTTTCACCAAACACCTTTAGTCGGTGGTAGCGCATCTCCGGGAGCAGGGTATACGTCTCATAATTTACCTCGATGATATCCTGATTATGGCTCCCTAAGCGCACCTAGCATCCCTTCACCGTCAGATAACGATGTCCCTGTTGGAGAATCTAGGGTTTGTAGTGAACAAGGAGAAATCAGTTCTCATTCTGATGCATACCCTCGAGTTCTTGGGGTTCATGATCAATACACAATCAGCACAATTACAACTGCCCAAGCAGAAACTCAGAGTCCTGAAGAGGGAACTGAGGAAGACTCTGGATACGCAATTGATGTCACTGTGGGCGATCGCTCGTTTGGTTGGTCTACTGGCCTCTTCCATTCAAGTGATCTTCCCGGGTCCTTTACATTATCGAGCCCTACAACATCTAGAAATCAGACATCTCCAGAAGGGCCTCTTTTATTCAGATCTAGTCCCACTTACGGAGGAATCCCAAGCAGAAATTCAATGGTGGTTACCCCCACGAGGATGCATGGAATGGTCGGGCAATCTTCGGATCTCACCCAGAGCTGATCATAGAGTCGGATGCCAGCAGGTCAGGCTGGGGAGCCCGCTGGGGAGTTGACTACAGGGGGCAGATGGTCTCTCCAGGAGTTGGAACTTCACATCAATTGTCTCGAGCTCCTGGTGGGCTCATTTGCGATTCGCACTCTCTCCCCCAGGAAGGTATTGTGTTGTATTCTGTTATAAATGGACAATATATCAACTGTGTGGACCGCTTCCCCTTTGTGAACGTTGAAACAAATATTTTTTAAGAGCCAGACTATTTAAAAAAAAAAAAAAACTTCAAAGTTTAATTTTCTCATTTCAAATTCATTTTCTTTTCCTTTAACAAACTGGGGGGAACCAGATCCCCGATGTTGGCGGAGATCGCAAGGACTTTTGGCACTATTGCCTAGCGCATCAGATATCAGTGATTGCGGAATACCTTCCGGGGCGAGACAATGCAGTAGAAGACTGGCACTCCGCCATTTGAAGGACTACAGCGATTGGAAGCTTCACCCATGCCTGTTTCACCAGATCCTATCTCTGTGGGGTCCGTTCAGAATAGATCTCTTTGCCTCCAGACTGAACTTTCAGTTGGAGTCGTTCTTCAGCTGGAGGCTGGATCCCTTAGCGAAAGCAACAGATGCATTCACACAGGATTGGTGCCTGAGACTCCATTACACATTTTCCCCATTTGTCCTGATACCCAGAGTGGCGAATCAAGTTTCTCGTCAAAAAGCGGAGATTGTGCTGATCACCCCGATGTGGAAATCGCAACCGTGGTTCCCAGTTCTCCTGGAAATGGCATGCGATTACCCGCTTCGCCTCCCGTGCTTCCCACTAAAGCTCCAGGGCCCTCAGGGAGAGCTCCATCCATTAGTCCTGGCGGGGCAGCTATCCCTGATGGCCTGGAGGCTTTCCGGCAACAGTGGTCGTTGCCAGAAATTTCGGAGCAGGCTTCCGGGTTTATCCAACAAGCCTGGGCTCCTTAAACCAGAAAGCGATACGGGTCTGCCTGGAAGGCTTGGTTGGGTTGGTGCTTGGAGAAACACCTGGATCCTGTGGAAGCAGATCTCTCTCACGTCATGAATTTTCTCTCCCAGAAGGCTGCTGATGGCTTATCCTATAGATCGTTGAAAAACTTTCGTTCAGCCATTTCAGCAGGCCGTTCTCAACTGGACGGCAAGTTATTGGGCATGCATCCGGTAGTATGCAAGCTTTTGAATGGAATTCAGGTAGCCAATCCACCTAAGGCTAAGTATACTTCTTTATGGGATGTTTCAAAGATTTTGAATTTGTTTGATGCATGGCCTAATAAGGAGTTACTGTCTCGTAAGCAATTGTCGGCTAATTTAGCCCTGTTATTGCTTATCTTCCTGCCGCAGGGTTTCTGATGTTAGAGTGCTTGATTTAGAGGGTAGGATTTTTTTACCTGAAGGTGTGGCTTTTGTTATTACTGCTCGTACCAAAACCTTTTCCAAATCTATTGATTACAATGCGTTTCCTTTGAATGATAAACTTTGTGTGGTCAGATATCTCAAAGTGTATGAAGATTGTGCACGCTCACTCCGCCCAGCTGGTTGTTCCAGGTTACTTATTGCTTTACAGAAACCGTTTAAACCTGTTACTTCCGCTACTTTTACCAGATGGCTGAGATTTGTTATGTCAGGAGCAGGTATTGGCATTAACTTGTTTGGGGCACACTCAGTTAGGGGTGCTATGGCCTCCAAATCATTCATGCTTGGTACCAGTATACACAATATCATGAAAGCTGCCGACTGGTCTTCCAGTTCCACTTTCAAACAATTTCATTATAAACCTGTGGGCGATGTAGCTTCTGTTGTGTTAGATAAGTGTTAAACTTGCATAATCTGAAGCCCCGGTCCTGTAATAGAATAAAAAATTAGCTAGCATTCACACCAAGAATTTTCAATTCAATTAAGGACACGGAGGGGTAAAAAATAGATATTATGAGTCATAATGTCATGTTTACCTACCCTGATTTACCAGTCGATGACAATTATTATGAGTATGAAATTTCTGTTTCACGCACTGACCAGAAAGGAGAATAGACCATGGTGTGGTCCTAAGAGAAGGTGGTTCTGCGATCTTCAGTTTCAAGTTCTACAGTTCCTGTTGTTTCAACATTCTAGAGTGATATGGATGCATTATCGTTTTTTCTTGGACTGATACTTATAGAAATGGACTCTGCTCGTTGGGCAAAGAAAGAGGAGGTGTTCCGGTTTGAGGACTATTATATAGGGCTAGTCTCTATGGTTATTGTTCATCCACACTAAGCATTCAGGGAATGTTTTGTTTATAAATGTTATAAAAGATCTTATTGGCTGCTGTTTGAAAGAGAAAGCATAATCTTCGCCCGTGTGTCCTTAATAGAATTGAAAATTCTTGGCGCGAATGCTAGCTAATTACACCAGCACTTATTATTTTTCTTTTCCACACACCTTAGCGCATGTGCATGGATTTCACCTTTCACGTGGCACCTTTCATTTTGCCACTCACTTACTACCACCTTGGCCCTGAAGAAAGCCCTTACAATCACACATGGGGCTGAAACATGTAGACCGCTGCACATAGACAACTCATAGGACTACCACTCCTTCAGGAGTTGCCCTACACATCATTTTATTGATACCCTGGGCTGCCAATAATAAAATACAAAGGCAAGGATTCCCAGAGGTATTTTTAACCTAACACTCACATCACATCATCGCACCTACACCTGCTCCGCTGTAATCAGGCGTCGTAGCACAACCAGGTGGCATTCGGCTACCTGGTTGGGACCCCGATGATGAAGCATGACACCAACCAGGTTGGTGTGTGAGGGGTCTTTTAAAACACCAAGTGAGTCCCAGTTTCAGGCCACGAAAACAGTGACTATAACTATCACATAATGGGCCAGTCCACATTGTTTATTTGCTTGTGGATTACTGCCCGAGGTATGTAGCACACTCATAACGGTCAGCATTATACAGGTCAGAATTTAAAGTCTAAATACATAGATCAGGCTTAAAATTTGAAAGTCAGCGAGACAATAAATAAAAATAATACTTGCAGTTGCAGCCTCGGGGGTCCATAATATATGAAATCACACAGTAATGGTTCCGTAGGATAAATTGCAGGGGGAGTTGGTGGTGAGGCTGCCTGTCCACAATCAAGCTACCACTTGTCCCAATGTTAAGATTAATCCACACTGGATGCAAGTTGATTAGTAGATGGATTTATTCCAAGAAATATTCAAACATCACCTAAAGTTTCTTGCTTCATGCCAAGCTCCTGCTCCAGTACAAACTTTCAGAGTCTAAAACCGTAAAGTCCATTACATACTGAGTTTTGTATGTGCTTGCAACATGGACAAAATACTATGCTTACTACAGACCATAACAGCCTGCCATATTGTTTTTATATCTGGCCAACATTTCTCTTAGTGGTTTAGACCCCAGTTTAGCTGCAAATATAAAAATTCCTTCTGTTGATCTTATAAGGTTTGTAGTAACATGTCTTGTGTTGTGGTTCCAGGTATCTGAGTGCGAGAACCGAATGCCCCATTAGGAGAACAGCAAGATTCTCGCTATATGCACTCCATGTTTGTAGTGTGGACGTGTCTTAGGCCTTCCTTTCCCACAAACCATTGAAAAACTTATCTTCATGTTAACCTTTAGGTCTCTGTCCTCTATGTATGTAGTAAATGTGTCAGTAAGTGTTTGTAGTCCATTTGCTGTTAGCGAAAGTAAAACAGGATTGTCTGCATATAGTAAGACATGGACCTTCTCAGACCCCAATTTAGGGTAATCAGAAGTATGTGCCTGGAGTTCTGCATCTACCCATGTAAATGAAGGAAGTAGGAGGAGGGTGCCAATACGCAAGCCTGCATTAGACCCCTATTTATCCCAAAAGGTTGCGCGCACTCCTCTTTCGGGGCCATAGCATACCCTCACAGTTAAAATTGCATAAATCCTGGCAAGTAAAATAACAAATTCCTTGAGCGTTCCTAATGATCTCATGGTGATCCAAAGCTTATTATGATTAACCAAGTAGAATGCGCTACTCAGCTCCATAAAACAAAGATGCAGAGTACCAACCTTTCGCCCTCATGTATTTTCGTACTAGCAAATTAAGGTTCAATGCTAGCTCATCGATTCTCAATCCCTTTCTGAAACCAAACTGGGCCGGATTTAATATAGATTATTCTTCTGCCCAGAGATCAAGCCTCTCTAGAATAACCCTCCCTAATAGCTTGGCCGAATGAGTCAAGGAGGGATTATTGCTGTCTCTGACCATGACTGGGTGGGGGGGGGGGTACCCTGCTCTTGCCCCATTCAAAACCATAGGTAAAACTGGAGGCCAGAATTTAAGAAGATTTTTATATATGTCCACCAGGACACCATCTGGAACAGCAGTCTTTCCATAAGGGCTTTTATTTAAAGCTAAGTTAACTTCCTTAATTGTAAATGCAACTATTAATCTCTAAGGGTAACATATCGTTATCAGTTAAAATAATTCCGTCGTCTAGGGGATTGAAAATTGTAGTAAAATGATCAATGCATTATTTTGAAGATAGCATGGAATCTAGTAAAGGGGGTGCTTTTTTTCGTAAAAATTGGGTGTTTTATGTTTTCTAGAACAAACTGGAATCACTAGTTTCGGCAGCCTGCAACAATTTAGACCATGCTTCTTGTAATTGTTTTTTCTTAACTGAAAGAGCTTGTTTGTATTTTAATCTTAATAATTGGATTTTTACTCTATCTCTTTTTTTGTATGAAGGGCAATTTTCAAACTTTTATTAGCAGTAATACATGTCTTATCCAACCATACTGTGGAACCTCCGTTATTACCTTGTCCTGGTTTCATTAGCAAGAAGTTAATTGCTGTTGAAATATTTACATGGGCTTGTTTTTATAGAAGAATAATCTGTAGCTGGGTCTAAGCAGGTCATCATAACCTGATTACAAATTGTAATTATAATACCAGTAAAATTGTCCGCATTAACTCAAGACCATTTCATGCTAAACCCATTTATTTGAGTGTTTTGAACACTCACTGCCTTAGGTTCCTGCCATAAAACAGTTTGCAATGTTAATATCAAGGCATTATGTTAACTGATGCAATTTTGCTTAATCTGTAGCTCAACACAAGATATTAATGGATTTGATGAAGAGATGATATGATGTATTATTGTTGAGGTGACCCTACCAATGAATGTTGGAAGAGGAGTTATTGAGAGAGTGGGAC
Source organism: Lissotriton helveticus (assembly GCF_964261635.1). Taxonomy (NCBI): domain Eukaryota; kingdom Metazoa; phylum Chordata; class Amphibia; order Caudata; family Salamandridae; genus Lissotriton; species Lissotriton helveticus. Next base: position 205,733,023 of record NC_136071.1, read on the forward strand.
TCTTCTAAAAAATGTTCACATTGAATTTAGCTACCATGTAGTTTAAAGATTCTCTATAATCATTATGCACAAAGTTAACAACTTCATCACCATATCATCAATAACTCCACATTCTTCGTTGGCCGATAGCAGCATGTGGTGATGTTGAAGCCCCGCCAAATTATAAAAGGGTCTCTTGTGTCATTATGCGTAGATAGAAGATAACTAAATCCTTTTCCACCTTGGATCGAGTCTCGTAAACATATTGTTATAAAGAGGGGGACGCGGACGCAGTGTTTGCATGCTCACTACTTGCCGGATCCCTGATCATCAGAACACCCAGGTGAGCAAGTGGAGCCACTCTTGCATAAGGCGAGCGGCCCCGGAGATGGGGTACAGGGTCAGTGGGTATTTCTATGGGACCATGAAACCCGCGGGCCTGCATACATTTGGCTGTGGCGCCCTGAGGAGCGTATGATGTTGGTGGCAGTTGGCAGCATGAGCGAAGCCTTTCCGATGTCAGGAGAGGTCGCGCTGGTGTCTGGAAGGGGCGGGGCTGCCACAGACATGGGCGCCGCCGCTTACAAGGGGAGAGGGAAGCCTGGCTCCACAAGGAGAGGACAAGGAAAACAAGCATTGGCATAGCCAATAGGTCTTGCATTTGGAGCCTTATAAGTGTTTAGCCATGCAACAGTTGGTGTTATTGTACCAAGGATATTCTGCTGCATAACTAAATACTTATAGGGTCCAAAAAGTGAGACCTATTGGCTTAGCCAATGCTTGTTTGTTTGTTATTGCTGTTTTGTTTAAGTTGCCAGATCTACAATAGCTGGACATGGTTTTTTTAACAGTACTTTGCATCAAATGAACTTGTTTTTATTGCTATGAATGTTGTTTCCATTCTGGTTGTAGGAAGCAGTCATTCCCGGGGGTGTGGGGGCTGCCCAACCTTTGCGCCAAACGTTGCAAATGAGAAAAAGCCTGGTGCAGGCGCAATTTACAAGTGTGGAGTGAGTGAGCCCCAGGCAGTATGACTCCCTCACACAGGAGTTCATGCACGGCACCTGCATACTCCGCATGATTTAAGGAAACTCGACCCACTCCTTCCCAGGCATCGAACACATATTTACCAAGAAATTCTGAGAAGAGCCTGCCTGCTGCACTGAAGGCTGGTGGTGTTGTGTTTTGCACAAGAGTGGTAGTAGTACACTGTGGGTGATGTGAGTCTGAGAATTGGGATCAGTGGGATGCCTCTAGTTTAGCATGACAAACGATGGAGGATGAGAATAGCAATCCCAGGCAGTACAAGTGTAATGCCTGCAATCCTGTGGCTGGAGGGTTAATAGTATGGGCCTGATTACGACTTTGGCAGTGTGGCAGTGAGTCGCCATGCTGGCACCCCGCTGCCAGAACTCCAAAGCCATCCGCTGACCGCCCACTGCACAGCCCGGGCAGCCGGGCTGTGCAATGGCGGTCCCAGGCAGTGAGTCTTAGAAAGGTACCGCAATGGGAAAGCCAATGCACGTTCCTGCACGGACCGAAATGAACAATGTTGTGCATTTAATTCTGTGCAGGAACATGGGTGTGCATACAGATAGGGGGCTACACCATGTGCCCCCCTCCATGCACCCCTATGCAGAGAGGCACCAGGGGGCTCTCTAGGGCCCCCTTAGTTTCATCAATGCCACCCTTTCCATGGAGGGCTCTCCGCCATGAGAAGGAGGGCAGTGAGGGAACTCATAATATGCTTTGTGTGCAGCAACTGCACCGTCAGCATATTATGGCCTCTGCAAAAATATGGTGATTCATAATTTTCTGAGCACTGCCTTTGGCTGGATGATAGGGGTAAGAAGTTGGACCACAGTTTCTGTACCTCAAGGTGGGGAAATGTCTAGGCAGGACCTGTCTCCATTTACCCATCTCTTATTGCAACTTTGAGAAGGTATAGAGAGCTCACACTTCATTGTGCCCATTTTATGGATGCTTCCACCAGGAGACAGCCCCTTTCCTACTTGCTGTGAGAGTATTTGCTTTCTACAAAGGTTGTGTCTGAGAAACAGCTAGAAAATAATATTTTAAGAGAACCAAACCATTTTTGAAGCCTTAGACAATGGATCCACATCCCTTGTCTGGAAAATGAGTAGTAAAGTAGGATCCAAATCACCCATATGTTCCATTTCCAAGTTATTTGTGACCAAGGAAGTGAGGGCTCCGCAGAGTGCTTGAAAGACTGCTGAATTACCAAGGTTGATGTCTGTATGACAGCTAGACTCTCAGAAGTGAGGGGATATTACCTGCCGAATCTGACCCGTGTTGTAAGCAGGGCCGGACAGGCCATAGCGTGCACCCGGCATTTCCCTGGTGGGTCGCCAGAGTGTGGGCCTGTTTTGGGCCCCTGGGGGGAGTTTTTGTTACAGGGCAGTTTTTGCAATATCGGCCCCTGGCAAACAGCTCGGCTGCTTCCCCAACCCACCCATTCCCCCCCCCCAGGGGCCCGCCAAGCACTTTGCCAGGGCCGGTTTTGGTTCCCAGTCCGGCCTTGGTAGTAAGTGGTCTCCGGATTACCAATCACAGCCCCGCAGTGGAGCACGTACAGATATCAAGCCATGAAGCGTTGTTCCACACCCTGTGGCACCTGATGGCATATTGCTGCTTCTTCCCAACCCCTGCAAAGAGAAACATCCTAAACAACGAAGTCAGAACAACGACTAATCAGAACAACGAAGTTTGAATAACGAAGACTCACATTCAACGAAGTCGGGAACAATGAAGGTTGGAACAACGACTTTTCAGAACACCGAAGAATCAGATACTGCAGTGTGTGTTGCACATCGCTATTCTTCGCCTACCTTCCCCTCATCTTCACTTTGATTCGGCATTGTTGGAGTGTTTAGTGTTACGTCACTCACCTCCAAAAAATCACAATTCAGTCTTTTTCGGCATCCATACCTCTGGAAAGGAATTTCTGCAATGATATTGGCGGGCAACGTGACATGCCAATGTCAGCTTTTACGTCTCGTTTGCATACTGGCTGGCGGACAAAAAAGAGTTAAGGGAAGTAGTCTGGTTTCATCCTGCTAGGTTGTAGGACCTGGGAAAAGCGTAATTGCAGTCAGCAGAGTAAAAATAGATGATGGACATTTAATGTTGTGACTCTATGTGTGTAATAATGATTTTTACATGTTCGTCCGGTATTTAAAAGTATATCTTTCGTTTGGAAAATATATATTTTTTAAAGTAATCTTCACTTAAAATGATTTACAAAATGCTTAATTGATTCAAGAATTACGAGACTACTTTCATTGATTGTGCTTGTGCAATGGGGCTCAGTTTGATGTGTTTGGGCTCGGCACTTGTTAGGAGATTAAGAAGATAAACACAGCCTTTAATTTTACTTGGCTCGATTGAGCACGCAGATGGAAAAAGATTAAACATGTTGATTTAAGAGAAAATACAGGCGTCAAATAGTAATTGGCAATTTCAAGTATTTTCGTTGTATAAGAAGTCATTTCTTGCATCTAAGCCCACTGAATTGTGTTGTATTACTTTTTTTCTGTGGTAATATATGAGATCAAGGACCATGCCATACTTTATCAAAATATTCCTGGTCACTGAGGAATTACATGACCATACAGCAGAAAGAGGCCAGTGGCTGAATTCCTCTATAAGCTCATGGGGCTGCAAGGTTACTTTCTATATCCTTAAAATGTCTGGCAGATGTTATTGTATTCCTTATAATACATAGTCATGCCATCACCTTTCCATCAAGCTGTTTGAATCCATAGTGTCTTTCTTGTTAAAATGAAAGAGATAGTATAGATGCAAATCATACACAAGGCGATGATGGACATAGTGCTGAAACTTTTCAAACACTCACCCCCAGTCACAGATCTGGGTTGAATCCATCATCATTCTTTAGCTCACTTTGCCACCCCAGTTCAGAAACAGCTATATGCAAATCAGTCTTGACCCTGTGCCTCATGGGAACAGTCCAGCCCGAACTGCCAAGACATGTCTTCCTTGGACCGGAAACAAGCATCCTGGGACTGGTTTCAGGCTAACAGCCCTCTTCAGCCAGGGTAGCTTGAATCCAGTGGCAAAGTGAGCAAGGGACCCACGTCTGGGCATACCCTGCCGACTTAGGGCGAACAAAGCAAACACAAGGCAATGATGGACAGAGTGCTGACACTTTCAAACACTCACCCCCAGATTCTACCCAGATCTGTGACTGAGGTGAGTGTCTGAAAAGTTTCAGCGCTCCGTCTACCATCTCCTTGTGTTTGCTTTGTTCGCCCTAAGTTGGCAGGGTATGCCCAGACATGGGTCTCTTGCTCACTTTGCCACTGGATTCAAGCTAGCCTGGCTGATGAAGGGTGTTACCCAGAAACCGGTCCCAGGATGCTTGTTTCTGGTTCAGGAAGTCCTGGCTTGGCAGTTCGGGCTGAACTGTTCACATGAGGCATAGGGTGAAGTCTGATTTGCATATAGCTCGGTCTGAACTGAGGTGGCAAAGTGAGCTAAAGAACGATGATGGATTCAACACAGATCTGTGACTGGGGTTGAGTGTCTGAAATGTTTCAGCGATCAGTTTATCATCTCCTTGTGTTTCCTATAGTATAGATGCAGACATGAAATATACAAGCATAATCTGGTGGGATACTAAACACATCAAAAAGTTAGTAATTAGTTGCAAAAACACATTAGAATCAGTTTAATGTAAGTCAGTTTTAAAATGTGTAAATGTGTAAAAAGAAAAAAGAAAATGTGCTCCCCTAAATATCTCTTTTCTACTCATCACTGTTCCTGTAAAAATATCAGAAGAATGAAAAGGCAATTTTCATTTTTCATGCTTTGTTTAAACTATATCTTTAATGGTGCCCCATGACCTGCCTTTCACCTTTGCTTCGGACTCTGGCAGGAGGCATTTTGATGACACAACTCTCCTGTAATAACTAATTACAGTTGAGCAGCTATGTCATTTCCTTATCACAGCTGACTAGACATGTCACAAGTTGCTTGTAGTAAGGAAATTCGAGACTGGACTTTTAACAGGGATTGCAGACTCCGATGTATTAAAAAATACTTTCTATAAGGACTGGGCTGGACAACATGGGTACAGTGTCATCTTAACAATTTGTGGGGCCTTGGGCCCCTGCTTGGAGCAACTTTGAATTAAAATACCCCTTTTTGGCTCATTCAAACCATTGTGATTATAAACAATATTGAATTATATGTTAAACCTTCAGAAACAGAGACCCACAAAAAAAAGCCTTAAGCTTAAGGGTGTCCACCAGCCCAATGATATCAAAAGAAAATATGAATAAGAATTAATAAAGGCATAATCTTTTTCCAATTGGTCTAGATCTTTTTTTAACTTTCAACAACATTTTATTTGGAATGTCTGACCAGCTTACTCCTCCCATTGTAGGAAAAGCACGCTAAGGGTGACTTGTTAGATGTTTGATGGACTTGTGCATAATATTAAAGTAAAATATATGCACATAGCACTTTTAATTGAAGCTTTGCTTGCCGCATACCTATATACATAAATATGCCACCTTCGCTACTGGTGCCTTTGCTGCAACAGTGAACTTCAAACCACTCCTCTGAGTATTTTCACCATTCCATCGGTGAATATCTTATATTTTATTCTAATTTCTCTCCCACTGCCTGGCCCTTCTCCTTTTGTTATGTACATCCTTCTCTGACTAGACAGGTACCAGTGTTCTTGTTGAGTAACAGAAGTGAGACGGGCATGATACAAGAGAAGTAAAGAAAACAGAATAGAGAGAGATGTGAAAAAAAGTTAGAAGGTGGTAGAGATGTAGATTATATAGAAAGAAATGTGAGGTATGGAGAGGAGTACAGTAAATAAAGAAAGGTGAGGCAGCCAGTGGGAAAGTAGGAAAGATGAGGAGAGGTAGAAAGAGGAAGATGTAAGTACAGAAAGAGTGGCAGAGTATAGGTACGGGTTTAGAGTGTGGTAGAGAGGTAGAGATAATTAGGAGAAGGCAATGGAGAGAGAGTCAGTGGAGTACAGTACTCCAAGCGGCATGGTATAGAGAGAGAGAGAGAGAGAGAGAGTTAACATAAATAAAGAGATGAATTGGAGATGGATAAAGGCAGCAAGAGATGGATGTAGACAGGGAGACTTGAGGAAAAACAGATTCAAGATAGAGGGATAGCAAAATGAGAAGAGGTAGAAAAAATGGGTCAGGTAAAAGAATAAAGGGGAAGAGAAAGGCTGAAGGGTAGAAAGAGAAATATGCTGTGAGTGAAATGAAGAAGTTGATAAACCTGTGACAGAGAACGACATCAGGTTTATACAGAGTTAGCGAGTTGTGGGATAGAAAAAGAGAAAACAGAGATAGGTATGAGAAAGGAAAAGAGGGAGTGATGATGCGGCACATATATCTATGAAGAACGAGGTTGAGAGAGATAGTCCGGGTGAAGGGTGTGATTTGAAATGGAGAAGGATGTCCAGAGAGAGATATGTGTTTGTGTGTGAGAATGAAAGAGAGGGACAAAATAGTTGACGATAGAGGATAAGTAGAGAAACAGAGACAGCCAGAAAGGAATATGGTATTTAGAGAGGTGAAAAAAGGCAGCAGAGGTAGAACAAGAGAAAGATGTGGGGAAGTGAGATAGTGAACTATTGGTCAGGTAAATTGAGAGGTTATGTAGACAGAAGTAATGAAGGTGATGTGAGGTTGAGAGAGAAATGTGATTGAGAGGCATAGGCGCTGGAAATAGGGGGGCGGGAGATGCTGCAGCACCCCCCAGAAAAATCATGCTGGAGTTCTGAAGGCGAATGAGCAATAAAGATGCCTTTAAATTTGGTGTGCATCCTGTCACATTTTCTAACATGGTTAAATAGAAAGGTCAAATATCAGGCCATATCGTCCAACAAATTGCTGCTTATTTGGAAACTGAAGTGGACTTTTATTTCTCTGACTGCAAAGCGAGAGGATTTTGTAAAAGTGATCTAGGTGACAATCCTGCTGTAGTACAGGAAACTAAAGGTAGGGCTTTAGCATGTTAGTTTTTTTTTTCAAACATATAACATTTAACTATCAGGAAATTAATTGTACACATATTTCGAATTATATCAGCAATTAGGAAAGAACAAATGTAGCACTTTTTTTGTAATTCTTAAGTGTGATGGAAACCAGTGCTTAAAATTGAAAAATGGAACTCCAGGGGCCATATTACCAAGGGCCTTATCGCCGCTTTAGCGGGAATTTTTCCCGCTAAAGCGGCGATAATTTGATCGCCCTATTACATAGCTGTCGCTAACACCAGTTAGCGACAGCTAGTAGGAGATAGCAATCATCTTGGGGACCACTTTGCATGTCAGCGATATTTATCGCTAATGACATGCAAAGTGGGCGTGCCAAGATGTTAGCGACTGGAAACAGTCGCTAACATAGCTATCTCCTATTACCTACTTTTGGAAATAATCGCGCTAAGCGCGATTATCTCCAAAAGCTAACGCCTGCCCAGAGCAGTTCTTAGCCATGTTATCCAATGGTAGGTGGATAACATGGCTAAGAGCATTAGCTCGGTAATGCATGAATATCGCTGACTTTACAGCGATATTCATGCATTTCGGCCGATTTTTATCGCTTAGGAGATAAACCTTGATAATTGCAAGGTTTCTAAGCGATAAAAATAGGCGAAGCACGGCGATAAAATTATTGCCTCTAACCAAGCTTAGCGATAATTATCGCTTATTCTTGGTAATATGCCTCCAGGTGCCTTGTACCAGAGTATCAGCTTGTTTCTGAGAAGTGCTGGTACTCTCCAAATAAAAGTATTACGTCTCTCAGGAGAAGTGCATGTACTGTCCCTCTCAAAATAAACAAGTGCCGGTACTTGGAATTGGACAGTACCGGCCCATTTAAAGCACAGATGGAAACAAAGATTTCAATAGGATGAAAAGAAATGAAGACACTCTACTTTGTGATGCTCAAATGAAAATTATTCCCTGAAACTCGCTATATATTTTTAGCAGTAAAACTGCATGTCTTTGCAAATTTAGTTGCCATTTCAACAGAAAATGAGCTGTCTGTAAATGACAGTGTGCTACCTCACCAGTGCTCAAAAATGCACCACCAGCTACATCCTTACTACTCTCCTGATGAATGAGCGCTGCACATTTGCTACACTTGTGTTTTTTGTATGACGATTGGATCTTTCACAATCCCTATGACTTCAGTGATATAACTGTTATGGCAGCACCCCCCTCTCAGGAAATTGTACCAGCACCACTGTTGAGAGGTAAAGGGGAGCGGTGAGCTACAGAAAGGGCAGAGAGAGGTAGAGAGATGTAAAATACTAGAGACGTGGAGAGTGGGATGGAGAGGTGCAGCAAAGATATAGATGAGGCTGCCTGGGAAGTAAAGTAGGTGGAAATAACCTACATAGTGTTCTGATGGAACAAGTGCAGTGAAAGTTGAGATAGAGAATAAAGAACCGAGAATGATAGATATAGAAATACGAACAGAGAGTACTAGAAAAAGGGGCATGATCATTAGTAAGAGGTGGAGGGAGATTAAGTTGAGTGAGGTTATTGTGTATATTAAGAGAGATGTGAGGTAGACAAAGATGAAGGAAAGAGTGCTGAGACAGACGAAGAAGGTACATTAGAAGAGTAGATATAGAGAAAGGTTAAGAGAGACTGTTACGGTAGACGACACGAGGTGAAACAAGGAGTGGGAATTTACACAGAAAAGGTGTTTTTCAATTTATTTGCCACCAACTGCCTGAGAGTCTGAGGGTTAACATTGGGCAAGCCAGACCTGCTCACTATAGGGAAGATGTTTTTTTTGGAGCAACACCGGGCTAGTGGGGTAATGGAGAGTGGCGTGAATTGGAGTAGAGTGGCGTAGAGTAGAATTGAGTGGAGTGGAGTGAAGTGGAGTGCCATGGAGTTGTGTGAAGTGGTGTAGAGTGTTGTGGAGGGAGTAGAGTGTCATTGAGTGCTGTGGAGTGGTGTAGAGCAGAGTTGAGTAGTGTAGAGGGTGTTGCTTTGAGTAGAGTGTTGTCAAATGGAGTAGATTGTCAGAGTGGAGTAGCATAGAATGCAGTAGAGTGTTGTAGAGTCAAGTGGCGTAGAACAGCGTGGAGGGGCATAGAATGGAATGGCATAGAGTGGAGTGGAGAGCAAATTTATATTTTTTATATACAGAAGGACAGGTTGTAAATCACAGTCCTACAAAGCCTGGCCAAAGTCAATTCATATGCAGTATTTTGCAATGTTTCTTGATATACATGGAATGTATCATTTGTATAGCACGTGGGGGGTGGGTGCAGGGTCCAGGCCCTTAGCTGGGTGGGGTTTTCGTAGACGTTTCGATCCGTCTTATAGCCATCAGGTAGTTAAAGCCTTGGCTGTGCAGATCTTCATCAGGACTGGGTGGGGCAACCTTATAGGATGTGGGGCCTAATCACACACCCACTGGTCGTATCAAGATGTGGGCTCTAAGTCAAGCTAGTGTAGTCGTGGCAGGATGCCGTGGCGAAGTCACTGTATTACTGAGTAGAATTGGGGTCAGTCAAAAAGATTGGAGCAAGGTATCCAATGCATTCTCCAGACGTAAATAATCCATTGCTTGTCAGGGATTGAATCCGAAACGATCCGCCGTCTGTTTCAACCAAGCCGCATCAGGTGGTTCCCCCACCCAGTCCTGAAGAAGATCTGCACAGTCAAGGCTTTAACTACCTGATGGCTATAAGACGGATCGAAACGTCGACGAACACCCCACCCAGCTAAGGGCCTGGACCCTGCACCCACCCCTCATGTGCTACACAAATGATACATTCCATGTATTTCATGAAACATTGTAAAATACTGCATATGAATTGACTTTGGCCAGGCTTTGTAAGACAGTGATTTACAACCGGTCCTTCTGTATAAAAAATTAAAAAATAAAAATATATAAATTTGCTCTCTCCTATGTCACCTACTTTGAGTTTCCCTTCCTACCACGTTTCACTTGAGCACTTTTCTTTTTTTGCACGCTCTCTACCTCTTGGAGCAACCTATCCCTAAATGACATGACGTGTTTAAATAATGGTCTCACCATTTTGAAATAAAATATATGGTGATTTCAATTACAGGTAGTTGCACATGTTATTTCCTTTTCTTTACAAATGATGTATTAAGTACCAAAGAGCTGTCACACTAATTCAAATAGCTCTGGAAATAGTATATAAATATACGTACAAGGGAATTGATTTATTTCCTTCTAAATACAGGTCAAGAACCATTGTTTTTTGTATTAAGTTAGAAAAAGAAGCTGCTTTTTATGAGCAATGGTATCATGCTGTTAATTTCACCTGTTCCACTTGCTATACCAGAGGCTTCCCCTCCCCAGAAGGTAGGAGCCTTAGGCAATTCCCTACTTTGCCCATGGCTTAAAATGTCTCTGTGTAGTTATGGTGTGTGTTGGCTGACTGTTGAGTTCTATCTCTTGCCCCACAGACTACCTCCATCTGAAGCCTTTTATTGCTCACCCTTGCTACCTAAATGGTCAGGTATGGAAAGGGTTGTACTTAGCCCAGTTTGCAGTTTGCAGAGCCATAGTAGGGCGGACCTTCAGCCACTTGTGGCAAACTATATCATCCACTACAGTTTGTGCCCAGCGGCCCCTGCCTACCCTGTGGCCACTGAAAGTGATCTGACTTTATCTTACTGGGATTCGAATATGTAAGGGCAATTCACAAAATAAGTAATGCCTCTGCATCCATAAGAGACAGTTGCTGATTTAGGGGTGGTTCCTCTATTTTTTTTTAACCGGTTTTATTGATTTTTTTATGCCAGGAGTATGGGGCGATTTTGCCATGACCCTGTCAGTCAGTAAATTTACAATCAATCTACTTGGGATACAAGTAGGACAGCATATAACGTACATAGTTTCAGTTCGTTCAAAATGTTGGATTATCACGTCAAATACTCGCAGTTCTGCAGATGTATTTGTATTCATCTCCAGCTACAAACACCCTTCCCCTCAACTACCCCCTCCCTTCCCTCCCTCCAGGCATGTCACTTAAGTCCAGATCAGTAATGTATGGTAGACCTAGATACCAAGGAGGGTGTCGTCATTGATTGAGATATCGCTATAGGGGATTGCGTCCCAGATTGGTAACCCAATGCCACCTCTAGTAGCGAGGCTCCAGGCCCTAAAAGTCCTGCCTCTGCCTGCGAACTAACCTGTGTCGGCTGTGGAGTCCTCTATGGAGGTGTCCTCCTCATTGTCTTCAGGGGATTTGAGTGCTACAACTAGAGCTTCCCAAGCTCTTGCCGCATCTAGCTCCTTCTCACTAACTGTTCGTTTTGCTATCTGCAGCCTGATCACCCCTTCACATTTGTCAGGGGTAGTTCCTCTATGAGAGCGTAAGGGTGTCGCCCCCCCCTGTAATTGTCCACCCCATATTAAAAATATTAAATGAAATGAAGAGGTGTTTTCCCTCCGGCCTTGGTCCTTTTTTAGTTCAGTTGCTCTGCTGGAGGTGGGTCGGGTGCACCCTGCAGGCAGATGCGTGCGCTCTGCGGTTGTAGGTGGGGCTTAAATATTGGCAGCAGACAGGCTGGCTGGGTCGGCACTTAAGTGCAGTGTTAGTGCACATGACAGGTTGGACAGGTGACTTCATACGACCAACACAACATACGCTCTTGAGGCCTCTCCTTCCTGAACACCTAGGGGGCGCATCCTGCATTCCTGACATTGTGGCGGGTGGTGCTGAAAGCACTGCCCGCCGCAATGCCAGAAATGCAAGTGATGCATTTGCCAGCACAACGTGACAGGCACCTTGCGGTGCCTGCCACGTTGTACTGGCAAATGCAGGGGGGTACCATAGGTACCCCCCCCATGTGCATCCCCCAGCCCCCAGAATCCCTGGGGGCCTGCTACGGGCTCCCAATGGCCTGCCTTTTGACCCCACATGCATCATAATATGGATGCCGGTGTCTGTCAGACACCGCCACCATATTAACTGCTTTTCTGCCCGGTAGGCAATCGTAATATGGAGGGGGGGAAAGGCATGCGGGCGGGCACAAATGTCGGGCGGATCGCCACCGCCATGCGGGCGGGGGCGATCCACCCGACATGCTAATGGGCCCCTAAGTGAGCTGGGGATTACAACCATAGCCTCCTGAGTCTCCTAAGGAGCGCTTGTTTTGCCTGCTTCAGCCAATCCTGGTCCTGCTCTTATGCTGTTTTCTAATATAAACAGCATGGGAGTAGCATCTGAATTGGCTCAAGAGAGGCGAGTAGACCTAGTCTACTTTGGTACATGATGGAGTCAGCACGGAGGTGTGGGTTCTTAGGTTATGGCCAGTCACTGTATAGCTTTTTTATGAAGCCCTGCAGTGATTGGCCTGCCATTTCCCTTGCTCTACTCTCTACTATTCCCTCACCATCGTGCAGGAGGCGAAGGCGCAAAAAAAAATGAGGGACTAGGGCGAGGCGGTGGCCTGACTGAGAGTTAACTTGCATTACAAAATACTTTCCCCTTCATGGTGCACAGAACTCCTCATCCCATCTCTCCAGGTATCACACTCCGCTGGGAAATGTCATGGCAGAATAAATTGAAGGCAGACGTAGAGACCGTGGACATGGATATGAGCTATTTGGGCATGCTGTATATTTATATTCTTTCTACGGCGCCAAGACCAATTCACATTATGGGATAGACGTATCAAATGGTTTTACCGATTCTGTGTCTATGGGGAAATGTGTTCGTACATATGGCCCTAAACGTTTTACTCACACACTGTTTCGCAATTGCAAACCTATTTTTAAAGCTACAGACATGTCCTGCAAGCTGGCTACAGATGCTTGCTCTGGTGTCCTGGAAATCAGCAGCTCCCTGTAAACGTGAGACCAGCAGCACTGTGGGTAATAAGTAAAGCGCCAAATGCACTGTGCCTGCCACAATTATAAATTATTAAAAGAAGAATGGCATCATCACGTAAGTGGAAATTAAATCTCTGACAAATGCCTTCATTTGAAGTTGTCTAACTCGCAAAGAAAACAAGCATTTGATTTCAGCAGAGCTGCTAATCTGTGAAGGGCCTACTGGGGGTTTCTTCTAGTTCAAGGTAGGCCACTTTAAACCGCTGGCAATTGGCTCGTTTACAGGGAGCGCCATTGGCTTTCCTGAGCTACTTCTGTTTAATTTGCATCATTAGGGAGCCGTATGTGTTGCTAAATGAAGGGTGACGTCCATCGGGCGCTTATTTTGAACCCTGCTGTTTAAATATATTGCAGGCAGGCTATATGAATAAAAGCGGGAATGGGGAATACACAGAACCAGCTTAAACAAACACAGACAAATCAATTTGTTTTTTCTTTTGAAGTTTTGCTTAGTAAAGAGAGGGGGTCAGAGATGTTTTAGTCTCTGGAATGCAAACCACTTGTACGATTAGTACACTACAGTAATTGTTGAACATAAGTAATTCAGTAAGATATAGGACTGTTTTTAATGTGTTTAAATATTTCAAGACTGCATGTTCCCAATTACTTTATAAATCTTCTTGCTTTGTGAAATTTGCATAACTTGCACCATTTGCTACTTTATTTTTTTCAAAATGTTCATAGGGGAGAGCCTTCAGCTTCACTCGCAACACAACACACATTACTCAGGTTTTACTCCTCACCACTTCCAAATGTCACCAGCCGCCACTGTGCAGAATTCACAACCATTGAGAGTAGTGTGCTTGGAATGCTGCACTAGTTTAGTATGCCCTGTGAAATTTCTATGAGTTACTATTTTATTTATGAGTAATTAAAGGCATTGCACAATTATGTTTTGGGGGAAGGTGCTGTGCAAATTCACTTTTTTCAGTGTGCTTTTTTCTTCCTTTCGAACATATTCTCCTTACCAAAACTCTTTATCGGATTTACCAAAACCCTTAGGTTTTGAGTGTTCCTCCTGCGAAGTATCTGATTTTCAACTCCAAACGTCCATCAGATCATGTTAAATATCCAAAAGCAAGGCGAACTCACAGGACCAATGTGGACCTTTTTTATGTGACAGGTACAAACTGTTTCGACCAGGCAGACATTTTAAAACGTGCTTAAAAAGATCGCTCCAAAGCGCTGCGGAGATAGGGTGCGCACGACCCTCTACCGCAACCTCATTTAGCACAGAGAGAAGGGCCACACTCCCAAATAAATAGATTTAATGGCGGAAGAGCAGGCCCGAGGGTCTGCACACCCCGGCCCCTGCGAATGGCAGGCGGGTGGGTGCGTAGCTACGGATGACCTCTCAGCCCACCCCCTCAGACATAAAAATAAAGTCTCCCGGCTGGCGCAGCCACATAAGGCCTGCCCCGGGAAGTATTGTGGGGCGGCTGAGGCGGAGTATTGAATGGAGACCGAATCCCCATTTGGATGTCTTAAGATGGCATCTTGACGCTCACTATTAATAGCCGCAGCACGTGGGGAGGCCAGGTTTCTGCTGAATGTGTGGAAGACACCCGAAGCCTGCCTTCCTTCGAAGGCCCCTTCCGTGTAAGTCCTGCCTCGCGCGAGCCGCGGGGCATTAGCGCCTGTGGAGAGGAGAGGCCTGCCGCGTGGTATAATGCTGCGTGGGGCAGTTATACTTCATTTGTTACTGCATAAAAAGTAATCAGGACCAATAGCATGCCTGCCATTCGTGCCTGTTTTTATCCCTCTAAAGCTGCAATATGGCACTCTTTGCTGCTGATAGCGCCTTAAGGTCGCCCTGGCAGGGTATTGCCTTCAGGAAATGTGTACTGCCTAGAATGAGCCAACCATTAAAACACCAGACTGATTTAAAATTGAAAGATGAATTTTTTTCCCAAAAATACCTAGCCCTTTAAAAAATATTCCACCAAAATGTGTTTTGCAAATTCTTGCAAGGCCTCTGTTTTGGGCCTGATTACAAGGTTTTCATTTGAAAAGGGATTACAGTGGCTCGGTAATTTCGGGCAAATATCTTAAACGTAGGGGGAAATATCACCGGCAAACAAGACAGAAATTGGGGAAAGAAAAATGGATGTGGTAAGAGAGAGTATGCGAGGAGCTAAAGGTAGCAGGACTGGTTTGAGCATTTTTGCAGCTTGATGCTTTTGATTCGGCCCTGATATTTTTCATCCATCTGGGCAATAGGCTGAGAGCGCTTATCTTCTCAAGACGTTATTGAAGTCTTAGAGTTGCTATGTTCTTTTTGTAGACCTCAGGTCTGCACTAAGGCCTCAGAGCACTAACCTCGAGAGAACCTTTTGGGGCAACGACTTACCTAACGTGACTTCATACTGAACTAGGAAAAACGAGAGTTTTAATTTATTTATTTATTTATTTACACTGGTAGCAGGACATTTCAACCAGAAATATCATTCATAACAAGTAGCACCTAACTATATTGGTACAAAATATAGTTGATATTAACAGAGGAGGGTGGTTGCGTAATTGTACAGCGAGGCAAACAAAACGAGAACAAAACAATTAGTGGAGATGCATCAGGCAACTAGACATAGTTGTGTGCCCCAAGAGAACTTCTGTTTGAGCGATGCAAAGGATATTATTTATTTAACGAAGTCTTGTATAGCTGTTGATACTTTTGTCTTAACTTAGCTCTATGGTCTTAGTCTGGATGGCACCTGACAGTTTCTAGGATCTGCCCTTTGGCTTTTTTTTGTTTTGGCATTAAAACTGGACCATACCATCAGCTGTAGGAACAGATTCACCGAAGTGTGATTGCCTAAAAACAGTAGATAGTATTGAAGTCCATTGTCTAGGAAATTGTTTAAGAGAAGTGGAATTCCACCCCTTAGAACCACATGACGTTAGGATTGTTGTCCATGGAAGGAATAACAATTGAATTTAGGAAACTCTTGATCAACTTCAGATGTTCCAACAATTGTTCATATTTACGGCTATTGCTATTAGGTGGTAAATAAACTGCAATCACCAAATCAAAACATTTAATTTTATGGCCTTTCATGATTGGTATACAGAAATGAATGGCCAATATCTCTAATGTTTAATACAACCTTGCTATGTGTGTACTATAACTTCTCTATTATTTCACCAAGAAGATAAGACACACAAACGCAGATGTGAGGAACGGTTGCAGTACGTCTAACCGCTGGCAATCTCCCGGGAGTAGCATTCCACCTCATTGTTCTTTTACTCACCATCCTACCTCAGCTAGGACCCAGCCAGGCCCTCCCGAAACTGGAACACAAGCAACCCAAGATAATTTTTGTTGCCCAGATTGGTGATCTTTAAATGGGTGTTACTAGGTTCCAGTGGCACAATGGGCACGGGATCCACATCTGGCCATAACCTCGCCACTTAAGGAAGTACATCAAACTGACAAATGATGATGGGAGTAATGCTTGCAATAAGTCTAACCACTGGCAATCACCTGGGATAGCATTCCAACCCATTGTTCTGACCTCAGTGGCCAGACTTTAAATTCAGATTTTCAATTGACTTTAGTTAATTTGATACTCACTTCAAAGCAGTGTACTCTCTTCAGTACACCTACACTGTACCTCACCCTTCTCATTGGCGACATATTTCCCTTCCATCGTGTATATTTGTGTAAATGGTGCTGGGCCTCTTGGTTATTATGTGCTCATGTTACATTTTGTGGAATTTCTGTTTCTTCTTGTGTGCTGGGTGCTCTCTGTGTTTCCATAGCAACCATCCCTGTCTTATTGATCAGTCAGGAACTTGGGGAATTATATTTTTTAAAACACTTCCTGTGAGCTTGTGCTTGCTTATTTTAAGTACTGTAGGACGTTCCTGACCTGAATTTCGGTCACGTTTACAGGGTGATTGTGTTTCCTTACATGTTCAACAATATATTATTTGGTGGTGGCCTTACCATAGCAGAAATTGGAGTCATATTCTGTGCATTTGCAATGTATCTTTTCACTAGAAGGGGTTTTGTTACTATAGGTGTATCCCCTATAACTTAAAATTAGTTTCCCTTTTTTTATATGATATATGTTGCAGTTTCTGACATTGTATATGTATAACCCAGAATTTTAAAAATGTATGTCATTTTATGTATATTGTATGTTATTAAAAATATTTGACATTTTTATATCATCTCTGTCATATATATATATATATATATATATATTGAAATTTAGACACACTGATGATATTTTTGTTTTTGTGGTTTGCGTTTTGTTTCATTTGTATTATTGCATTGACAGTACTGTGCATTCTTTGTTTTCGATATTTACTTATTTTCAATATTGTTTACAATAACGTTTTGTTGTCGATATTTGTGTTTTTATATATATCTATATATCTATATATATATATCTATATATTCACCACAAAATGCCCAAAGCATCTGGGGGCGCACACACGGCAAGCAACAGACATCAGGCTTCACCTAGAAGAGTTACACCATCCGCCGTTTATTGTTTAGGAAAGAACACGCAATCTGCTCTGCAGTTGATTCATTAAAGACCTGACGCGTTTCGAAGTTCATACTTCTTTATCAAAGGTCGTGGCTGATCTGGCAGTTTCAGGAAGCTCTGTTAGTCGTCAGTTTCGACCATGCCGACTCCGCCTTTAATTACCTGCGCTCTGTCTGCGCTTTGCATTCTGGAGCCTTGAGTTCAGGGCAGAGCAATGTTAAAACCTTAAGTAGGTCCCGTTGCTGGCATTTTTTCATCATATTAAATCTCTGAGTGAGTCCCAAAGCAGCGCTCGTGTTCGTGGTTAGTCCCACTTGCTGTGCCGAATTCGGGCAGATTCTGTTCCACCCTCGGCTTCCTTTCTTGACTGGACGTTGCTGCCCCCCACGGCAGGGCTGCCGTGCAAGTCTATTCACCACAAAATGCCCAAAGCATCTGGGGGCGCACACACGGCAAGCAACAGACATCAGGCTTCACCTAGAAGAGTTACACCATCCGCCGTTTATTGTTTAGGAAAGAACACGCAATGCTGCTCTGCAGTTGATTCATTAAAGACCTGACGCGTTTCGAAGTTCATACTTCTTTATCAAAGGTCGTGGCTGATCTGGCAGTTTCAGGAAGCTCTGTTAGTCGTCAGTTTCGACCATGCCGACTCCGCCTTTAATTACCTGCGCTCTGTCTGCGCTTTGCATTCTGGAGCCTTGAGTTCAGGGCAGAGCAATGTTAAAACCTTAAGTAGGTCCCGTTGCTGGCATTTTTTCATCATATTAAATCTCTGAGTGAGTCCCAAAGCAGCGCTCGTGTTCGTGGTTAGTCCCACTTGCTGTGCCGAATTCGGGCAGATTCTGTTCCACCCTCGGCTTCCTTTCTTGACTGGACGTTGCTGCCCCCCACGGCAGGGCTGCCGTGCAAGTCTATTCACCACAAAATGCCCAAAGCATCTGGGGGCGCACACACGGCAAGCAACAGACATCAGGCTTCACCTAGAAGAGTTACACCATCCGCCGTTTATTGTTTAGGAAAGAACACGCAATGCTGCTCTGCAGTTGATTCATTAAAGACCTGACGCGTTTCGAAGTTCATACTTCTTTATCAAAGGTCGTGGCTGATCTGGCAGTTTCAGGAAGCTCTGTTAGTCGTCAGTTTCGACCATGCCGACTCCGCCTTTAATTACCTGCGCTCTGTCTGCGCTTTGCATTCTGGAGCCTTGAGTTCAGGGCAGAGCAATGTTAAAACCTTAAGTAGGTCCCGTTGCTGGCATTTTTTCAGTCCCAAAGTGAGTGAGTCCCAAAGCAGCGCTCGTGTTCGTGGTTAGTCCCACTTGCTGTGCCGAATTCGGGCAGATTCTGTTCCACCCTCGGCTTCCTTTCTTGACTGGACGTTGCTGCCCCCCACGGCAGGGCTGCCGTGCAAGTCTATTCACCACAAAATGCCCAAAGCATCTGGGGGCGCACACACGGCAAGCAACAGACATCAGGCTTCACCTAGAAGAGTTACACCATCCGCCGTTTATTGTTTAGGAAAGAACACGCAATGCTGCTCTGCAGTTGATTCATTAAAGACCTGACGCGTTTCGAAGTTCATACTTCTTTATCAAAGGTCGTGGCTGATCTGGCAGTTTCAGGAAGCTCTGTTAGTCGTCAGTTTCGACCATGCCGACTCCGCCTTTAATTACCTGCGCTCTGTCTGCGCTTTGCATTCTGGAGCCTTGAGTTCAGGGCAGAGCAATGTTAAAACCTTAAGTAGGTCCCGTTGCTGTCATTTTTTCATCATATTAAATCTCTGAGTGAGTCCCAAAGCAGCGCTCGTGTTCGTGGTTAGTCCCACTTGCTGTGCCGAATTCGGGCAGATTCTGTTCCACCCTCGGCTTCCTTTCTTGACTGGACGTTGCTGCCCCCCACGGCAGGGCTGCCGTGCAAGTCTATTCACCACAAAATGCCCAAAGCATCTGGGGGCGCACACACGGCAAGCAACAGACATCAGGCTTCACCTAGAAGAGTTACACCATCCGCCGTTTATTGTTTAGGAAAGAACACGCAATGCTGCTCTGCAGTTGATTCATTAAAGACCTGACGCGTTTCGAAGTTCATACTTCTTTATCAAAGGTCGAGGCTGATCTGGCAGTTTCAGGAAGCTCTGTTAGTCGTCAGTTTCGACCATGCCGACTCCGCCTTTAATTACCTGCGCTCTGTCTGCGCTTTGCATTCTGGAGCCTTGAGTTCAGGGCAGAGCAATGTTAAAACCTTAAGTAGGTCCCGTTGCTGTCATTTTTTCATCATATTAAATCTCTGAGTGAGTCCCAAAGCAGCGCTCGTGTTCGTGGTTAGTCCCACTTGCTGTGCCGAATTCGGGCAGATTCTGTTCCACCCTCGGCTTCCTTTCTTGACTGGACGTTGCTGCCCCCCACGGCAGGGCTGCCGTGCAAGTCTATTCACCACAAAATGCCCAAAGCATCTGGGGGCGCACACACGGCAAGCAACAGACATCAGGCTTCACCTAGAAGAGTTACACCATCCGCCGTTTATTGTTTAGGAAAGAACACGCAATGCTGCTCTGCAGTTGATTCATTAAAGACCTGACGCGTTTCGAAGTTCATACTTCTTTATCAAAGGTCGTGGCTGATCTGGCAGTTTCAGGAAGCTCTGTTAGTCGTCAGTTTCGACCATGCCGACTCCGCCTTTAATTACCTGCGCTCTGTCTGCGCTTTGCATTCTGGAGCCTTGAGTTCAGGGCAGAGCAATGTTAAAACCTTAAGTAGGTCCCGTTGCTGGCATTTTTTCATCATATTAAATCTCTGAGTGAGTCCCAAAGCAGCGCTCGTGTTCGTGGTTAGTCCCACTTGCTGTGCCGAATTCGGGCAGATTCTGTTCCACCCTCGGCTTCCTTTCTTGACTGGACGTTGCTGCCCCCCACGGCAGGGCTGCCGTGCAAGTCTATTCACCACAAAATGCCCAAAGCATCTGGGGGCGCACACACGGCAAGCAACAGACATCAGGCTTCACCTAGAAGAGTTACACCATCCGCCGTTTATTGTTTAGGAAAGAACACGCAATGCTGCTCTGCAGCCCTGCCGTGGGGGGCAGCAACGTCCAGTCAAGAAAGGAAGCCGAGGGTGGAACAGAATCTGCCCGAATTCAGCACAGCAAGTGGGACTAACCACGAACACGAGCGCTGCTTTGGGACTCACTCAGAGATTTAATATGATGAAAAAATGACAGCAACGGGACCTACTTAAGGTTTTAACATTGCTCTGCCCTGAACTCAAGGCTCCAGAATGCAAAGCGCAGACAGAGCACAGGTAATTAAAGGCGGAGTCGGCATGGTCGAAACTGACGACTAACAGAGCTTCCTGAAACTGCCAGATCAGCCACGACCTTTGATAAAGAAGTATGAACTTCGAAACGCGTCAGGTCTTTAATGAATCAACTGCAGAGCAGCATTGCGTGTTCTTTCCTAAACAATAAACGGCGGATGGTGTAACGCTTCTAGGTGAAGCCTGATGTCTGTTGCTTGCCGTGTGTGCGCCCCCAGATGCTTTGGGCATTTTGTGGTGAATAGACTTGCACGGCAGCCCTGCCGTGGGGGGCAGCAACGTCCAGTCAAGAAAGGAAGCTGAGGGTGGAACAGAATCTGCCCGAATTCGGCACAGCAAGTGGGACTAACCACGAACACGAGCGCTGCTTTGGGACTCACTCAGAGATTTAATATGATGAAAAAATGACAGCAACGGGACCTACTTAAGGTTTTAACATTGCTCTGCCCTGAACTCAAGGCTCCAGAATGCAAAGCGCAGACAGAGCGCAGGTAATTAAAGGCGGAGTCGGCATGGTCGAAACTGACGACTAACAGAGCTTCCTGAAACTGCCAGATCAGCCACGACCTTTGATAAAGAAGTATGAACTTCGAAACGCGTCAGGTCTTTAATGAATCAACTGCAGAGCAGCATTGCGTGTTCTTTCCTAAACAATAAACGGCGGATGGTGTAACTCTTCTAGGTGAAGCCTGATGTCTGTTGCTTGCCGTGTGTGCGCCCCCAGATGCTTTGGGCATTTTGTGGTGAATAGACTTGCACGGCAGCCCTGCCGTGGGGGGCAGCAACGTCCAGTCAAGAAAGGAAGCCGAGGGTGGAACAGAATCTGCCCGAATTCGGCACAGCAAGTGGGACTAACCACGAACACGAGCGCTGCTTTGGGACTCACTCAGAGATTTAATATGATGAAAAAATGACAGCAACGGGACCTACTTAAGGTTTTAACATTGCTCTGCCCTGAGCTCAAGGCTCCAGAATGCAAAGCGCAGACAGAGCGCAGGTAATTAAAGGCGGAGTCGGCATGGTCGAAACTGACGACTAACAGAGCTTCCTGAAACTGCCAGATCAGCCACGACCTTTGATAAAGAAGTATGAACTTCGAAACGCGTCAGGTCTTTAATGAATCAACTGCAGAGCAGCATTGCGTGTTCTTTCCTAAACAATAAACGGCGGATGGTGTAACTCTTCTAGGTGAAGCCTGATGTCTGTTGCTTGCCGTGTGTGCGCCCCCAGATGCTTTGGGCATTTTGTGGTGAATAGACTTGCACGGCAGACCTGCCGTGGGGGGCAGCAACGTCCAGTCAAGAAAGGAAGCCGAGGGTGGAACAGAATCTGCCCGAATTCGGCACAGCAAGTGGGACTAACCACGAACACGAGCGCTGCTTTGGGACTCCCTCAGAGATTTAATATGATGAAAAAATGACAGCAACGGGACCTACTTAAGGTTTTAACATTGCTCTGCCCTGAACTCAAGGCTCCAGAATGCAAAGCGCAGACAGAGCGCAGGTAATTAAAGGCGGAGTCGGCATGGTCGAAACTGACGACTAACAGAGCTTCCTGAAACTGCCAGATCAGCCACGACCTTTGATAAAGAAGTATGAACTTCGAAACGCGTCAGGTCTTTAATGAATCAACTGCAGAGCAGCATTGCGTGTTCTTTCCTAAACAATAAACGGCGGATGGTGTAACTCTTCTAGGTGAAGCCTGATGTCTGTTGCTTGCCGTGTGTGCGCCCCCAGATGCTTTGGGCATTTTGTGGTGAATATATCTATATATATATACATATATACATATATATTTATATATATTTGAGCATTGGTATTTTTAATAAATATATATATGTAGGGAACTATGAGACTTCTGCTCTCTGAGGCTCTGGCCTGAATTGAAAATGCATTTCTCTATCAAGATAAGAAATCAGTTAACGTTACGGAATGTTAAGAGACCAGAAGAGATGACAAGGGAGAAAGCGTCATGGAATTTAGGTTGTGAAAGTGTAGTTTCAGAGACTAGTTTGGTAAGCATGATACATTATTTTAACCAACGTATTGTGTGAATGATGTATACCAATTAAATTAATACATCCTTCTGCATGGGCTGCTGCACCAGCACCTTTGATTATGATCAGTATCACTGGAATTATCCAGCAGTGGAGCGTCAAATAATGCATCAAGTTTAAACAAGTCAAAAGTTTTTGTAGGGACAGGGGCCATGAGCAACAGACTGAAACGAGGACATTGACAGAACGGGGCCATGTTTCAAAGTTTAAAAAAAATGTCCTGAAAGAAAAAAGGAAACACGGCAGATCCGACATCTGGCTCCATCTAGTGGCATTCGTCATGTTAGCTGCCTCGTCTTTAATAAAATGGGAAACCTATCTCCTAAAATATCTCTAAATAAATACTGGGGATCAAACGAAGGCCCCTCAAAAACTGTGAAGCTTGTGGAATAATGGCCCGTTTGCCTCCCACTCACCTTGTTACAGGTCTCGTGAAAGCTGACTACATTGTGAGGAAAAGGCAAAGCATTGTTATTACTTTCCTTGAATCGCCTCTGGTGAACCAGTAATGATTATAGCACTCAACATATCAAAGTTAATCTTGGAACCTGATACGTTTGCAGTTTCTTAATTATATCTGTACCATGGGGGGGGGGGGGGGGGGGAATGCTTCTTTGCATCATTTTTAAAATCCTGTTGCAAATTCCAAAACTTTAAGAACGCATGATATTTTACGCTCTTCTCTACACTTTTATGAACATTTTACTTTTGCACGACTGTTGAAAAATGTACCCTGGTGGAAAAAAGAAATCAGCATGCGTTTGCCATTGTACTTAGAAGCCATCTGCAAAGGATACACT
Organism: Lissotriton helveticus; assembly: GCF_964261635.1. NCBI lineage: Eukaryota > Metazoa > Chordata > Amphibia > Caudata > Salamandridae > Lissotriton > Lissotriton helveticus. The sequence continues at coordinate 205,756,587 of NC_136071.1, forward strand.
AACAAAGGAAAGGTCTACATAGATTTTCGATCTTCTGATAGGACGATTAGAGTAGCATTCATCTCTCAGTGCAGCGAAACCTATGACATAATTACCAAACGTGTTGCATAGGAAAGGCACATTTAAACCGGGAAATTCTGCAAGCGTTTCAAATTGTGAAAATTAGGAACTTTACCAGACTATGCGTGATTAAAAAACACTTTGCACGAGCATACTATGCACTTGATGGCAGGAAAAGAGCATACCATTTAACAAATGTTTTCCTTCAGCTAATCAGCTGGTGAGTTGGCACAAATATCAACACTTGGGGCACTGGTCTTTGTCAAGTATTTAAAGAGATGCAATGCATGGAACTGTCCGGACTCAACAGCATCTTAAAATTCATTGTTACAAGCTCGGTGCCAGCTGGAAAGGAGACAAGAAACAGGTGCAGCACGCGTGGCTTCCCTAATCCCTGGATAACTTCCCCTGGCACAGACAACTAGTGGGAAGACAAGTGTCAAAAGCATGGTAGGTTGCCGTAATGAATTAGTGACATAGGCTTACTTATAAAACTGTTTATCAGCATATCTGCATTATATATATATATATATAGATATGTATATGTATATATATATATATGTATATATATATATATATATATATATATATATATATATATATATATATATATATATATATATATATCTATATATATATATATATAAAAACAAATATGAAAAACGCTCTTGCAGAAAGAAGACCAGCACTCGCGGGAGATAGGACTCGCACACGTAATCGCGCCCCGAGCTCCCGCTTGTGAGTGCAGAAGCTTTGGTGAAGGTTCGGAACCTTTGATATTTATAGATATATATATATATATTATATGTGTGTGTGTGTGTGTGTGTGTGCATGTACACACAAATATTTGCATGTATATATATATATTACCTACTGGCGGTCGCCAGTAGGTAGTTATAGTTAGGACCTTGTTTTTATTCAAAAAGCATTTTTTCTTTTCCCAATAACTTTGGCGCCGGTTGACGAATCTTCGCAAAATTTTAAAAACTAGTGGGGCGCTCCGGTCAGCTCCTATCTTGAAAGTTTCAGGGTGATTCGGCAAGCGGGGGCAGAGAAAAAAGGGGGGTCCCAAAACGTGTTTTCTCCATGGTAATTCCCATAGGAAACTTTAGACTCGGCTACAAGAAAGCAGAAAAAGAAACGCAAAAAAATAGAAAAGGGGGCGGGGTAGAAACACCTTGATCTCTAGGCCTGCTCAGGGGGTCCCACAAGGACCGCCAGGGCCCAAAAAAGCATTTTTTTAAAAAAAGAATTGTCCGAATTCGCGCGAATCCGGGAGAGAAAAAAAACCACACAAAGCACGGGCTCCCGTGCTGTGTTTAATTGAAGCCCCCAGGTGGGCCAGGTCCGGGGGGCAGTAAAAAAATGTGTGGGGGTGGCCACAATCCTCCCCACACTGCCCCGGCGACCACCACCCCTGGGGCTTTTCATAAATATTTGCTGGGGGCACACGGCCCCACCGCATCCCCTTGGCTGTTCAGATGTTGGGAGAGGGGGCCGTGCGGCCCCCCTCTTGGAGCCTGTGATGGCCCTGGGACTGCCACTCCCCAGGGCCGGCTCCTGCAGTGTCCCTCAGTGCCCTCCCCCGGGACACTGCAGTTTGCTATGGCAAGGCGGGAGTCTCGCGGCTCCCGCCCTGCCATAGAAAACTGAGGGTTGGATTTTGGAAGAGAGAGCAGGAAACCTGCTCTCTCTTCCAAAATTCAAACCAGATTGCTTTTCCACACATGGAGCTGCATCTTAGCAGCTCCCCGTGTGGAAAAGCAATGCCAGCTCCCGCAGGAGGCAGGGAGCACCTGGGACCATCGGGGCATTGAGGCTCCCCCCACGGTCCCCAACGAGAGGCCAGGCCCGGGGGTGGTGTCCCCGGTGCAAGGAGTGGCCAGGGAGGGGGGCCATGCTGACCCTTCCCAAATAACAATTAATAAATAAATCACGCAAAGGCTGGCCCCAGGGGGTGGGGTCCCTGGGGCCATAAATGGCCTTAGGAGGGGGGCCAAGTAAGCCCCCCCTCCATAATAAATAAAATGTTTGGCCATGCCCCGGGGGATGGGGTCCCTGGGGCCCGGGATTGGCCACGGGAGGGGGGCCCACGCAGCCCCCTTCCCGTTAAAATATATATATATATATATATATATATATATATATATATATATATTCTTTTTTTTTTTTAAATGTGGGTCAGGCCCTGGGGGATGGGGTCCCCTGGGCCCAAAAATAGTAAAAAGAAGGGCCACACAGGCCCCCTTCGTCAAACATTTTAAAAAACAAGTTGCGATTGTGCCGGAGGCCCCGCCCCCTCCTAACAACTTTCTGCAAACGCGCCCTGTGGTGCGTTTTAAGTTGGAGAATTAATTCCCCTTCAATACTGGCGGTCAACTAGCCCACCAGGTACCTCCAGTAAGCGCCACAGGGCTGCCATGCAGAGTGGTGGTCCAGGCCATGCCCCTTTTTACACCTCTCTGCAATGCAGCTCTGTGGCGCTTTCTGGGGTTCCTAGTGGGCTAGTTTGATCCCAGGGACCCTCAGGATTCAAGGGGACTTTATCCCCCAACTTAAAACGCGCCAAGGGGCACGTTTGCACAGTGGTGAAGTGAGGGGGCGGGGCCTGAGGTGACATGCGTGCAAACACGCCCTGTGGCACATTTTAAGTTGGGGGATTAAGTCCCCTTGAATCCTGAGGGTCCCTGGGGTCCAACGAGCCCACCAGGTACCTCCAGTAAGCGCCATAGAGCTGCGTTGCAGAGAGGTGTAAAAAGGGGTGTGGCATCTGAACACCTCTCTGCAACGCAGCTCCCTGGCTCATACTGGAGGTACTGGTGGGCTAGTTGGACCCCAGGGACCTTCGGGATTCAAGGGGACTTAATCCCCCAACTTACAACACACCACGTGGCATGTTTGACAGTGGTAAAGGGAGGGGGCGGGGCCTGAGGTGACGTGTGTAAACACGCCCTGTGGCGCGTTTTACATTGGGGAATGAATTCCTCTTCAATCCTGAGGGTCACAGGGGGCCAACTTGCCCACTGCGCTACGATGCAGTGAGGTGGCCCAGGCCACTCCCCTTTTTACACCTCTCTGCAATGCAGCTCTGTGGCGCTTACTGGAGGTACCTGGTGGGCTAGTTGGACCCCAGGGACCCTGAAGATTCAAGGGGACTTAATCCCCCAATTTAAAACGCGCCACAGGGCGTAAAGGGTGGGGACGGGGCCTGAGTTGACATGTGTGCAAACATGCCCCGTGGCGCGTTTTAAGTTGGGGAATTAATTCCCCTTCAATCATGAGGGCCCCTGGGGGCCAACTAGCCCACCAGGTACCTACACTAAGCGCCACAGACCTGCATTGCAGAGAGGTGGTCCAGGCAAAGCCCCTTTTTACACATATCTGCGACGCAGCTCTGTGGCGCTTACTGGAGGTACCCTGGTGGGCTAGTTGGACCCCCGGAACCCTCAGGATTCAAGGGAACTTAATCCACCAATTTACAACGCGCCAGGGGGCATGTTTGCAGAGTGGTGGACAAAGGGGGCATGTCCTTTGTCTACCTCTCACTAATCCCATTGCGTGGGGCTCACTGGAGGTAAAAGGTAGGCTAGTTGGCCCCTAAAGGACCCCCAGCAGTGAAGGGGACCAATCCCCATCCAAGAGGGTGCCAGGGAGTGCGTTTGTAGAGTGGTGGGCAAAGTGGGCTTGGACTGGTACGAGTACTTAACAATGCTGCTGTGTGGGACTGACTGGAGGTAATAGTTTGGGAAGTTGGCCCCCAAAGATGTCCTTGGGGGCCAACTACCCCTCTTGTTGCCTACAGTAAGTCCCACACAGTGGTTTGCTGAGATGTCTTTGGAGGCCATGGCCCCCTTCCTCTACACTCGGCAAACGTGCCTCGTGGCAGACTACGGGATGGGGATGAAGTCCAATTTAGTCCTGAGGGAGTTTGGGGGCCAAGAATCCCTCCTGGTACCTCCTGTAAGTCCTACGCAGCGGAATTACTGAGCGTTGGTTGGACGCCCAGCACCCTTTCTCCACCACTCTGCAAACGTGACTATTAGTTAAAGTAGCATATTTCTGCTCCTCTGATTTAAATAATTTTAATCCCCCTGCCCTATTATGTGTTAGGGGATTACAGAGGAGGTCATGCTAATCACAGGGGTACCCCAACACATAGTGTTCCCTAGTGTATGTAGGTGTTTTTTCCCTGTATTCTAAGTGTCTTAGCATAGCACTGGCTTTAGGCCTGGTTAGTCAGAGTCAGTTACCACCAGTACCCATCAGAAAAAGTTGTGGGCACAGGATGATTTTGCACCAAGGCCTCTTTCTGTTGGTTCTTTCTGCACATGTCTTGCTTCTTCATGCACTTTTCTTCGTCTTTGTGGACTTCTGTTGCTTCTTTCTGCATTTCTTTTGCTTCTTTCTGTGCGTTTTTTCTTCTTTCTTCACATGTCCCACCTCTGTAGACATAGTTAGAAACTAGCATTTAAAAAACCTTTGAAATTCACTTAAAAACCATAGGTTTTAGGCATGTTAAAGTTAGAAAATAGCATTTAAAAAACCTTTGAAATTCACTGAAAAAACCATAGGTTTCAGGCACGTTATATGTCATTTGAGATGTCTTCAGTGATGTCATGAGTGATGTCACTGACCATGTCATGAGTGATGTAATATGTGATGTCATCAGCAGTGCATTGCGGGGGGGCAAGTTATAGTTAGCTGAACTAACTATAACGAGGGAATTTCTATGGTTTTGTACGAGTGAAATGTCCAACTAACTCTAACGCCCCTAAAACCTATGTTTTTTTCTGTGAATGTCTAAGGTGTTTTAAATGCTAATTTCTAACTATAACGTGCCTGAAACCTTTGTTTTTTTCAGTGAATATATATATATGTATATGTATGTATATGTATTACCTACTGGTTGTTCAGAAAGATGCATGGGGGGCTCGAGCCCCCCTCAGCCCCAGGGACCACCACCACCCCAGGGATAAAATACTGTTGGAGGGCGGACGTGCGGCCCCCCTTGTGGAGCCATAAATGGACCTGGGGACAGCCACCCCCGAGTGCCGGCTCCAGCAATGTCCCGGGGTGCCCACCTTCGGGAAATTGCAAATTGCTATGGGATGGCGGCAGCACTGCTCCCGCCAAGCCATAGCAAATCAGTGATGTCATTTGAGATGTCATCAGTGATGTCATTAGTGATGTCACTGACCATGTCATGAGTGATGTAATATGTGAGGTCATACGCAGTGCATTGCAGTGGCAGGAGTTATAGTTAACTCAGCTAACTATAACAGCTGAATTTCTCTGGTTTTGTACAAGTGAAATGGCAGCCAAATTATAACGTTCCTGAAACCTTTGGTTTTTTTCAGTGCATTTCTAAGGTTTTTTTTAAAATGCTGATTTCTAGCTATAACGTCCCTGTAACCAATGATTTTAAGTGAATGTATATATATATATGTCATGTGAACAAGACTTGACAGAGCCGAAACGCGCAATGGCTGTCTAAAATAAACTAAAATATATGCACTGATACCCTGATATATATATATCCACCAACAAGCTTACCGATTCCTGTAAGCACGAGCCACACGGATCCAAGTTTGGCAAAAGGTATTTTATTGATGATAGGTAAAACGACGCGTTTCGAGCTATCCAGCTCTTGGTCACATGACCTTGGTTCAAAGTTCAAAGTTTTTATACACTTCCATAAAACTAAAGAAAAGACTCAGGATTCCAATCATCCCAAACAAAAACGTGAGTATTCAAAAACATTTCATACTGTATATATATTACTATGCATTCAGTTTGTTTAAACACAAGAGAATATATAAATGTAAATAAATAAATAAATATGCAATAATAGTGAATTTGCATGTTGTGCATGATGTAAAGAGGAGCGGTGACAAAATTCTACGCAGTCGTCTAATTATGCTAATCATAAATTATATCGCTGGGTTATATAATCGGGTCTCTGGTATTGGATTTCAGGAAACTTTCAGTTTTCATGACAATTCAATTTTATATATATATATATATATATATTCACTGAAAAGAAACAAAGGTTAATGTATATAATGTTATAGTTAGGTAAATGTCAGTGCCAACACTGATGTTTTGAACTAAAAAAACACACAGAAATTCACCTGTTATTGTTAGCAGAGCTGACTATAACTTGCATTATTGCCACGCACTGCTTATGACCTCACATATTACATCACTCATGACATGTTCTATGAGATCATTAAGACATCATTGATGATTTCTGAAAAACTGATCTTTTTATCACATTTAACTATAACGTTATTTTAACCTTTGTATTTTTTCAGTGAATTTCTAGGGTTTTTAAATATAAAGTAATATTTTATTACCATATGCTAGACCAACCCCGCGGGGTATTGACAAGCAGCAAGCTCCATATTGCGTACAACCTTTGGCCGTGCACAGCAGAGGTTTGGCAACAGGGCCTGGACTGCAGCCAGGCCTTGTGGGCAGCCCACCCGGAAGCAGCCACACCCCCTCCTCCCCAGGTAGCTTACATCACGCTGCGCGCGGCCTTTCGCCAGTCCCCACAGGCAGCCGCCCGTAGACAGTCAAATCTATGCCATCCATGGTCTTTTCTCGTGCATGGCGTTGGGTTAGCTGCAGGGTCTGTGTTGGAGCCATGTGGCCCCCCTCCCCAAACCTCAAAGGCCCTGGGGACCCCATCTCCCAGGGCTGCATTTTTTTAGAGGGAAGGGGTCCAAGCAGCCCCCATCCCTGAGCTTATTTTGGCCCCCGTACCCATTCCCCAGGGCCTCCTTTTTAAGCAGGTAAGTAGTACCCCGGGCCCACCCATGACACCCATCGTGCACACATTGGGGGCTGGTAGTGAAGCCCCAGATTCGCCCGTCTCTCCGCATGCTCTGAAATCCAGCATTGCTCACACCCACAGGGAGCAGCTATTTATGCTGCTCCCTCCAGGCAGGAGCAATTTGTTGATCTGGCTTCCTGCCCTTTAAGTGCGGGCAGGGAAACAGATCTCAAATCTGCTCCCAACAAGCTGGAGAAGTTTTAAAAGCTCCTACTTGCTGAAAGCAGACTTTGTGTTTGCTACCGTTTGGCAGGAGATAAAAAAATGCTCCTGCCAGAGGGGAGCAAACACGTTTTCTTGCCCATGCCAGTGTAGGCAGGAAAACAACTGCGTCTTGGGGGTAGGCCCCCTGGACACAGCCAGTGAGCTGGCCCCATGGAATGGGGACCTTGGGGCCATTAAAGGCTCAGGGAGAGGGGCTGTGTTCCTCCTCCCTTTTAAGTAAGTTACAGCTCTGGGGATGGGGTCCCCAGGGCCCTTTTAAGACTCGATGCAGGGAGCTGCGCGCCCCCCTCCCCATAATAATTAAATTGGGCCCTGAGGAGGGGGTACAAACTCAGCTCAGAGAGTGTGGGCTGTGCACCCCCCTAAATAATGTTTGTGGGCCCCAAGGGATGGGGTCCCCAGGGCCAAACATGGCCCCTCCCCTTAACAAATGCTTTGGACCCCGGGGATGGGGTGCCAGAAACAGCTCGGGGAGGGGGGCGTTGGCCCCTTCCCTTAAATTAATAAGGCCCCGGGGGGTGTAATCCCCGGGGCCTTACATGGACTGGGGAGGGGAGCCCTACTGACGTCACCCTCCCCATATATATATATCTATTCATAAAAATGGCATGTCCATTTTTTATTTATTTTGCAGTGATCAAAGAGTCCACTAATGGGGCGGGGCGCAGGTTAACCCTACCCTACCCCTTTTATACTTTTTAGGGCTCGGACTCCTCCCCACTGAAAGTGGGAGGAGTTTCGAGAACTAATGTTAAAGAAGAAAAAAAGAAGTATCTCCTAGGGCTTTGGCCGAGACAAATTCCACACATTCCTTAGCGTGTTCTGTCATCTGGCCAGTGATTCGTCTTCGTTGTGTTGTCGTTTTAATAGGCTTGAAGTGATAGGGTAAATTTAGTTTTGTTCCGCCATCTTGGGCATATTTCGTTCGTGCTCGCGCAAAGAAGTACATTAATTATAATTAGGAGCTGTCAGGGTGGCCGTGTAATGCATTCCAGATGGTGTGCGCGCGTTCACCATCTAACGGCTATCCTTTACCCCCCGGATGCCATAAAAAAACCACCTTCGTCCCTGTGACTCAAGAAAGGTAGTCCGATAAACACACGCAGTTTGTTAGCTTCAGGTGACTGTTGGAAGAGGCAAGAGAAAAATGCTACCGAACAACGAGCTTGCCGCCCTCTCCGAGGCACGGACTATTCCCCGGGCATCGCGGCGACGACAATTCGTGCAGTCCGACCAGTGAAGGGATCGGGGCCCCGGGACTCCAGCCGCCGCAGTGGCGCCAGAATGATCAAGATCCAGCGGCCGGCCGGCGGGGGCAGCAGCAGGGCGCTCAGTGCAGTGGAGGTGAAGAGCAAGGTGGGTGCTGCCTTTGCGTTCCCCCCCCCCCCTCAATCCCGGCTCATGCCCCCGCCCCCCCTCTTCTCGCAGTCCTCTCCGCGTGAGGGCGGGCTCGGCGCTGGCAGGTGCCTGGCACCCAGGAGCGAGTACACGAAAGGGCGAGGGCGGTGGACTGCAGGTGCAGCGGCGGGCACAGCCCTGCGGTTCCACAGGCACCCTACGCCAGCCTGGCATCCTTGGCATCTGCTTGGGCTGTGTAGAAGAGTCCTTGACAGCTTGGTTGTTTGAAGTCCAGAAACTATTGCCTGCTGCCCCTAAACTGACGACTGGCCGAAGCGTGTGGGTGGTGGCACCTCCCTGGATACCGAAGCCACAGCAGCTAGGGTAGGGCAGCGGGTGCAGCCTAACACTGCAGGACGGTGAGACCCGCACGACCAGGGACCGGTAGCTTCGTACCCAGGGGCATAGCTCTCAGTAGTACAGCAGGTGCAGCAGCACACGCCTCTTCTGCACCCAGGTTATGGGACATCTTAAGTGGCAAATGGGGATTAGGGACACTTTCAATGTCTATTTCGGCCACACAACTTAATTCCTACATCCTTCCTCATATGAAGACCCCAGTATCCTAACGTAAGTGTGTGCACTGTTCCCATAGAATCCCACAGCTAGCACTGTATGACCAGAAGCAAGATTATCGCTGGGACAGCACAAATGCGAGAAAGAGCCTGCAGGTTTATGGGGCATAATAAGTATGGGAACCAACGCTGGGACAGCCTGGCGCGGTTGTTATGGACCCTGGAAGAACCTGCTGGACGCCTGGGGCGGTAGATGTGAGGCATAGTCGGCTCAAATTCCACAGTAAAAACTCCCACCGAGCAGAACCGCTGTGGCGCAGGGGCCTCTGGGATGAATCTCTGCCTTGGTGGTAGCACCTGTTGTGTTCTGGGTTCCATCATAATGAAAATTGTCATGGCTTCAGTTTGTAACTTTAACCATTTAGAGACACGTTTAGGACCCCAGACAGAAATTCCTTGCCCCCTGGATTTCACTCTTGTCCTTCGTTCAAGTAGTACGTGTATGCAGTCCTCGGGCATGCTTCGTTTCTCTTTTCAAAGCGGTACCAAAGGGGGTGATGGATGGATTTAGGCCCAGATCTCTGTACTGGGGTGAATGTATGACATTGTTCTGCATTCTGTCCATCAACTGTTGTTTTTGCATTCGTTTCTCTTTTCAAGCACCAGTGACGTGATATGATGTATATCTGTTGATTTTACTTTGTGTTATTTAGACTTCTGAGAATACTTAGATCTTCGATGTGTCAATTGTGTAGTGAGTAGTGAGTAGTGAGTGCAGAGTAGTGAGTAGTGAGTAGACTAGTGAGTAGAGTAGTCAGTAGAGTAGTGAGTAGAGTAGTGAGTAGTGAGTAGAGTAGTGAGTAGAGTAGTGAGTGCAGAGTAGTGACTAGAGTAGTGAGTAGTGAGTGCAGAGTAGTGAGTAGTGAGTGCAGAGTAGTGAGTAGAGTAGAGTAGTGAGTAGTACATCACAGGCAGCAGCTGTGCAAGCATCTTACACTCACAAGGAGACCACAGGCAGCTGAGGTGCAAGCTTCTCCCACTCACAAGAAGGACATCACAAGCAGCAGCGGTGCAAGCTTCTCACACTCACAAGAACGACATCACAGGCAGCAGCAGTGCAAGCTTCTTACACTCACAAGGAGACCACAAGCAGCAGAGGTACAAGCTTCTCACACTCGCAAGAAATACATCACAAGCAGCAGTGGTGCAAGCTTCCCTTACACACTGACAGCAGGTACTGTGCCAAGGCAGCAGCAGCAACAGAGCAAGAGTCCCTTACAAAGAACAGGAACAGCACAGAGATGCACAATGCAATCTTCTCATACTCACAGGCAGCAGCGGTGCAAGTTTCTCACACTCACAAGAAGGACATCACAGGCAGCAGCTGTGCAAGCTTCTTACACTCACAAGGAGACCACAGGCAGCTGAGGTGCAAGCTTCTCCCACTCACAAGAAGGACATCACAAGCAGCAGCGGTGCAAGCTTCTCACACTCACAAGAACGACATCACAGGCAGCAGCAGTGCAAGCTTCTTACACTCACAAGGAGACCACAGGCAGCAGAGGTGCAAGCTTCTCACACTCGCAAGAACGACATCACAAGCAGCAGTGGTGCAAGCTTCCCTTACACACTCACAGCAGGTACTGTGCCAAGGCAGCAGCAGCAACAGAGCAAGAGTCCCTTACAAAGAACAGGCACAGCACAGAGATGCTCAATGCAATCTTCTCATACTCACAGGCAGCAGCGGTGCAAGCTTCTCACACTCGCACGAAGGACATCACAGGCAGCAGCCGTGCAAGCTTCTTACACTCACAAGGAGACCACAGGCAGCTGAGGTGCAAGCTTCTCCCACTCACAAGGACATCACAAGCAGCAGTGGTGCAAGCTTCTCACACTCACAAGAACGACATCACAGGCAGCAGCAGTGCAATCTTCTTGCACTCACAAGGAGACCACAGGCAGCAGAGGTGCAAGCTCCTCACACTCACAAGAAGGACATCACAGGCAGCAGCGGTGCAAGCTTCTCACACTCACAAGAACGACATCACAGGCAGCAGCAGTGCAAGCTTCTTACACTCACAAGGAGACCACAAGCAGCAGAGGTACAAGCTTCTCCCACTCGCAAGAAATACATCACAAGCAGCAGTGGTGCAAGCTTCCCTTACACACTGACAGCAGGTACTGTGTCAAGGCAGCAGCAGCAACAGAGCAAGAGTCCCTTACAAAGAACAGGAACAGCACAGAGATGCACAATGCAATCTTCTCATACTCACAGGCAGCAGCGGTGCAAGTTTCTCACACTCACAAGAAGGACATCACAGGCAGCAGCTGTGCAAGCTTCTTACACTCACAAGGAGACCACAGGCAGCTGAGGTGCAAGCTTCTCCCACTCACAAGAAGGACATCACAAGCAGCAGCGGTGCAAGCTTCTCACACTCACAAGAACGACATCACAGGCAGCAGCAGTGCAAGCTTCTTACACTCACAAGGAGACCACAGGCAGCAGAGGTGCAAGCTTCTCACACTCGCAAGAACGACATCACAAGCAGCAGTGGTGCAAGCTTCCCTTACACACTCACAGCAGGTACTGTGCCAAGGCAGCAGCAGCAACAGAGCAAGAGTCCCTTACAAAGAACAGGCACAGCACAGAGATGCTCAATGCAATCTTCTCATACTCACAGGCAGCAGCGGTGCAAGCTTCTCACACTCGCACGAAGGACATCACAGTCAGCAGCTGTGCAAGCTTCTTACACTCACAAGGAGACCACAGGCAGCTGAGGTGCAAGCTTCTCCCACTCACAAGGACATCACAAGCAGCAGTGGTGCAAGCTTCTCACACTCACAAGAACGACATCACAGGCAGCAGCAGTGCAATCTTCTTGCACTCACAAGGAGACCACAGGCAGCAGAGGTGCAAGCTCCTCACACTCACAAGAAGGACATCACAGGCAGTAACGGTGCAATATTCTCACACTCACAAGGAGATCACTGGCAGTACACACCACATGAACACACTCCATAACACATAGCAACAATACATTGGCATTTACAATGCCATTAGCTCAAACTCAAATAAATCCGAGCCCGATTGCATTTCTAATGCTTGTTTGTTTAGCTTCAGGAAAGAAGATTAAGTCCCCAAGTCCTGTTATGGCTGCTAGCAACATTTTTCTTATGTTGCCTGCAGCCAATCAGAGAGCTCACTCCCGCAGGAGTCTGACTCCAGTAGGAAGGAGATAGCCCACGGGAAAAAAAAGCTCACTGGGTCAATCAAAACACTCTCATTTTAAATTAACTCTCCTGCAAGACTCTTGCAAACCTCTCGCAGACCCAATTGTCCAGATATACAAACGTACCATTATTATACATTTTTTATTTATGCTCTGTGTACTTTATGTTATTGTTGTTGTTCTTACTCTGTAAAGCGCACTCCTCTGATACCTTCGAGTCGATTTTGCGTATATAAAACTCAAAAATAAAAGAAAGAAAGAAATATAGGCAGTTGTTCAGAGTATTATACGATATTTATTACTATTTTTGAGTTGAGGATTGGGAAAATGGTCCACTCGAGGCTTTACCTTTTGTAAATCACGACCCCCTCCCCAAACTCAACAAAGATAATGAATACCATATCAGACTTTGCTCATATAGAATATATGCTATTCATATATGGGTGTAGATTAATTTCATAAGTTGTACTAAACTTCGGTTTTAGTTACTTAATACTTGGGCAAAATGGAAATATTATTAGAGTTTGTTCACACCAATCCTCTGTGAGTATCTATTTGGGTTTGCTAAATTAGGTGTACGGTATTCTTGTTCTTACCATTTTCAGTTTGATGTGCTTACAAAAATAATTGTTTGTAATTGTAAATATCTGCAATATAATAGTTGTAAACTATTTTGTAAAGATAAACTGTACTAATTTATAACTTTGTTTGCATAGGACTTATGTTTTTTATGAGTGCTCTAAATAACAATTCTTACTATTACCCAATGTAATAGTTCCATATTTTATCAACATCCAAAGTATGAAAGGCTAATTAGGGTTTTCAGTGATTTGAACTCCAGCGCTGTAGATTATGACATATGACCGCAGTGAGCACAGTGAATTGAACTCGTGTCAGCGGCAAGCAGACAACTCTATATTGTGCTGGTAACACACATAGCTGGAATTTTTCCAGGGTCCGGCATTCTGAGCTCCTCCAGTCCAGTTTTGTTTTTCGTTTGAATTCTGGAACTTATACTCCTGATTTTAGAAGGGAGTAGACAAGACTACAAGTCCCAGAATTCTAGGATAAAACCTGGACAAGAACAGCCGGTCAAGCATGGACCTTGGAACATTGGCACAGCGGTGCGTGTTTCCATATCCCCTGCCCTCCTGAAAGTACCCTGGTTTCTACAATCTGGTTTCAACCAGAGAAAAACTAGCAATACTGTTCCATATTTGCCAACCCTGATATTTGAGATTCTACGACAACAACAACAACAAAAAACATTGTGGCAAAGCTTTCTCATACCTTTCCGAGCTTGATTCATGCAATATCAAATATCTAAATTAAGAACACAAATATTGTGCTGTTCTGTACATTGTGCACAGCTGCATCAATTTCCACCAGATGTCAAAACCAGAGACGTCTTCTTGTGATGTCCCTTTTGTTAAGTTTTGTGTAAATGTGCAGGCGTTCAAAAGTGCCAATTTTCATACAAATGTAGCACTGTTGTGTGATGTCTTCGTAGTAAATACAAATAATATGAACTACAGCAGAGACTTTAGAAGCTGCCAGTGCAGTGTCTGAGCAGCATGTCATACTTAAATGACATCCATGAATGTAGATGACATCTAAGACACAAAAATAACTCCTGTGACTTTTAAAGCTGCACTATTCATTTCAGAGCATCAAGAGGCTGAAAGCAGATCTCGTTTAGGGATTTAAATCATTTCACGTATTCTTTCTATTTAATAAACTTTGGAGTCTGGATTAATAAGTACTTGACACTAGATACACATATCTCATCTGTAAATAAAATATTAATATATTTTGTTCCAACAACCCTAAAATTAGAACAAAAAATCTATATCACAAAAAAAGTTTTACAAAATACACAGAAAATCAAAGTGCTTCTTAAAATATATTGAAATGATAAATGTTTACGTTCATTTATTATGACCTACAGATAACGCTCATTCTTGAAATTATACAACTGGAGTTTAGATGCCTTGAACTTGGCTTCTTTTATGCAATAATTTTAGAATCCTATCATTTTAGAAGCTTATTTATACTATGTGTGATGTTTTATTGTAATAGTTGAATAATGCAATAAACTTTACTTACTACCACTACACTCGGTTCATTATATGCAACATGTAACTCTGGGTTGAGCGATAAATAAAAACTGGCAGTGAAATATGAAGTTGCACCTCCAGTTCTGATCAAGTCATTTAAATATTTTTGCATACCTTCCTTTATCCTTTACAAAGCCACACTGCAGCCCGAAGGTGGTATTTGGCATTTATGGCATGTGTATAGTTTTTAATGTGGAGTTTCCTAAATATCCAACTAGCAAACCGGGCGGGGTCAAATACTTTTCAAGTCTCAGGGGTCAGAGCACATGCACTGGAAGGTGTTTAGCAGTATTTCACCAGAATATTGACTGCACAATATCGTGGGACTAAAAACATTGTGGCAAGAAACTGAGGATCAAAATATTGTGAAGGTAAGTTTATATAGGCAAGCATACAATTACTAAATTTAACTCCACATATTATACTTACCTATACGCATTTGCCCTCTCGATAGTTTAGTCCTCGATATTCTACCATACAGCCATTTTAGCAGCTTCCAAGTGCTGAGAGTCAACATATCATCAAATCCAGTTAAAAGGATCCTGGTGAACTAGGCAAAAAGATGCACTGTCCTACTAGAGCATAAGGCTGGGAGGGTATTATTGTATAAAGTGACGAAGTTCTGCATATGCATGTCTGCTAGGTGTACACATACAGATGACATGTCCCTTTCTTGTTCCGACAGCTGGCACAAGCTGGACATAGAGAGCCGGTACACTACAGATATAGAAGAGACAAGCTGCTGAGAAGCGGGCAAAAATGTCTGAAGAGGGGAAGATGGAAAACTGGAATCCGTGCTGGCCAAAAGACAAGGCATGCACCTCTGTAGAGAACATGATGGATGGTATGGAGTGATATGTGAATGATATTGATACCAGCATGGGAGAAAATGGTAGGACCCTCTGTGTGACTGATCCAAGCCCAAGAGGCCATTCCTTATCCACCCTACCATTTCTGGTGTCACTCCAACAGCCTCAACATCAGCCCACATGGAGAGTTAGGGGAGCAGACAAATCACAGACCATTCTGTAAAGTGTGGAAAAGGCTGCTTTACTGAGACAGGTGCACATTAACACCTTAATCCTTAGCAAACCGCCTTACAAAACTACCATCTCGCGAAACATCAAATTAACTAACCAATGTCCTACCCCCACCGTCCTACCCACAATACCGCACCCCTCAAGTATCTCATTACTATTAAAGAGCATTTGACATTTTTCAACTTTTACTTAGCACTCCAGCCTAAGACTGCAAGTAATAAACTCTAAGAAGTTAAACTTCTTAACCTTGAACTTCCTGCCTACCTTCCCTTTCCCTGTGTTTCACCAATGGCAATACACTTCAACTTCTGTAACCTCCTGGAAAGCTTTCCAGGCCACCACCACCCTGCTTACTGACTTTTACTGCCCCCTCCCCATAGCTTCCTGCTTATCTGTGGAAATTCAGCACCCTCGCCACTAACTCCTTTAGTTCCAATAGGTACAACTCCATCCCTACCCGAGAAAGATGAACGCCATCGCTCCAGAAAAACTCAACATGGTCATACTGCTTAGAAAAGACCAATCACCCAAGAAATTAGAAACGGCGGAGAATCAATGGGGACGGCAGAAGGAGAGTGACAAAGAGGACTAATAGATATAATTGATGCACTTGCTGGACATATCGGGTCAAATGACTTGCTAATTCATTACCGTAGGAACAATGGAGGTACTTCACTCTATTTCTGTCTTCTGCCTCTTGTTCTTGCCTCTCTGTCACAACAATAAGATGGTGGTGCAAATTGGGAAAGAGCATTCCCCCCCCCCCCCATTTTTCTTTGTTTAGAGTTCATTATGAGGCAACAGGCACTCTGCATAGTTGGTGATAGGGGCACTGTTTTGCCCAGATTGCAGGGAAGCAGGGAGGGGCGACCGGGGTTGCACCTGTTCTTAGTTTTAGTTATTCAGTTATTTGACACTAGTACATGAGACACAAGAATATCTGACAATCTCACAGATACACGTTTCAAAACACTTTCATCAGGTTACCCTACAAGAGTGGTCACGCATCGTAGAAAAATACATGCACAAGCAGAACCATTCAACAAACTAGGTCATACAGACAAAGAGAGAGATAGGTAGGATGGGGAAACAAAGCATTACACTATTATCATGGAACGTTAATGGCTTGGGGACAAGTTAAAAAGGAGGATTGTACTCCAGCATATAAAGAGACACTCACCAGATGTGGTGCTCCTCCAAGATACGCACCTGATGGGAAATGCATGTAAGGCCCTCACTAGATGAGGTTATAAGCTGGAGTCACACTCAGCATTCACGACTGGCACTAGAGGGGTGGCCATACTGGTCAAAAAGAGCTTTCCTTTGTTAATTGACCATACATGGACAGACAACTTGGGCAGATACACTGCAATATCGGGTGCATGGGAGGGCAAACACTAACACTTCTCTCCATGTATGTGCCCCAGGGCCTGCAGGTGCCAGCATTTAAGGATCTGGGAGAACTGTTGCGGACTCTCCCGGATGGACTATTATTAATGGGAGGAGATTTTAATTCCATAGTCTCCGGACAGCTAGACTGTC
Source organism: Lissotriton helveticus (assembly GCF_964261635.1). Lineage (NCBI taxonomy): Eukaryota > Metazoa > Chordata > Amphibia > Caudata > Salamandridae > Lissotriton > Lissotriton helveticus. The sequence goes on from NC_136071.1 coordinate 205,773,552, forward strand.
ATCCACCGAGGGAGGCCCCATCCTCTAGAACACATATTCGGGAATTTATGGAAGCAATAGTACCGGTAGACACATGCCGCATTTTTCATCCGACAAACATTCAGTTCACATACAATTTTGGAGTTCACAGAAGGCTAGATTACATAATTGTGTCACCAGCTCAGATGGGCCATATTAAGGAAGTACGACATATGGCGAGGGGGATATCTGATCATTCCCCAGTGTGGGCCCTAATGGAGACAGGGGAACGACAGGTGGGAAGGGTGGCACCAATAAACCCCTGGTTTGTGATAAATCCCCAAATCAAAGATGCAATAACTAAAGAAATAGAACTGTTTTTTAAAAGAAAACGAGGGATCGGTGGAATGGATACAAACATTGTGTCGATTCCACCGAAGCCTTTCGGTGGGAAGCCTTTAAAAAGGTGATATGGGGTCATGCGCTCTCCCACATAGCGGGGGCCCGTAAGGAGAAGGTGGCAGAGATGGCGGAGCTGGAAGAGGCAATACTCCGACTGGAAGGGAGGTTGGGAGGAGAAGATGAGATAATAAATTAATCACATGCTAGAAATTAAGACCAAAGACTACAAAGACCTGGCCACGGAGGTGGCCCGGGAACAATATAGAGCCACGCAAAGCAAACTGTACGACATAGGGGGCAAAGCAAGTAAACTCATGGCATGGCTGGATAGAAGAGAACAGGCCAATAGACTAGTGGTAGGACTGACGACGGAATCAGAAAAATACCTGACAGAACCGCAAGAAATGGCGCAAGGGTTTGCAGAATACTTCCAGAACATATATACGTCGCATACGACCTCCACGGAGGAAGACGCCAATGCCCTGCTGATGCATATGGCCCTCCCCGCTCTCTCTGGAGAGGATTCCACCAGCTTAGATGAGGAGCGCACCTATACTGAGCTATTCAGGAGCTACAGTCTGGGAAAGCGATGGGTCCCAACGAATTACCCATCGAACTATATAGGCTGGCACCAAGCAAGATAGGGCTCATTGCCATGTACCTGGAGAGTGGGGACAAGGGTATGCTCCCAGAGGACCAGAGGCTGGCCACAATAATGGTTATTCATAAGAGTGGTAGGCCCAGGGACAGATGCTCCTCCCACAGACCGATATCATTGATAAACGCAGAAGCTAAGATCCTATCTAAATTACTGGCCTCCCGTCTCCTGGGGGTAATAATGAAGCTTGTGCATCCATACCAGTCCGGATTCATGCCATCAAGGAATACTTCACTAAACCTCTGGGCCTACATGGAGTCATGGGTAGAATAGAGATACTGAGAGAGGAGGCGGTAGCGATGTCATTAGATGACACTATGGCCTTCAATACCATCGAATGGCCCTATATGATGGTGGTCCTGGAAAAAATGGGCTTAGGACCTAACTTCATTAGCTGGGTGAAACTCCTATACAGCGAACCATTGGCACAAGTAGCATCAACAACAGAAAGTCAGCTGCGTTTGTACTGCGGAGGGGCACCAGGCAGGGCTGTCCCCTATACCCGCTGCTTTTTTCCTTATTGCTGGAACCCCCGGCGTGGTGGAAAAGGAGAGGCCCGGTTAAGAGAGGATTGCAGTTGGCAGAGGATTGGTAGGACCAAATCTCCTTGTACGCAGACAATATTTTATTATATCTGGCATCGCCAAAAGTCTCTATCAATAGAGTGCTGCATATCTTCACGAACTTCGGCAAACATTCCAGCTATTTAATAAACTGGTCTAAATCAACCATTTATGTATTAAGAGGTGACTTTCCTATCCTGCCTAGAGGTTGCGAGATAATGGAAGCAAAAGAAGGGTTTAAATATCTAGGAATCTTCGTTACCCGAGATCCAGCTCTTTCATACGAGCGGAATCTCCTTCCTCCCTTGCTAAAACTCAAACGAGATATGCAACATTGTAGATCCCTTCCACTGTCTTTACTGGGACGTGCCGCATTGTTTAAAATGATGTCACTGTCACAATTCCTTTATATATTAGAGAACTCTTCGGGCCCAGTACATGCAGAATATTTCAAAAGTATTGAGAACGTACAGAGGGAACTGTTGAGGGAGGGAAAACCACAGTGAATATCGACCAGAAAAACTGATCAGAGGGTGGTATGATGGAGGCATAGGGCTCCCGGACATAAAAAAATATTACTGAGCAGCGCAATTGACACCAATTAACCCACGTATGTATAGCCCCAGTGAAGACCCCCGCTATAGCATGGATAGATGGCTCCTTCCTGAAGCGCACTACACCAGGATACTGTACACGAAGTCAACAAAATTAAACTTAACAGGCCCAACCAAACACACAATCCAAACATGGCACACCGTGAATAAATGCATAGGAAACTAACGCAGGCGACCCCACTGTGGGACACAGAAAAATTAGGCAACCTGAGGAAATCAAAGGCTTCGTAACCTGGGATATGATTGGCATTTCCCGGGTTGGCGATCTATGGAAAAGGGGGAGGTGATCCCATTTGCTCAGTTGCAAAAATAATATGAATTTTGCCGACAACGAAAAGTTTAGATGCTTACAGATTCAACACGCACTACCAATGGCCATTCCGCAGGGCCAATCTCTTCCTGAGTCCTCTCCACTCGAAGATAGTACCCTAGAAGAATATATGCCTAAAAAAGCGATCTCATTGGTATATACAAAATTGATAAACAATATGCCTGATCCCCTTCTCCAGCTCTGAGGTTATTGGGAGGTGGACGCAGCGGAGATAGAGGATGAGGAATGGCAGGAAGCTCTATCGTCCCCTAAAGAGGTTGCAATCTCATCCAAATTGCGACTAGTAAAACTAAAAATACTACATAGAACATATTTAGCAAATACTGTGCTTGTAAAGATGGGATATAGGGAAGACCCTAAATGTAAACGAGGTTGTGACCTGGAGGGAACATTTATACATACCATCTGGAATTGTGTGTATATTTAGTGCTATTTGGTAAAGGTAACACAGTGCTTGACAAATGTACTGGGCAAGCAAGTAGAGCCCAAGGTGAAACTATGTACCTTGAATGTGTGGGACCCCACAGACATGAACGGGAAAGAATGAACCTGGGTAGCGCCAGGGCTGATGATAGCCAAAAGAAATGTAGCAAAATTGTGGGGAGTACCCAACATGCCTACATTAAATACATGGAAAAAAGATATGGATTGGTGCATGGTGATGGAGAAGACGGTGTATGTATCACATGGCTGTCCCAAGAAACGGTCAAAGATTTGGGAAACATTAAACGTCTATCGAGGGAACATTTATGAACCCCCCTCAGATAGTCAGTCACTGGACACCAGAGATTAATTTAAACTAGGGTGGGAGGCATTCAATAAGCTAAAACAAAATGTACAAAGAAAAATGTATACTAACAGCATAACAAAGTTGGGAATATTCTTGAAATGTATTTACAATGTCAACAATAAAAATAAGTTGAAAAAAACATTGCCATTCTGAATATATGAGTGGCAAATGTGGCCAAAACCGTGGTCTCTGAAAAATCGACTCATCTCTCTGTTAATCTTCCTGTGTGCCCTGTCCAATGCTGCTAGCTTCACAGCGCCCCTCCACTGCCTGCGGGGTATAAACTCTGTCCAGATTACAAAGCAACCACACCACTGAGCCTTTAACTGCTTTTAGTCATGTTTCATGGCCGTCATCAGGACCACACCTTTCTCCAGGACAAGATCATTTTCACCCAGATTGAGAACCAATACATCCTGACATCTTCCTCCCACCAGCATGCCATTTAAACACCTGATCAATCTGAGACATCTCATACTCCCTTTTCCCTGCCAGGTAACAGGAAACAAGCGCCGGTCGAATCCCTAGTTGGTACAATAGCCCCTCTTAGCCGCCTGACGCTTTGCCCTTATGAATGAATGTCCTACTACCCAGATGGATATATCCTCTACTGCCGGTCCCGGAACAGAATCTGAAACATAAACAGCGGTAAGTATTCATATGGAAAGCCTGACACACTGCCCCCGATGCACTCACATATCTCTGAAAGAAATCAGAGGACCAGTTTCTCAGCCGCATGATGTCCTTCCACGCCCGGTGCAATTGGCTGCCTTAGTCACAGCGCCAATCCTGAATTAGTTTGAACCATAGTCAGAAGGAGTAACCCCCAATGCCGCTACCACTTTGCGTAAAACAGAGAGGAGCTGGAAGGCAGTTACTCTTGCACAACCGGTGCTGGAAAACTACCCCCTCGGAAACCCTGTTTTGTGCAAACCACTTGTCATGCCATGCCACTGGTCAGAGTCCTGACGCCAGAAGTGCCTTTAACACTATGGATTTCCCTTGTGCTTTGTGGTACTTGTAGCTACGCAGCCACACCACCAACTTGCTCTCTCTCCTAATGACATCTTCCCATGTCCCTCCCCCCTACCCGTACAGCCCAGCAACTCAGACACTCAGAAGGTGCTTAAGAACATCCAGGACATCGGGGTGGAAAACACACACACCTCCTTTCCCCCCTACAAACCACCAGCAAGTGCCATAGCACCCAGCAGAACAAGTTCCATGATAAGGGCCTCTGAGCTCTCCCCAGGTGACCTTGCTCCCTCGCTCAGCCCTCGAGCATCCTTCACCCCAGTTCCCAGGCTAACAGGTAGTAACCCCACATCAATTTGTCCATGAAAGCAAAGCCCGCTAGCGTCCTTGCGATTGTCATGCGTGACAAGCCCTTCTCTGTCAAATACTAGATAAATTGAACCACATCAAAGTGGAATCACACAAGATGTAGATTGAGCAAGAGGTATTTAATACAACCTCATCCAACAGCCAGCACAACTCAACTGTCAGATGTAGAACACAGTACAACAGAACCTAAGAGAGACATGGTTCCATGCTGAGCATTCCAGCAAGGAATCGTGTAACGTCATTACACTTCTTCCTCTTGACATTTAAATAAGTAACAACATTACTGTAAACTAACTAAACATAATCACGCAAGTGCAAAGGCAACCTGCGAACTCTCACACTCCTACGAGAACCGGCAGACTCCAGAACAGGAACTGAAGAATGACCTCCAGAGGAAAACCTGTCATGAAGAGATGAATCAGATCCAGCAAAATGGGATAGTCGACTGTGGTTCCAGATACGACCATCTTAACAGCATTTTTTAAAAGTTTCACAATGGTTCTTGGAGCAGTAAACTTTGACCAATTTTGACACCCAATAGGGGCTTTTATCTTTATTTTCTCCCCAACTTTAAATGTTGAAATCTTTGCAGACTTCTTCTTGTCAACATACACCTTCTTTTCATTTGCAGAGATAATTCTTTATCCCTCCAAGCTGCAATTTCATTGTTTTTTACACCTTTGTCTGACACCATCCATGCAGGGCACAAACAAGTGTTAGGAGCCCTTCCCTTGAAAAGTTCAAACGGAGTTTTACTCGTAGATGAATGCGGAGTGAACCTGTAATCCGGTTCTGCAACTCCTTCCTCCAATCCAAACAATTAACCTTTGCCAACTGGATACTCTCCTTAAGTGTCCTGTTAAACCTCTCCAAACCACAATTTGCCTTTGGATGATATAAAGAATTTTTTTTATGTACCACCCCACACCTGAGAAGATAGTCCTCCATTACACTAGAACAGAATTGTGGACCATTGTCTGAAAGAATTGAGTTAGGAAAACTCTCCCTCTTAAACACAGAATCCAAGAAACTAATCACACATTGACTTGTGACCTCCCTCACCAAGCTTACCTCCACCCAACGAGAATATAGATCTAGCAATACCAACAAGTAAGGAGTCTGTCTCTCACCATGTAACGGACCTACAATATCAATTGCCACTTCATCCCATGGAGATCTAGGCAGAGTTCTACAAACCATGGGAGGGCTTTTTGTTTTAAGCACTTTGTCACTGACCTGGCAAGGAGTACACTCACTAACCAAACGTTCCACCATTAAATCCAAACCAGGCCACCAAAAATTGTGACGGATGCGTTCTTTTGTCTTAGAGATGCCCATATGTCCTTCATGGGCCACGTTCACAATAACATTCCTAAGATTCAAAGGAGGAACCAATCTTGTTCCTCTCATAAGTAAACCATTAACAACAGCTAATTCATTTGCCACCAAAGACCAAGGTTTGTTTAGAGAAGTAGACTTGTTCTGATGTAAAAGGCTGATAACATTCAACATTTCATTATCCTTACCTAACTCATCCTTCCATTCATCTTCCTTAACAGCTCCCAAAGTAACATCACAAACACTAAACTCGCATTCAGGATCTTCTTGATCACCAACATCTTGACCCCCAACCTTGTCTACGATATGCACCAACCTAGACAAACAATCCGCCGAAACATTAGTTTTCCCAGGAATGTATTCAAACTTAAAGTCATACTCTTGCAAGGAGATGACCCACCTTCTTATCCTTGAAGAAATAGAATCCAAACCCTTCCTTTCAAATATTTCCTTAAGTGGTTTATGATCAGATCTAACTGTAAAAGATGAGCCCCACACAAACTTCCTGAATTTGTTTACAGACCAGAAAATCGCCAAAGCTTCTTTTTCTATGACCGAATAACTTAACTCAGCCCCTTTCAAACATCTCGATGCACATGCAATCAATTCTTCACGACCACTCCTCAACTGAATTAAAAGAGCTCCCAGTCCTTTATTACTCGCAACTGTCACAATGAAAGTAGGATCTCCAGGTACAAATGCCTGTAAGTTTGGTGCATTTCTAAGATCACTTTTCACTTGTTTGAACTCCGTACTGCATTCATCAGGCCACACAAACCCGGTGTTTTTACACATAAGCTTCCTTAAATTTACAGTTTTATCTGCAAAATTGCTCACAAATTTATTATAGAACTCCGCCATTCCCAAGAATGAGGAGACTTCTTCTTTTGAGCAAGGTTCCTTTAACATTTCAATTGTGTCAACTAACTCCTTCTTTGGTCTAATACCTTGTCTGGAAATATGATGACCCAGGTAATCAAGTTCAATGACACCAAATTTACATTTGTTTCTACGTCAAGACAAACCTGCATCCAACATACTTTTAAGAACAGTATGAACTCTCACATCATGTTCATTCACATCCTTCCCACAAATCAACACATCATCTTGATAACATCTAACCCCTGGTATCCCTTTAAATAAATCATCCATAATCCTCTGAAAAACTGAGGCCGCTGATACCAGACCGAATGGCATTCTCAGAAACTTAAATGCCCCCATAGGAGTAATGAAAGATGTTAACTCTTGACACTCTTCACTCAAAGGAACCTGGTGATAAGCTGAAGCCATGTCCAAGGTGGTGAAGTAGCATGCACCATCAAGTGTAGAAACTAATTCCTCTATGTTTGGAAGTGGGAATTTGTCAATAATCACTTCTCTATTCAGTGCACGAAGGTCCACACATAAGAGAATCTCGTTATTAGGTTTTCGAGCTATCACAATTGGAGCGAGCCACTCTGTTGCTTCAACAGATTGTATTACACCAGTTGACAACAGTTTATCTATTTCCATTTTTACCGCTTCTTGTACACAAATGGGAATACGTCTTACCCTTGCCGCAACAGGAGATGCACCAAGTTTCAACTTTATATGGTGATTATAACCTTTTAAACATCCCAAATTATCAGAGAACAACTCACCAAACTCTTTTACAAACTTGTTTCTATCCCCATCAACAGATTGAACTTGCACAGAAGGATGTCCATTTGGATTAAGAATGACACCTAAACGTGCCTGATGTGACCAGCTCAACAAACTGTCACCACGTTCAGCCACATAGATTTTTGCGTCAGTAAATCTTCCTTTGAACTCTATACAATCTTCAAAGTAACCCACTAACTTAATGGGTAACTCATTGTAACCTCTGGGGTTAATGTCTGGTTTCACAAGTGTCCTTTTACCTTTAAAGTTCTTTATGAAAACATCCTTTGAAACAAAAGTGATGTGAGAACATGAATCAAATTTCATCTTGACTCTAACATCACCCACTAAAACCCAATCTGTAGGATGCTCCACGTCATTTTCACTTACTTGAAAACGAACCAATTTAGTCTCTGACCTAGAATCCCTCCTGTTCCTTAATCTACAATTTTTACCATTGTGACCCTTTTTGCCACAAACATTGCAACTAAACCTATTCGCAGGACACTCTTTTGCATTAGCCATGTGTCCAAATCTTCCACACTTATAACAATTGCCTTGGAAAGGTGTTGCAAATTTCCTAGCAGACTGTAACTTCACTGTACTGCTATCATCCACAGTATTATTCCCTCGCACTGGTTCTTCACTTTTTTTATTCTCATCTTTCTGCACCACCTGACACTCTACTTCCTGCACCTTACTACTGGTAGAATCATCTTTATTTACTTTGCTCAGTTCACCTACACACTTTAACATGTGCTCGACCCTTTTGGCGATACTAATTACTTCATCCAAAGGTGGCTCATCCTTAAGCCAGAGCTCCTCCCTGATCTTATCGCTTCCACGCCTCAAAACAAACTGATCTCTAACCCTTTCTTCCACCAACCCACCAAATTTACAGCTTGACGCTAATTTTCGTAACGAAGTTATAAATTCCCCAACACTTTCCTCCTTCCCTTGTTCTCGCAGACCAAAATAATACCTTTCCATAATAGTGCTTACCTTAGGTAGGTAGTGTAAATCTAATTGTCTTACACATATTTCATACTCATTCAAACCCCTCTGATCAGCTTGCGTAAGTTGCGGTAAGTTTTCCAACACCTCCTGACCTTCACCCCCTAAACAGTGCATCAATAGTGCATGTTTTCTTTCTCCACTCAAGTTAGCACCACAAACCCTTGCATAGTTCTCAAAGATTTTTCAATTTTTTCCACTTAACAGAAGGTTCTCCTGGATCTGATAAAAAAACGGTGGTGCTGTAACATTCTGCATAACAGCAGTAGATTATTAACTAAACAATTAACAACTTTCAATTTCAAATTGACTTATAGAAGCAACACCCGTCACAGTTTATAAAAAAAAATAACAATTTAAATCAACCACAAAAAAACCCAAAAAAAACCTATAACTTAATTACTTAATGGAATTATACTTCTGTCCCTTCACCAAGACAAGCAGTCTACTCCTGGTGTGCCTGTCACCGCTGATGTCACTTCTTCAGATGAAGCAAGATTTCACGACAATTAGGTGTGCCTGTCACCGTGTGAACACACTCCTGGAGACAAGCGCTTTACTTCTGGTGTGCTTATCACCGCTTAAACAAACTCCCAAAATTTTAATTCCTTCGTTGAGGTAGGTATCCGGATTAAAGATCTGATGCCTGTAAAAAAACAAACTTTTTTTTTTTTACTCTCAAGATGGCCGCTGTTCGACGTCCACACTTACGTCATAAACTTTCCTCCTATTTTCTTTTGAAATTAGAGCTTGTTTTACGCCGGGGACTTCAAGCCAGGCATAAGATGGCCGCCACCAAACACTCAGGCTTCTTTCTAAAGTCGATGGAGCTTCTTTTTTCCCACGTTTCACACTCTTCC